>NW_028289044.1:3981250-4287500 GCF_059628265.1 Tinamus guttatus
CAGTGTTATTATTATATATAATCTACCAAGAGAGGTTGTTGATGTTGAGATTAATAGTGGCAGCAGGCTGTCTCATGTATTGTCAAATCTCATGTGTCTTTGGGATATATCTTTGAGGATATGAATCTGTGGAAGCACCTGGAATGCACTAAACTTGCACAGAAGATGCCAGCAAGCAGGTCCGTAGTCCTCTACATACAGATGAATGAGTGTAGTCCTCTACATGCCGAGGAATGAATCTGGACACAAAGTCATTCTGCACATGCAGGACTCAGTGACCTGGTTCATTCCTTTGCAACCGTGTAATTTAAAGATGGCACAAGTGCTGATGTAAGCACCATGAAGAGTGAGTGCGTGGTCGGTTCTAGTAGCTAGTGATATATACAAAGGAGATGGTAATTATGCCAACTTCTGCAAATTGCTTTAAGTAATGAAAAACATAGTGTATTACAGGCCAGAGCGACACTGCCACACTGAAGCAGAGCCTCCTGCAAAATGCTGGATGCAACACAGAAGCAGCAGGCCCATGGGCTCCTTGTGTACTTCCCTGCTTTGAGGCTATTCTGCACTGGGTGGAGGCAGCTGCTTGGAGTCAGCAGCTTCTGCAGATGGCAAAAGTCATTGCAGTTTCTGGAGGCCAATGGGACAGGGAAACCTTGCAACCAGGTCTACTGCTGTTGTTCCAACAGTAGGATGCTACATCTACGTGGTGCCAGGACACCCATCAGAAGATGGCCCAAGATTGTCATTCATAAGCGAATTGGATCATTATCTCTGTTTTGTGCTCACCTGCACCAACACCCATCTTGGTGACCCCTTGCGCTTGTTTTGTGCTCTCGTGCACACAAGCACACACACATCAGAGCCTGGGTGCTCTGCCTTTCCGTGTGTTGGTGTGGCTGGAAGGCTGTCTTGCTAAGGGTGTGTAGAAAAGGCTCAGGAAAGGAAGCTCTGATCTTCCGCCCATTCTCAAAGTGTGTCATGGAAATCACTGTGCTTGGACAGCCTGTGCTCAGACAACTTCTGTAGGACCATTACCTTTGACACGTCTTAGAGAAGTATTTTAACATGTCTCTGACACTATTTATATGTTCATATCCTTCTTCCTGCTCATAACCTGTAGGATGCGGCAAAATCCTCAGGAGTGCAGGACAATACCTGGGTACCTGGTCCAAAGAGGACTTTGAGATATATTTGTGTGCTGTGTCTGTGTTTAGTGTCTTTTTAGAGCAACTTAACATCACTTTTACAATATTGAGTAGGATCTAATAACTATCCCAGTTTATTTTGGAAGCTTCTTTAGAAACAGTAGCCTGATAGGCCTTCGGTCTGTGATAATTGTCATATGCCAAAGGAGCCTTTTTGTGTTTCTGGCAGAAGATTCAAGATAAATAAATATGGACTTTGTGACCTTTGCTCCAGCCCTTCCAGGTGCTTGAAATACTGCAAGACTCCTCTGTGTGAGTGTGTATGTACATGCATGCATGTTTAATGGTTTAAAAGTTTATATTTGCTTTACATTTTTCCTCTTCTGCTTCCTAAGTTTAAGAAAGTATCACACATAAAACTGCTCTGTAGCTCTTGAGAACATGCTGCCCTTGTTTTCCCTGTGGTTGACTAGCTCTAACTCAGCTGTCAATCACATGGTGCAACTAAAGAAAGGCAATGCAGCAGGGACCAGACTCTCAGCTCATTATACACTTCTGTCAATAGAACAGAAGAGATTTCATTCACATAACATACTTTATATCACAGGTAACTTCCTCAAATTCCCAGTCATAAATCTTGCTAATTCAATATTCTGTGGCCTGATTCATCTGGCAAGCCAGTAGAGATTTCAGCAAACCTGGCAGCTCCCTGCAAAGCTTTTCTCTCATGACTTCCCGCTATGGCTCCCAATCCAATGTGCCTCTTGTCTCTCTCTCTTCCCCCCACTTTTTATTTTTTTCCCCATGAAATCCCAGAGAATCAGTATCCCCATTCAGCAAGTTTCTTTGGAAACTACTTTGAAAAAAAGTATTTTTTCCATCTTTTTTTTTAACTATATGAGAATATTTGATTCTATCTAAATATTTTTGAAAAAAACTGAGAGCATTTTGTACTCATATCAGATTCTTCCTGGGATAACCAGGGAAGTGACGGTTAGGGTATCCAGCTCCTATCTACACATGCAAAATAATGCCAGATTATCTCTATCATGAAGTGAGGATGGTCTGTCTCCTCTACTGGCATGTTCCTATCCTCCTGAATCTCCACCACACAGCAGCAATAAAACCACTTGTTTCCTCTTCTAGTACATTCTTCTGAGGTGAAAGGCTATATTTTAATAGCCTAGAAGATTAACACTGATGACTTTTTGTCTTGAGAAGTATACTTGAAACAGTGAAGTGTGTTCTTATAGGTACTAGTGTGGTACTATGACCATGCTCCCACACCCCACATTTAAGTCTAGGTTGTGCTACCTGTGGTGCTCTTCAAGAGAAAAGAAACTTTTTTCTTAAGTCTTTAGACTTGGTCTTTAAGGACTTTATGTAGTATTTTTGAATATTTTGGTCCATTTATTTTATGGTAGTAGGCTGATTCTCTGAATAGGAAAAGGGAGTCGGAGTTTGTTTCTGAAAATGAGGAGTTCCCATCTGATCAGGACAGGGGTGTTGAGACCAGATTATTTGCAAGTCTGTTGGCTGGATCGGGCTACAGAGTCCCCCAAAAGGTCTTTTCTTTCAGACCCACCAGTAGCTTGGAATGATGTTGACCTCTATAGCAGCTCATCAGACCTCTTCTTGGGAGTATGTTAGAAATACCTCTAACTAAGTTTTGTCCAATTAGATGCATATTTTGATGCTTCTGTGCATTGTGTCAGTTGCTAGTTTCCTACTCATATGCTGTTCTTTGGAATATTAATTCAGAAGTCCAATCCTGTTTGTTCCTTTGCAGAAAATACAGATTTTTAAATATAGTATAATTGTGAGCAATATCTTGGGGACAGTAAGAGTTTAGACAATCCTTAACATCTTACTGAATGCCAGAGAACTTTCTTGGCTTATCAATTGTCATCAGAGGAGACTCTTGCCTTGGTGACACCAGCTCATGGCCAGCTATTGTGAGGCTCTTTGCTGTATTACAGTGGTCTCTTTACTCTTTGATTTCTCCTAGTACGTTCGGACTGAGTCAAATTTTCTCCCTCAGACTTTTTTTTTTTTTTCTTGAAAGAGGCACTGTCAGACCATTTTTCCTATTAAGAGTAACTGCTATTTCACTTCCTATAAGATTCTGAGATTTCTTTCTTCATTAGTTATCATTCCATTTTCTTAGCTGATCATTAATACTCCTTATTTCATCATGGGGTAGAACCCTCTCCTCCTTTGCTCCTTTGCACATCTCACTGAGCATTAGTAGATAAGTTTTTATGTAAAATATTTATTCCACTCGACGGTATGTTTTAACTCTATCTGTACCTTATCAGTCATGCTTATATGTTTTAATAGGGTAGAGACATTTTGTGGTGAAATAGATTTGGGATGATTTGATGTTCAACACCTTTTTCTTCCATGGGTACTGAAATGAACATATATTTCTGGTTTAAGTCAAACAGTATCATTTTCTGTCTGTATTGGATTTACAAAGACAGATGGCTTCCAATGTCTAGAGCTCTATCCAAGTCAAAACTGGAGGGAAATGTTGTTTGATTCTTTGTAGGAATTACTGTCTAAACAAAACCTGACTTCAACAGATTTCTATGTAAAATCCTTTGATTCCCATTTTCCATCTGTGAGAAATTTGGGATGTTATTGTTGGATTTGTTGGTTTCCTTGATAAACATATTAAAACATTGTTCAAAATAGCTTTTTATCAACTTAAAGATATAATAGGAATGAAATCCCCTCTGACTCCTGTGGATTTGGAAGCAGTTCTGCCTGCTTTTGGTATACTTGCATCAGGTTTTTGTAATTCTTTGTGTGTTGCTCCGCTCATGTTGCTGGGGTGAATTTGTGTTTGGCTTAGAATGTGGCTTGAAAACTGACTCAGGTACCTGGAGGGATGACTGTTTCCCTTACCTTGACATTTTCCCCATTTTTTGTCTCTGATTGCTACCTTCAGTAACACTGAAGTTTGGACTCTTGGCAGGCTGCTTTTGAGAGGGTGTGCTGAATACCAAACCTCTGATGTCAAGCTCAAGAGCGTTCTCACGATCCTGTGGCTTTCTCAGCATAGGACTTCGGTTCCAGACAGCAAGAGCTCGAGGTTTTCAACTTTTAATCTTTCTTGTTTGTGTCTTCTCTTGTCTAGCAACCTATAGCTGCAAAAATGAGATACACCACTTGTCAAAGTTAATGACCCATATGATGATGGTAAGTCAGAGTATAACAGTTTTACCATTTTTTTTCCAGGATAAAATGTATACGGTAAGGTGATAGATACAGACAAAATGAGCAGCACTTCTTCAGTCCCGATGTATTCAGATCTGTGGCTAACCGTTCCTAGTTTTTTTCTCTGTGAGAACACTCCACTTAACATCTGCTAATAACATGGCAGAATTTCCTGCTCCTGACCTGGCCACCATGGACTCACTGTTCATTGCTTTTTCCTGCCCTGCCTGGGCCATGATGGACTCACTGTTGCACTCCCAGCGAAAATAAAAGCACTGTGATCCCAGATTGCTCTGAACAGGCTACCAAGGATGCTGGAGCGGTCCAGCCAGGGCAGCCCGGAGCTCTCTGCTGGATAATGTGCCCAGCATGCCAAGGTGTGCCGAAACCCACTGTTAGTTTTATTTTATTTTATGCTCTTGAACGCCTGACATGCTAAGACAGTGCACTTTTACCCATGATTTTCTATGGTGCTCTATCTCTCTGTGGAGGGTAAAATGTGAAGATTATTTTATCTCGTGTCTCCCTTCTGTTGAATATTATTTTCTGTAAGTGTTTCTCCCTGGGCAACTGGATTGGGGCAGCACAATTGAAATTGCTGCTATATGCTCTTGATCTGAAGGGTAAAACTCACCTCAACAGCAACATCAGAATATAACTTCCAACCAGCCAATTTAATGGCAGATGTTGAGTGTGGAAGGTATTTTGACAGATACTGGACACTGAAGAATCTGTCTGCTGGATAGTTCACTGAACAGCCAAATTTCACATGCATCTCCTTTACCAAGGACCAAAAGGGCCTCACGGAGAGCCGTCCGTGGGGCAGGAGGGCCGTCTCGGTGCCGTGGGCGCCGAGGGAGCGCGGCCGCCCGCTCCGTGTTCACCCGCGTCCCAGTGCCCTGACTCACCGAGGCCAGACCGTGCAGGTGGCTCTGCTGGGCTTTCACTGTCTTGCTAAATGTGTTTTTTTTTTAGAGTCAGATTCAAATCCAAGCTCCACAATTTTAATCTTGCTAAAGCTTTTGGCTGGTGTTGACACACTGTGTATTTTTTTTCTTCAGTTAATGGGTTATTTCTGTTGCACAAGGAGGATTAATTGTACTCTGCTCATTTTACAGTTAGTATGTCATGGGTATTAATCAATCTTAGTCTGGAAAAAGATGAGTATTGATCTGTGATATCTGAGAGAAGTACACAGCCACGTTTTTGCCTGAAAGCTTTCCTTAAGAAATGAAACAGCAGTGTTTTTATTAAAATAATTTGGTTGTGCAAGCTTGTAATGAAAATTCAGTCATGAAGAGAACTAATTAAAATAATTGCTTGTTACTATTTTAATATTAATTCATTTTTCAGTCGTTCTTATTGCTGCACACCTTCCTGTGATCACCACAGGCCCATGAAATGAGGTAATGGTGCAAAGTGGAGGCACATGTTGTTGTGAACGCTATGGGAGAGCACAGGAGGCAGGTGGTGAAAGCTGAACATGGAGCCAGAGAGATCTGTGGGCATCAGAGATGGAATGAGGTGTCTGGGCTGTCTGAAATGTGTCAGTCTGTAACCCCTCGCGCCAACTTCTCTCCACACATCTTGGGCATCCTCCTCCTGAAGGGCCCCCCTCTTCTACTGCCCACCATCCACAGGGAGCTGCTTGGGCACCTCCTGTGCGGGCTTGCGAGGATGGCAAGGGCATGGGGCACCTTGGCCTCTGTGCTGAGGCTGTCCTTGGCCTTCCTGATGGTGAAGGGAGGCAAGCTGCGGACAACAACGTGCTACAAATGCGACGGAGGCCACCAGCCGTTACCACAATGGCTACAGCTCAGACTTGCTGGTAACAGCTTTTGGGCAGTATCAGGCTCCACTGAATTTAAAAAGAAATCTGTCTTGGTGGTTTCTTTCTCCTTTTTCTTTCTTTCTCTCTCTCTCTTTTTTTTTTTTTTTTTTTTAATCTTAAACTCTTTAGAGACTGTTTCCTGGTCTTTGGTTTTAGACAGATGATCAGCAGGGTTTCCTAAGCTGATTGTGTTCAGATGTGCCTCTGCAGCAATAATAGAGATACACAGAGAATGGTGTCACCGTAACATTTCGCAAGAGCTGTTGGAATGAAACCACAAATAGAAAACACATTCTACTCCATAATTGCTTGATTTAAGCTCACAAAAGCAGTAAAACACAAAGACGTAGGAATAATAAAATAGGATGCTGCTGGGAAAAAGCATGCTAGATTGGGACCAAATTCCTGTCCCCACATCAGCTAACGCACGGCTCTTACAGAACAGGTTAGGACACAGAACATTTCCTACTGTTGCTGCCCTGCAGCTCACATCACAGCGATTCCCTGTGGCTGCTCCTGCCCAGTTTGAGCAGGACCAGGTGTCACCCTGGCCAGGTGGGAAGCCTGCACACCCTGACAGGATCCCCTGCTTCCTGCAGCCAGCTCAACAAGGGGCAAAGTGGGAAAACCTGAATATTTCTGGAATTTGAGAACTTTCCATATAGAATCACAGAATCATTATGGTTGGAAAAGATCATCAAGTCCAACTGTAAACATATCACAACCAGGGCTGCTAAACCATGTCCCTAAAAGTACCTCATCTACATGTTCTTCCCTTTCATTCCCTCTCCATCTTCTTACACACCCCTTCTCCCTCTGGGTCTTCCCTATAGTGGGTGCTGTTTCGACTCATCATGTTCTTCCCTTACTGCTGGCCCAAGGAAGCAGCTCTCTGTATCTGTATGGAGGCTCACTGCTCTCCATGCACCTTTTCCAGAGGTCTGTGCAGCTTTGCTGTAGACTTCTTATCCTTCATGAGGTCTAGTAGGAAAATCATTTTATTCATATGGGAAAAAAAATCATTATCACCAGAGGGTTTGTACTTAACCTCCCCCATTCAGCCCAAACTCCCAAGCCTTCAAAATTTACTGTTATGAGGTCTGGAAGCTTTCAGCAAAGCTTTCAAAATTTCAATCAGAAACAGGTGTTCCCTGTGATTATCCATTCAGAGAAAGAGCCTACTTCTTCACAGGAAAAAATGTCATTAAAATTTTTCAGCCGTCCCCTAGGTATTGGATTATTCTGTTTTTGAACCTTTTCTTATATGGAGAGGAAAGTAGCGGATTCACTTCTGTTTAGTGTGGCTTGAAGTTGTCTGAATTTAAGAAATTATACAGAAGAGAGCTGTGTTTCTTCTTGTTTTTTCCTATTCTATTTTACTATAACTGATGGAAATAAAAGGTGCTGCTCCAGGATAGGAATAGTGAGGAATGCTGGGCACTGGTACTGCTATCTGCCTGCATTGAGGCAGGCTTTCTATCAGTTGTGGGCCAGGGAGATTAGGTGAACTTGCACTGTTCTGCACGAATGCAAGTAAAAATGGTCTTAAGTCTGGCAGAGCCTTGGCTAGGATTGATGAATCTGTTATCATAAGAACAAAGCCATAACCTGGCCCCAGCCCCACATGAAGCTTTTTTGGTGATCATGGCATATACATGTATATATATGCACACGTATATATATTTGACAGCATATGACAGAAAGTGTAGAGTATTATTATGTGAAAATATATTTGCATTCCATACCAAGAAAATAGAGGAAAGTTCGAAGTAATTCCAAATCATCTGAAGACAGAACAAAAACCTACCATTCTGAAAGCTTTTTGAAAGCAGGGCTAGTAAAGCTAAATAAAATTTCTGCATCTCTGAGATTTCAAGTAAATAGTAAATAAACAATACCTATATTTTTCCTTCCATAGGGCTTAGCCTTTCACATTCTGTTCACGTTCCTATAAACCATTCATTCTTACACCTCCAGCACTGCTCATTTTTATTTTTCACCTGCTCTATAATTTGTTTCTCCTGAACTCCTCCACAAAATCATATAGTAGAGGACCATAGATCACCTTTCTGGAAAAAAACTTTACTGCTGCTTCTTTAGACCTTGCTGGTAATATAAGTCAAATTAATTTACCATTGAATGTTAATTTCCCCCAGTTGTTATTATTTGTTGTTTAGCTTGGTGACTGCATTCTCTACAGTATTTCCCTGCCGAAATTTGAGACACAAGGCAAAATATCATATAGGACTAAATCTACCTCGCTGGGCTAAACTCCAACTTGACAACAGCTCTGTGGGGTGTGCGGGTACACCTGGACGTAACCTGGACGTAACCTGTGCGCTGCAGGGGACCGGGACCTGCCGGGAGCCCTGCTGCTCCAGGGAGCTGCTGCTCCTCAGGCTTTGCTAGCTGCAGAGATGCTCCTGGGGTGGGAGTCCCTTGCGGAGAAGCTGCAGAGCAGCAAATCCTGCCTGAGTGATGGGTATCGATGTAGAGGGTGATTAACACAGACAGGCGTTTATTGCCAACAATAGTAGAAAACAGTTTTATTCCCTTATTCGCTGCCAGCTCTGGCAGGTTAAAGAGCCAAGTGTCATAGCAGAATGTTTTCGGTATGTGGGGAATTCAGTGCATACTTCCATACTTAGCAAAAAGAGAGAAAGAAAAAAAGAAATAGATTGTTGTCCTTTTCGCTGGTGTGGGATTTTGTCAGGGACATGTTTTTATTAATTGTTGTGGGATATTTTCCATATGCTTGCATACTGTTATTGTTACTTTTGTGTGAGTTTTATGAGAAATTGGTGAGGAATAACCCTTTTACCATGGGAAAATAAGAAACAGAATGCTCATCTGATAAGTTTGTAGAAGATCTCTGTATTCAAAGAAGAAAAAATACATAAAAATAATAACAGCAATTCAGGAAGAAAAGTATAAAAATGCCATTCTCCTTCCATTGAAGTCTAACTTTGTATGGGAGAAATTAATATTTCAAGAGTACTACTGACCCCCAGAAAAGACTATTTTGCGAAATGTGGCAACACTACACAATAGCTTTTTGAGACATGAAAAAATATCCAGATAAGTCTGTGTAAAGTAACTCTAACTACCTTTTTCTGAACTACACATTCAGAAGACCATCCTTACGTTTCCATGCTTGTCACTGACCTTCAGTGGACCTGAGAGACCTTTTCCTAAAATTGTTGTGTGTTTTTAATCAACATTTTGGAGTTCATAGAGCAGACATTCCTCAAGGATTTCTAAGTAGCTCTGCTTTAAAGTTGATGGCTTAATTGTTAATTCATGAGCTAAATATAATCTAATACAAGAATGATCTAAGTACAGCATTTGAATAGAAAAGAATAACAAACACTTCAGATTTTGTGCAGTTTCTGGTCTATGTCTACAAGAGCTGCAAGAATACAGCTTGGGAAAGGAACTTCAGCTTTTCTTTCCAAAGAAACGGTGATCTGTATTTTCTTCTCTAGAAGATGGAAGGGATGAACAGGCTGACTTGCAAAATGTGCGCCTTTTTTCAAATTTTTTTAAACAGGTGTACAGAGAACATTTCAAGATAATTAATTTCTTCCTTTGACATTAAATTCAGGATGTTGGATGACAGGTAGTGTTAGTTTTACTTTGGAAATTGGGTAAATCCATGTATTTCTGGGTACTTCTCCCTACTTGGCCTGCAGTTGCTTCCAGAATTAGTATATGCGGCTGGTGGCTTGGGCTTGTGCCTCTCTCTAATTGAGCTACTGACATAAAAGAGCTGCACAGTGGTTCATTCACTTGGGTTCTTCTAAGTTATCACTTTTCAGAACCTGCATGACAATATTGAAAATTAAACCCGGTTAATAGAAAAAAATGTTAAATCAATGGCCATAAAATTTAATGGGTTTATAGCAGTCTTAACACAGTAGGACTGAATTATCATGTTAATTTAATTTCCATTTCTAAATGAACCAGAAGGCATAATAAAGGTCAATTAACCACTACCTTCCTTGTCTTCTTTTTTCTTTTACTGCTAGGTTTAAATCATAGTCAACCACAAAACATGCAAATCTGTTTAGGAAGTTCATTAGCTTCTCTTAGAGATCCATTACAAACAAAACACAAACTAACAACTGACCATGTGCTCAAACACAGCAATTGCTTCATCATGTTATAGCTATATGTTCTGATGTATCTTGTTATATATAAGGTATTAATGAAGGTGCTGGGGCCTGGCAGCTTTGTTTTTTGGAAGTGTTTGTAGCTCTAAAGTGCATCATTATGAACAAGTGGCATCTGCGCATCCTTCCCAGGATGAGTCTTCAGAAAATGCTCCTCATAGCTCTCTGCAAACCTGCTCCAAAAACTGTCCCTAAAAATTATGTTTGCTATGATGCCCCCCCAAAAAATCATAATAGCCTACCCATGCTGCAAACATGGCCCATCTTACCTCTTCGCAGTTGTTCATCTCATTCAAATGTTGTCTCCTTTCTTATATCTGGAGTGCAAGGTGTCCTCCTGCACCCTGGCTAGCTCATCATAACAACAGAGACCGGGCATTTTAATTAGATGATAATTAACAGTCCACATTGCTGCTTCAGAGGTGTCTGTTCAGAGGTTTCCATCGAAAGCAGCATGTTAGCTAGGTGCTCTCTGTTCTGTGGTGTCACGTCCCCACAGCTAATTTATCCTTCTGTAGTTCACGTGTGCTGGGGGGCTGCTGCTGAGCCTCTTTGCAGGTGCTGATAAACCACAGTATAGCTGAAGCACAGAAGGTAATGCTGAGATTAATTGGAGCTTGACTGTTAATTTTAATAGGGCCAAGTTTATACTTTTGACTTCCTCGGGATGACAGACTCATAGTGATATAGCTGGAGATTAGCCAGGGCTGGTCTGCACCTTAGCTACAACACGTGTCTTCCCTCCTTTCCCAGGAGCAAAGCGTGCACATCTTACATGGCTTCCTCTTGAATGTTTGTCTTTATGCAGTGTCTCTTAAAAGGATATCTTCATAAAAAGAAATGTTTCCCCTTTTCTCTTTTCAGGACAAAATAGAATAAAATAAATCATAGTTAAAGCAATTTGTATTTTTCTTTTATTTTTTCATTTATTTGCAAAATTTTTAAGGCACAGACAAGCTTTTCTGCCTCAAATAAACTCTCTTAAAATTGTGATCTAAAGAGATGATCAAAAGAGAGGATTCTTCAACTTTTGCTCTCTGGAATAGCGCAAAGCACTATAACACTATATAAAATATTACTGTTTGTATGGCTGTGTATGCAGTGAAAGCGCAAAACTGTACATGGCTAGAGGTAATTGCAATTTCCACATAAAACAATCCAGATGCACAGGGAAAAAATAAAGTCTTTTTTTGTGTGTGTACTGCTGGGACAAGAAATGGAGTCAAGGCTCCTGCTTAACCAGCCACTGGTGCTCAGCACTGTCCCCTCTGGCATGTGGCCCTCGTGCAGCTGCGTCACCTGCGTGTTGAATAAATCTGCCCCTGGTCTGGCTTCTGCTGGGCATTGCAGGTGAGTGAGGTGTTCCTGTACCCTGGTGTTACTGTAATATCCAGCATAGCTTCCTGAAATTTCATCCTCTTTCCCACTTTGGGAAGTGAAGTAAATAGTGCCTGGTGGGACTCTTAAAGCAAAATGCCTACGACTGTTGTGGCAAAGTTAAAAAAAAAAAAAGTAAAAATGAGAATAGTGAGCTGAGTTCAAGTTTAAAGAATTTTCTTGAATTTTCAATTTCAAATGTGGAAGACCCTTAGGTGAATGGCAGGAGGATGTGGTAGCCAGGGAAACCAATGCTAGTCTGGAGAATTAACTCCAAAATGGCTGAGAAAACTATAAGGAATGATCAATTATACTGGATTTTTTTAAGCCATTCTTTGGAGGCAAACAATTCTCTGCTAAATGCTACAGGATGGGGCAAAAAGATCCACAGAAATAACCTTATTGCTTTTAAACCTTAAACTGATTTCCATAAAGGCAGTAATACTATGTGTATGTATGTATGAATTCTTCAATATGCATTTTTATCTAGTTATTCTGCTGAAATACTTCAAATCCAAATTGGTGGTTTTCTGTGTATGCTTACAGTGGTGCTTTTCTCCACCTTTTAGCTTTCCCAATCACTATTGTTGCATATGTGTGAAGGCTTGTACTGAGAATGTCTTGTGGCTGTCTTGCCATGACTTAGATTTCAATTTGTTAAGATTTGTTGGACATCTGGAAATGATAACTTATGATCTGGCTTGAACAATCATCCACTGCACCTGTCAACAAGCAGTCAGCCAAAGAGATTATCTCTGGGGTGGAAATGTTATATATAGAGCATCTAGTTCATTGACCAGTTTGGAGTCATAATCTTAAAAGTTTCAGAACTGTCCTGGTATTTCCTGAAAAGAACAAAAATGCTGTGTAAGTTATTTGATGTCTGCAGTTTTATTTTTCATTCCAAAGAAGTCACAGTGGGACTGGACAAGCTGAATATGTCCAAAATGTTGGAAAAGCAGAAAAATGTGATCATAAAGAAAAGACACACTAAGGAAATATTGGATGCTGGAGCTGCCCTTGACTAATAATTCCAGTCAGTGGCCATGGAAATCGTTGTTCAGAAATTGGGAGCATTATACAGTCCTATTATTTATGTCAGGATTTTCAGAGTGATTTTGTAAGTGCCAGTTTGTTGTTTTAGTCATGTTGTATTTGTTGTTTTAGTCATGTTAAAGGCAGCTTATTTTCGGGAAGTGCTACGAACACATGCTGATCACCTGCTGCTCTTTTTGACAGGCAAAGGCCAGTTCATCACATCACTAAAATCCAATGACTTGATATCAAGCTCCCATATAAAAGTCACAAGGAAGTATTACTTTAAAACCAAAAATCAGGGCAAAGTCCTCTTTGCTTTGCATCTTAGAGTAGATGAAAAGAGCTGTTGTCACTTGAGGTCTTTCTGGACCTGGACTACTGGTCAGAGTAATGTGTAATGCTGTTTCTATTGGGATTATATATACATATATATTTTCTGGAATTTCCACTGTATTAGTTCAGATGATGAAAACTGTGTTGTTTCCTTAATTCCTAGTGTCATATCAGCTGAAAGAAAGACGGAAATAACATTCTTAATTCACCTGCAGGTCTTAAAGCAATATTTAAAGTTGATTTAATTAAGTTAAACAAAAAATGCATGTGGTTTTCTTCCTTTCACTGCATTTGAGGCAGTAAAAGTAGCACTCTTGGTAATATCTGAGTAGCTAAACCTGAAAAAGTGCATTTTGTCTTCCTTTTCTAAATACTGTTTTACTTTATATTTAACGCAAGAATAGCATGTCCTAATTTTCTTAATGACCTTCTATTTTCCATTAGATTTTTGTCTGAGACTGAGTATTATTTAATAGTGTACTGATGTCTCTGCACTAAAAAATAAGCAGCCTTCAGGTCTCTGTCCCCCTTTATTTATGAAAGCTTATTTCATAGAATCATAGAATCATAGAATGCTTAGGGTTGGAAGGGACCTCTAGAGATCATCTAGTCCAACCCCCCTGCACACGCAGGGACACCTAGAGCACGTGGCACAGGACTGCATCCAAGCGGGTTTTGAAGATCTCCAGAGAAGGAGACTCCACAACCTCTCTGGGCAGCCTGTTCCAGTGCTCTGTCACCCTCACTGTTAAGAAATTTTTCCTTAAGTTCCTATGGAATTTTTGATGTTTCAGTTTCCGGCCATTTCCTCTAGTCCTATCAGTGGCCACCACTGAAAAGAGACCATGACCGTCCTCTGCACTCCCTCCCTTGAGGTATTTATATACACTGATTAGATCCCCTCTCAGCCTTCTCTTCTCCAGGCTGAACAGGCCCAGCTCCCTCAGCCTCTCCTCATAGGGCAGATGTTCCAGGCCCCTGATCATCCTTGTAGCCCTGCGCTGGACTCTCTCCAGCAGCTCCACATCCCTCTTGTACTGTGGAGCCCAGAACTGGACACAGTACTCCAGATGCGGCCTCACCAGGGCTGGTATGCCTATAATGGCTTCCTCTGACCAATTTAATTTGCATTACAGATCCAACAGCGTGCAAACTGTATCTATTTTTCCTGATCTTCAAACTGAAATGGCTATTGGATTAAGTTGGCAATGTCTTAAGAAGATTTCTTCAGGGTTGTTATGCTGCTTCAGGCAATTAAAGGAGGAACTAAGATATTGGATGTTGTGAGAAAATCCTTGCTTTGACCAGCTTGGCCCTTGAAAAGAAACTGCCAGTAATATTATTTCTCTGAGTGAAGTATAACCTATGTGTGCATATGTATTTGTTTTCAGTTGTGTCTGCCAAGAAAGCTGGAGAAAGATGTTACTCATTACCTACTTGGAAACATCTGTCCATTTTCAGAGCATAGCTCTTACAAGGCATGATATTAAACATTACATTTACACATCCTGAAAAGCTTTACAAGGGGAACCAAACTGTTACAAACAGTGAAGGGAGTGTGGTTAGACGCAAAAAAAAAAAAAAAAAAAAAAAAGAATGCCTGGGTATTTGTGAAGGAACGCCCTAAAAAGCTGCTCTTGGGGAACTGGGGGTTCTCACTTGAGGCCAGGAACACATTGCGAGAGTCCTGTGTCTCTTTCCCTGACTCCTTTCCCTGTTTTCCAAGCAGTTGAAGTGAGTAAGAGCACTGCCTACATGAGGAGGTGTCCCGCTTGGGAGAAGCTCAAAGCCACTAACATGTACATGAAAATCTGCACAAACCCCGTCGTGTATGCGGGGCCCTATGGGCAGGCTGTTAGATTGATAGTTGGGGACTTCAACAAGAAGGTTATGATCACACCTAAAGTAAGTCACCAAATTTATCAATTACTCACAGCCATTATTGTTGCACTAACAGTTAATTAAGCCCTCTTTTATTTTCTGCTCTTTTAGTCATGAAAATGAAACTAAAATACTGGCTCAATGTCCATTTAATAAGCCAATGTCAGAAGGCACTGAGGAGTAAGAAGCCTTAGTCCTGACTGAAAAACAGATGGTATAATATCATAATATACTTTTGTGCAGGGAGGTGAACCAGTTCAATGCATTTCTCCCTTGCCTCACATCCCCTGCACAGACATATAGAGGAGGGACACAGATGACATCTCTGGGCCTAATGGCCCTTCTTCTATTTTTATTTCTCAGCTGGGGCTTGACTGCTTACATTTTTATAGTCACTTGTCCTTTTCAACTCATAGAAGGGTTTTTTTTTTTTTTTTTTTTTTTCTTTTAAGGCTAGCTGTCTTTCTCTAGAAAGCTTTCTCCTTTTGGAAAATGTTTAATGGAATTGTGCACATTGTCTCACTGTTAATAGTGATGCTTTTACTATTACACAACTGCACTTGTCCAAAGGAGATGTTTATTAAATGCAGATACACATTACTCAAATATGAGTTTCATGCTATAATTTTGACCATAGCATCCTGCAATCCACAAGGGTATGATTTACTAGAAAAATTATGACTGCCTTATGAACTCTGGAAGCCCACATGTGTTACTCAATGCATAGCTCCAGTCTCCAGAGATCCCACAGGTTTACACAATGCCAGAATCAGATGTCTTTTTTAGGTTTAAATTAGACTTTAAAACAGTGTTATCCTTTCAAATCATCCACAATAAAAATATTTTTAGGTCTGCAAGTCTCTATCTAAGGAGTTTTCAGCACAGTAAGTTGTGGGAACCTATCTCTAGAGTTTTAACTTTTGTTTAATGCATCCAAATACTATGTGGGAACATGGAACAAACTGTAGTAATGTATGTAATTTGTAAGGTAAGAATCTTATTATTATTGAAATAATCTTCTGTTATGCTTGCCTGATGACAAATGCAGTTATTCTTAAAATCAATATTAGACTATTTTTAAGCAGAATGATTACTCATATCTCTAATAAGGTATAATGAAATGTAAATCTTTAATATAGGTAACATTTTATATTTAGAAAATTGTTCAAAGCAGTCATCCCTCTGGAATATTTGCTTTTCCTTTAAATAAAAATATGTAGGTTTTTCTTTAGACAAACATTTATTTTTTATGTGTAAAATGAAAATGGTGTAGTGCTGCTGAAAATAACATGCATGTATGGTACAATGTATATTGGACACTTGTATAGGAGTGATAGGAAAAAAAATGCTAAAGTAGTCTAGAGTTTGCATATCACTCAATGTGGAGAATGTGGATTAGGTGATTACTGCAATCTAAATCGAATCATCTATCAGTTTTTGCCTCCTGTAACAGCACTCACACTAGTAAGCAAATGCTTATTACTACAGAGCTCCCCAGAGCCTTGAAAGAAAACTGGGATCTGCTTGAGCTGGTAAGTATCCACTCTGCTGCGACTCACAATATGCTGAAAGTTTTGCTTATTTTGTTCCGGCTTCCAAAATCAAGGTGCCATAAACTTGACATCTCCATCTGTGCCTAAATGTAGTTTTTTGGGTGCATAGTTATTAAGATTAATCACTTGTGCTCATGCAAGTAAGAGACGAGCTTCTCGATAGTTCCGTGGCTTGCTGTGTGGTCCGTTGCAGATCTGAGACTCTGAAAATGCATCTTTTTATTTTTAGGCTTGGCATTTGTCTAAGAGAATCTACAGTGCACCATTTAAAGTAAAGACTGTGCTCTTCTTCAAAAGTTTAATAAGGACATATTAGATGCTTTTTTTTTTTCCTAGTAATATTACTACTTCGGATGGATTCAAATATGCGATAAAACTCTAGATGAAATTGCATTTCTTTCCAGCCTCTGTGTTGATTCATTATTTGTTAGAAGCTTGCTATTCACCATGATATCTGGGTATTATTTGTGTAATGAAATTCAATATGAGGCCAAAAATATCATCATCAGCCTGGTTCCTATCTTCTTCACCTGTCAACAAGAAGAATCTACCCAGTAAGTGTACAATTGGGAAAACTGTATTGGATTGAAGATACATCTCACTCTGCATCCCCAAAGCTAGACAGATATGGACTTTGTGAGGTCTCAACAGAAACATGTTTTAGAAATAAAGCTGTTATAAATATGCTTTCCCAAATTTCATATTCCATGAAATCCTGTCTGTGAGCCAATAACAGAAACACTTCACCATATTCTAACCCCGGTTTTAAAACAAGGAAACACCTGGATATTATATTAGGTGACTTAGAAATAGCTAAACTGAATAGATGAGGTAAAAGTGGGCAAGAGAAAGTGATTTCTGAGATGCTTATTCGCTGTTCAGCAGTAGTGATTCAAAGAGATTTTCACCCAAAAGGATCTGAAGATGCCTTACAGATGACATACTGTCTTGAAAATCCTTGCATCCTGTTTCTGGAGCACATCATCTCTGGGATGAGATTTGGGAGCTGCTTCCTTCTTTACACTACATTTACAATGGCATTTTAAAAGAGAAAATAGTTTTTAATAAAACAGAGATCGTACTGATATGCTCCTGTGATCTTGAGAAGTCTTTGAATAGCCTGCTTGCAGCTGGGGTGTCCTTGTCATGATGTCAGCTTGTGGACAGCTCTGCAGAGCGACACGAGGGCTGTATCCCTGTGCTCCTCTGGCCTGTCCTGGACCCCGGCAAGGGTCATTGCCCCTATGGAAGAGAGGAGGATGCAGCAAAAGGGACCTCTGAGATTTTGGACCTTTGTAGCTACCTGGCCTTCCCCCAGAAGTCAGGCTCGCTCCTAGGTCTGCTCCTTCCCAGCTCTGTTCCCGCCCATAGCTTCTTATCCATAGTCAACAATGCACAGTTTCCCCTATGCTTCCATGTCTCTTCTCCTATGCCTCTTATTCTGTCTGTTATAGGATTGCCTGAGAGCTAAAGGACATACGATGTCATTGCACGATGTCCTTGTTTTGCCAGAACTGGCAAACTCACAGAGGAGGTGGCCTCACTCCCTGCCTGTTGTCCCACAAGACGCAGTTCAGCCATCTCCGGTGTGCTGCAGCAAAAGGGCTGCACAGGAGTGGAGTGAACCTCGTGCAGGCATTTCTGGTAACAGGACACTCTCTGACTCCGGTATCATGTAGTTCCTGGCTGAAATGACTAGGAGGCAAAGCATGAAACCCAGGAGATGTGCTGGAGCTTGCTGGTTGCATCCTGCAGATAAGGTGTGAATATGTACACACTGGTGGTCCCCATTTTACAGGACCTGATTTCTGATAAATATGATGGTTCTGATAAGTATGCTGAGTCCAGTCATGGTTTAAGGATTTTCAACCGCTGACCCCAATGAATTATTCTACACAGTATAAAATATTTTATTTGCAAGGTGCTCCATGAATGACCAAGCCTAGAGGATTTTGAAATGTTGCTCTCCTATTAAAGCTAGCAGGAATTTCATACTGCGCATCATCTTTTGCTTTGTCAGTGAGTTGGACTTCTGCTGTGAAGTACTGCGGTAGTAGTTTGTAATAAAAAGAATACATTTATTTTGCTGTACGTGTGCTAGACCTGTCCTTTTGAGTTACTTTGTTCCTATGGTTGCACACCACCAAACAAATGAAATAATTTTGCTCTGACAAGGTGCTGTGTAAACTGAAGTTCTTAAGCGAAAAGAGATGTGTTATTTTTACCTCTGCAGAAAATACAAGGCAAAAAAGACCAGTGTTTGCCAAATGGAAATGGACAAAATGGATAGGATGAAAAAAATACTATTTTCCAGGTATTGTAACACAGTGTTGTGAAAGTGGATAGGAAAAAGCCTGCCAAAGCAGCTCCAAGGCAGAGCAGAAAAGCACAATCATAACAGTGTTCTTCCTCTGAAACACAAGAATATTTTAAAAATTGGAGCTGCTCATCATTCTCTTCTAATCTAACATGATCATGATTGAAAAGGTATTCTTTGATAAATTAACACCGTGTGGTGTTAAACATACCTTGTTCCTCATGGAAGGAGTTGCACTCTACTACTGCAAATTGCAGCATAAGACAGCTGATGTCAGGCACTGCATCTGGGTAATGACTTGATAAATTACCTGACTCCGTGGTTACTGACCCTGAATTTATAATCCATTTTCATAAAAACCTGCATAGAAAACCTAATGGAGATAGACATGGGCATTTTTAGTTATAGCAGCAACGTACAGAACAGTAGAAAAGATAAGTGCAGAAGTTACATAACAGTGTCTGAATTCCTCACCAAATGGAAGTTGCCTGGTTATGACAAGCTTCTGCTGCTATTATTATCAGCTCTTTCAATGTGTTGGACTGTTTTAAAATACTGGCCTGTGAAGGTACACTGGTGATAATTAGTATAACAGAATGGTCTTGTAGACCTCAAGTTTACCTCATAGTCATGGTATCTGAAATTAGATGGCTTAATAACACCGTTGCTTCTTGTTTATGAGTCAATATATAGGAGGAGAGCACACATACAGCCTGTTTGGCAGTTGTTTGGTGCTTATGCTTTTTTTCAGGAATTAATGAGGTAATATATGAAAGGTATTTTGAATAGAATAGAAACCTCCATTTAAGGTTTGCTGGTTCATTAACAGGCACCTTATCTGCCATTTGAGTGAAGGCTGTAGAGGCTTCCTGTGATTCCTGACAGGCTCTTGCAGGTCACTCTTGCAGTGAAGTCACGCTTCTGTTTCTGGGGAATTTTATGGAGTTGGATAAGTTGCTGTGTGGAGTCCAGGAGACTAAAGTTTCCAAAGCATTGGAAATGTGTTGGAGAATGGAGCCCCATGCAGTCAGCGCTGTAAGAATGAGCGTCCGTGACCATAGCAGGTCATAGCAGGCTGGACTGAGTTACCATGAAGGCTGAATTGGTGAATTGCATGTTTTGACCCTGGTAAGAAATTGGCCATCTCCATCAAGGAAGGATACGAAGCAAGTCACAGGGACACTTTGCTGCAAGATGGGCAGGTCCAGCCCCACAAGCAATTGGGAGCAATTGCCTGTGGGGCTGAAGGAAGAGAGAAGAAAAAGAGCACTGACAGGATTAAAGAAGAATGGTGGAGGTAAGGATCAGGGCGACCCCCTGTGTAAATTCAGTGGAAATGATCCATAACATGGGAGATATTTTAGCAAATGAGAGCATTAAATTAGAAAGGGGTCAATAGCTCTCACAGGCAAGATGTGTGTGTGTGCAGTGGTGGCAGGCTCCATGGTTCAAATACATATAGCCAGTTTAGGGTAGCTAAATGCATATGTGTCTTGTTTAGTTTTAGGGGTCTTTACATGTTTGTACATGTATCACATGTTCTGGAGCTTCTCATAGACCTGTTATTCAGTGATGATTTTCTGCCAGCCAAACGGATAAGTTTCTTGCAAGGGCAGAAGCCATCAAGGGATATAAGGTAAAACTGCAGCAATGTGAAATTTTAATCCTAATCCTGAATTTTGCCTGTTTTCAACTTTGTACCTTTCTAATTAAAATAATTTCTAAATGCTACTCCTTTTATTTTTTCTTTTTGCCTATGATCTCTGAGTCTGTCTAGTAACAGGTAGTTATGTACATCACTAAATCAGGACAAATGTTAGCACATTCACAGATGTGGAATGTAAATTTTTTTTTCTCATCATTAGAGTTGACAGTCATAAGAAGACTAAGTAAATTTACTGTGCTACTGTCAAGGAAAACCTAGCTTGTTTCCTGATCTTAGCTCAGAAGGATTTCAATTCTACATTTTTTTTTTAAATCTAAGAGTAATCCTTACTGTTAAAACAGAACATTGTCAGCCCCTGTTGGATGTACATCATCTACTGCCTGCTACTAACAGCAGTCAAATCAGAGATGAAACTGGAAAGAGCTGAGAGAGAAGGTTGAGAAAGCTTCATTGGCATAACCACTCCTCTCCATAACTTAACTGTAAGCCCATTTTCCCACTATCTTGTGTCTGATATTGTACAGAATGGATTTAAAGTTTTATTAAATTAGAGTATATGTCAATGCAGATAAATAATAAAAGTTTACATTTATATGCTCAGCATATTCATTATCACCTTTTCAGCATATTTATATGATCAACACTTTGGGGAATTGCTACTAATTACATCTTTATTCATTTGTGAAGACCTTGCAGTAAATCAACTATAAATCTTTAAATATCTTCATGTTTTTTAAATAAAAACACCTGGTCTTACGTTAAAAAAATATTTTAATTAGAAATTGGACTTTTGCTGACTTTTGATGGATTTTGCAATGAGATTTTTTCAGCCTTGGCACGCTGGACCTGCTTAGATCTGTGAGATCCTCAGTTCTATTAACAGTCAGACTTCTTGACTGGATTTCAATTTGATAAACTGATTCATATAAGTCAAAGGTAATATTAAAAAAAAAAAAAAACTCAATAATCCTCTGCACTTCTCTGTGAGAATTTTTTCCAAGAGCTCAGAGTTCATTACTGAAGATAATGAATTATACTTCACAGCACCATTATGGGGAATATTATTAGTCTTATCTTACACCTGAGGAAACAGGTGTGTGGAGAGTGTGAGATAGATCTGTAGCAGAACATCGGCTTAGTCCAGGTCTGACTCTCAGCACTATCCTTCTTTCGCTCTCAAAGGGTTTTTTAAAATACTTCCACCCATTAAGTAGAATATATAAAGAATGTTTATTTGGTTAGCATTTTCCACATCATAAGGAATGAGTGAAGAGACTCAGCCACCTTACAGCCTGAATTGATTGACTTCTAATCTTTTCTTTATGCTACTGCTCTCCATCAGTGAAATGCGGGCTGATTTGGTGCTGTCTGTGCTGTCAGCTCCTCTAAAGCTCTGCAGGCTTTGAAGTGCAGCTATGACTAAATATGACTAAATTTAGCAGATCGGGTTCTTAGTGGAGGGTCCTTGATAGCTCTGCAGAAGAAGCGCTTTCTGGCAGTGCAGGCCCTTAGAAGCGCCTGGCACGTGCTCGAAGCCGAGCGCGCTCACGCTGCTCTGTGCTGCTGGGGCATCCGCAGCCCGGCTCCGGCCTAGAGGCACAGGCAGCATCTGCCTCACTTCTGGAAACTTTTTAGGTGACTTTAAGCTCAGTTGGGGCTTGCCCGATTGCAGTCACCTCTCTGCAGCTCCCCAATCATTCACAAAGGCAATTAGCTTTGGCCTTCAGTCCTTCTTCCCAGCTGTGGACTGCGGGCAGAAGCAAAGTCCATTTTGAACTCGGAGATGCCACCTGAGTCCTGCAACCAGCTTATAGATGTGCTCCAAGGGCAAACACATCACAATACCCTTCCATTCACTTCACAGTTCCTTTTTTTTTTTTTCCTCAAAAACAACTGATCTGTGGGCAGGAAAACCATTTACTCAAAAATAAAGAGTAAAATATTTTTCCTCTTTGATAATGTTCCCTGTTCTTTCAGTGGGTATTATGTTCTGTAATGTGCTGTGTGCACCCATTTTGTCATCGCTTTGGGTCATCCTTGCTCACAATTGGTTATTTACTCAGGGGCTTTTGAAATTATTGAGTTGACACATCTGTCAGACGGGAAAAGCAGAAATGCTAAAAGGTCACTTGGAGAGAAACCAGCTGCTTCAGACAAACCTTTCTGCCTTCAAATAGCACAATCATTACAGTCTAACAGATGGGGCCTCTGCTTTCATTTCTGTTTTTCTCCTTCACTTCAGGTATTTAGATACACTACCTCATTGCCAGGTCAACATAGGCCTCCTTGTAATTACCTACACAATAGGCAGCTCACTGCTTAAGAAAAAACAGCACCATTTTCTGTAAATGGGGAACCTGTTTCCTCACAGATATGAGTTACAGAATGCTTGCCACAAACTTTCCTATTAACAGATTAATTTTGACAGTGGTAAGTACATTTTTATTACTCCTGCTTCAGTCATTACACTATGAAACATGCATTTAGCACTGATCTAACGGTTCTGAGAGCCTGGAGGCTTTTGGCAAAGATGGCGATAAGTAGAAGTGAGTGAATAATTCTTAACAAATAATTTATTCAGCAAATTTGGACTCTCTCCCTGCTTGGTGAACATTAACCAGGTGATTGCCATTTCCTCTGATTTATTCAACATCCATATTTTTGGAACAGTGTCCATCCAGATGATTTATACGGCTGCTCATGAGCAATTGCAATTCTGAATTGCGGTGGTTAGCTGCTCTGAGTCATAAATCAGGTGATAGTGTTTCTGTTCTGGGGTTGGGCAAAGAGGAACTGCTTTTGACATAATTGCTCTTCTGTTTTAAAATTCTCTTTTGGGGAAAAAAAAACCTGTCAGAAGCTTGATTGCTTTTCTGGCTCTGAGAAAAAGAACAATGAAAGGCTGCAGAAGTGTATAGCTAAAAGTTCAGGTGCATGTTAAAGAATATGCTCATCAAGAGTCTTACTTATACTTTTACTCATAAAAGACCTACTTCGGATCACTCATGTCTACGCAAATTCACAGATAACAGAGTCCTTTTTTTCCCTAGAGAAATCTCTCCAACAAAATTGAAACCATTGAAGTAATAGCCTTTGTTTCAAAGAATCCAAACTTGTGTCACATCAAATGAATGTTCATGATGAAAGATATGTATTTTTGCAGAGTGTGTACATTTAAATTATGTGAAAATCCTTGATTTTCAACAAATATACTGGAACATGCTCTCTGACAAAACTCTTATGCTTTCAACACCGATAGAAAACTGGGGAAAAATTGCACTTTAGGAAGTTCATTGGTCTATAAATTAGGCAAATTTGGACACATTTGAATTATGTAGATACTTGTTAAACATCCCATCTCTGAGAGTTTTGAACACCATATAGTGCAACAAAAACAGAATGTGAAAACAACACAACCAAATCCATTCTAAAGCCATGGCTCTTTTGATACATGGAAAGCGGTGGAAGAAGGTCTTTACTCTGGAGGACCAATCAGTTGCTATCAAAAAGAAAAGCACAATTTGGGAAGAATCCTTTACTTTTGGTGGAAGCTGCTTTTAGAGCACTTGCTATATTTAGTCATTTTCAGATAACTAGGCTAACTCTCAAGCCATGATTTATAAACCTGAGGAATACCACAAGCTGTATGAAAATAAATTACAAGAAGGAAATGTATTAATCAGAAGGAACAAATTATGAAGAAACGGGTCATAAAATTCTCCATAATGTGAAATATCAAAAACCAATCTTCCTGTTTGAAAGGTAGAGAAAGGACTAGGATTACAATCTAAGTCAAAACACAGGCAATTGTGTAAAATCTAGATTTTTTTCTTGACTGAGCACTTGAATTTGTCAAAAAATGAAAATTACACAGTTGAAGACGAAGTTTTATAAAGAGAAGACTGTTTCTAAACATATCTGTAGAATACTAAATGCTGGGAAAAAAGTGTCATGGGCATAGTCATGAGAGGCATAAGAAGATGTAAAACTCAATGACTAAAGAACTGTAACAGATTTTCATCCCTTTTCAAGATTTTGTAAGCTTTGACACAACTGCATAGGATACAACATATTAAAGGAATACAGCCAGCCCAGATGGATTTCTCCTCAGAGGAATGGACATTGCTGGAACATGAGCTAAATGGCCTATTACCCCAAAAGGAAAATTTTGGCTGTTTTGCTTTACACTGGACACTAGTGCACAAGCCAGCATGAAACCAGAAACTCTTAGTAATATTAGATGAAAAGGCAGATGCAGCCTAGAAAGCTGAGCTTCTCACCTAAAAGACAGAAGTATGAGCAAATAACAGATTGGAAAAGAAGCATGGATTTCATCAGGAGGACATGTTTATTGGAAGTGCTAAGAATCCAAATGCCTGAGAAGGATCCTGGGCAGTTCCTTAACAGAATGAAGCAGATGTCCACCATGTAAAGTGGGGAAGTAGAGGAGTCATGTGCATCTGCATAGGCGAGATGTGCCTGAAAACAAAAGAGAAAGTAGAAGAGCGTCTTATGTTTCTTGGCTATGGAAGAATGATGCAAGAAAGGAGGAGACATGTAAAGAAATATTAGGATTAATTTACTGTGAGTAGGAATTACTGCAATCATTTCACAATACAGTCAAAATCTCCTGTGTGGCTAATAGATAATAAATGCTGAAAATCTATGTGGTCAAAACAAGAGATTTTAGGGTGGTGTTTTTAATGAAAATGTCAGGTGTCACTTACTATGCTACCTTTGCTGAAAAGAACTGTAAACAACATCTTAGGACAATAAAAAGTATTATTTCACAGAAGTTTTGTGATCTGAAAACAAAATGAAAATGGATGAGTATTATACGTCAATGCAAGAGACACTGATCTAAAATAAGGTCTCCTGAAGCTTATCCAGATCTGTACAACATCTGTACATCTGCACAAAGCCTTGAGTGATTTCTGAAGAAAGATGAAGGTCATTATACCTGCATGGTCAAGATCACATGCATCAGACTCCTATTGAACAAGTTAAAAAAAAAACTTTAGAAAGGATTCTGTATTCAAAGAACCAGGAACAAAAGTTGTGTTCAGTGTGTGAAAAAAACAAGGGCCTGTACTTGTCCTAAATCATAATGACACTGAGGAAGTTGTCAAGACTTGGAACTTCTCCCAAAAAAGCACAGGCCAAGTCAGGCAAAAGAGTCCGCATTGGCACAGGAAAAAATATTTTCCTGGAGCAAAGTATGCAAAGAATTGTTTACAATGACTGGAAAACATTATGCACTTGTCCTAGACTATTATCCTCAAATCTGTAAGATAGTCTTACTAGAAGACAGTAGAGCTAAACTGTGATTACGCATGTCAAGTCTGTTCACATGCCATGGAGTACCTGGCATAGCCATGCTTGGCAATGAAATGCAGCTTAATAGGCACGGGTCCTGGCTGCTAGTGGTAATTTTAGAGGTTAGACCTGTAATTCTCTGTTTTTTTTTTCTTTGTCATAGAATCATAGAATCATTATAGCTGGAAAAGATCTTTTGTCATCGCACTTAAGGGAAATACACAGTGCCTCTGCTGTCCACCTATTAAGGTAAATGACAGAGACTTATTTTCTTCTCAGAGAAGGTATTTTGTGGGTAGCAGTTATGGGAGGTTCAAAGCAAAGCCCCAGGACACTGTATTGTCAGAAAAAGCAGCCTGTGTGTTCGCTGCTGTTGTTGGGGAGATCCTGGAGCAGCTGCACACGGCAGCGCACGGGCTGATCCTCTGAGCCCTGCAGCTCAGGAGGGCCGGTGGTCGGTGTTACTGTGTCCTAATTACACCACAGGTGAAATGAGCACCTAAAAAAGGTATCTTGGTAGATCTTACGTGAGTGTCTTTAAGAACCACAGATACACTGAGGGCTGCAGAGCCTTTTGTGTCTGCGTTTTTGACTTGCACTGGATTTATGCAAGTTGCTGAAAGTCATTATCAGCCTAAGGTTGTTCTGTGTCCAATGTGAAATGAATTGGACAGCTGGGATAGAGCTCCTTCCTAGATTCAGAACATATTGCCATTAGTTTTTTTTTCTCAGTACACAGCAGAAATTCTCTCTTTTTCTCACCTCCCGTGTACTGTGTTCTTGCCATCAGATACTCTGTCACACTTGTGGGGAGCTGGATTGACAGTGCTCAGCCTGCAAAGTCCTGCCCTGCCCAGCTATCTCTGGCCATGAGCAGGCCTGTGAGATCTGACAAAAGCAGGGCACAGAATGAGATGCTTTGAGGAATGGTGGCAACTTAAAATCATGAGGAAACCTGAGGTTAAGGAATATACAGCAAAGGGAGAAGAATGTATTTTGGGTAACATTATTTCAGAAACACCTGCCTCCGCTGACCACATTTAAAAAATAGCCCAAATAAAAAAAAATACTTAAAATTTATGCCACCTGATTTGAATACTAGGTGCTTCATGATGTGAAGAGGTAACATTATTATCATCCATCATTAAATCCACTGAGTGTCAGACTTATCACCTTGACACTTTAATGATCCTTAAGATGTCCTTGTAAAAGCTTGGTACCATGGCAACCACTCAAACACAGGGCCTTGGTACTGCTGAACTTCTCTTAATAAATCAGGCATAATTGGCATCTATGTATTATAATAAATTAAAAGTTATTCAACTGGAATGATTTTATATTGTACAATATTAAGTCATTAAATTTGCTGTTCTGCTCTCTCCTTTGTGATATAATTCCTGCGTGTGTTTTTTAACATGGAAAATTCTATCTCCTCCTCTTGCTAGATAAATCTGGGGGGGATCAAAGGTGCAGTGAATTAATGTATAGCCTGTCACTCCTTGCTATTCGGGTTCAGTTTCTGGTTAAATGGGGCTCCCGCTGAAGTGATTTATAAGCAACAACTGAACTAATTAAATTAAGCAGCTGAAAATTGCCCATACATGTACTCAGGGCTCCGCATGACCTTCTGAGGTGATCTGCCCTTCTTCACCTTGTCCTCCTGCTCCTGCTCTGCAATGGGAGAGAGGGACCCGCTCTGCGAGGGGCAGCTCTGCCCACGCACGTGTCCATGGGGACATTTGACCCAGCAAGCAGTGGGGACAGCAGAGGGGCTGAACCATCCCCGTGGCTTCTGGGCTGCTGCTGCTATGTGCCAGGGCCAGCGGTGCCCAGCTCCACTGCCTGCTTCGATTCCGCTCCTTTCTGCCCCGCCAGACTATTTGCATGTGCTGCATGTGCTGCAAACAGTCTGGTAAGGAATTACAAACCCGTGAAAGTCAGAGCTGCTTCTCCTCTGTGAGCTAAGAACTGTGTCCATGCAGGCAGTACTGCCACATATCCCTTATAACCCCATTCTCCTGTCCCTTTTGTCCTCTGTGGTAGCACCAGCTGCAGGCAAGAGGGCTTGAATTCATTGCCTTTGTGTTGCACAGTGTTGCTGTAATATATACCTAGTCCCTCAATGGAAGGACAAATGTTAGGTGCAAAACTTGTGAAGCATATAAAATATATCAGCTATGACAGTATAGATAGGGCTAATTTTGAAACATAACCTCCTTTTTTTCTTTAAAGAGTATTTATTTTGTTTTCCTGATTTTCTGAATAGTTCTTTCTTTTTACTGAATTATAAGGTATTTCCTCCAAAATTATTTTATCAGTAGGATGTTTGCAGTGGTACCTAGGGACATTTGTAGTAGTGGTCTTCACATTTGGATTTTTAATTGTCCATATTTTAAAGTGTAAATGTAGTTTGGCACTGAGACCATAAAACAGGAAAAGAGGACTTTTTTTTTTTTTTTTTTTTGTACTGTACTATATTTGTTCAATAGCATCCAGTGGGGCTTCCAAGAATAGCTTAGAAGATCACTGGACCTCAGCATGTTCTGGATAGCAATATTCCATCACAGTCAGGAGTCAGAGCTGACATTGCGGTGTTGTGCATTAACAAGGGAGTTTTTCATGGATTCAACAAGGAAGAGCCCAAGGATGAAATTTGGCTTTAAACAAATGCGGCAGTTCCTGGCCCACTGCTTGACACCTCAAAGCTACGTTACTAATGCAAAGGAATGGGAAAAAAAAAAAAAAAAAAAAAAGTGTTGTGGCTGGGCTTCACCTGAGACACTACAATCAGCCAGGAGACTGTCAGCTCTGTGTACCCCGGGGATTTGAGAAAAGAGAGATCTGGGACAGATTAGTGAAAAAGCCAATCGGGAGCGACTGAATTCCGCATCGTAATACCAGGGTGCTGTGGTAAGATGTGGGAAAGAGGAGATTCATCAAGATCTCCGTCAAGTCACTGTGAGCTCTGGCTGGAGCATAGTCTGGAAGCCTCTTTGTGCTCTTGTGTGATCAGACTTTGGGACTCCAGGTACTGATTTATAGAACACTTAAGTGTACTTGCACTTAAATCAGACAGTACACTTAATAGTTGAGTGAAATATAAAAAAAACATATGTTCAGTCACTATAAGATTATAAATGCACAGGTCTGAATTTTACTATGAAAAAATTATTGTTGCAACATAGCAATGTTATTGACAACTTTATTAAAAAACTGCTAAATTAATATTAGAGTCAACATCTCAAGAAGTTTGAATTTCATTACTGAAATCTACAATTCCTCATGAAATCTATATTAAAATGTTCAATCTAATGCATAAAAGAATGATCAGGTTGCTACATGAGATAATTTATAATCAAGTAATACTTTCCTATCACTTGGGAGCCCTAGCCTGTAGTATCGAGTGGAACCACTCCTTCAGGCTTGTGACTTTCCCATGTTTTGAGGCTGCCATTCTGTTCTTTAGAGTTTTTACTAAAATGCAATAAAGTTAAGGGAAAACAGTAAAAAAAATGGAGTAGTTGCACCTTGATGAAATGATGTCTGAATAGCCTGCCCTGCTCATCTCAGTGGATATTACACTTAGATGCTAAAGATTTTAAGTGTTTTCTTTATTAGAAACTTCAGTAGTCATACAAAAATGAAAGGGAGTGTATGGTGTTTTATGAGTAGCACTTTCCTCTTGAGTTCTTGCCTACATCATTTTTTTTCATTTTTGCAATCAAGACTTGACTGTTTTTTCACAGTAAACCACTTCATCTCTCATTGCTTATTTGTCTTCTTCTAGCATAAGTCCTGACTTGTAATTTGTCAACATAGCTCTTCTACAATGTTTGGGTGATGAGTGTTACAAGGATGAGCATGAGTAATTGTATATGTAATAGTGTTGTGGTGCATATGGACTTTGCTTCTGGAGTTTTGTTTTCTGTGTTCTCTGTTCTTAACTGAAGGGAAATTCCTGTCCTAGAGACTCAAGGGTGAATGCTCTGTTCTCTAGGATCTAAGGGCCACTCTACTAGGGATATTTTCCCTTATGCTTTCTTCCTTTTTCTATAATCTAAAATCAATCATTTTAAGGCTTGTTTCTCCTCTAACATCTCTGCATAGGTTGGAAGTGTTGGATATTGGTGTGTCCCTGAATAACTATCTAGGAGATGGATTCTTGGAAAAAAATCTTCAAGAAAGAGATCAAATAATCTGAATTAAAAATTTTTCTAAAGCAAGGTTTTATGGTTGCTCATCTAAACATATTTGTTCATTACCACTTATCTGAATTTGTTGAGCTTACTGGAAATCAGGAGCTGAGTAATGGTGAAAAGGTATCTTTCTGCTGCTACAATAAGACTGGTAGCGGATATTCAGAATATCCCTGTCCCCTCATCATGCTGCGGTGCCACTGTCACTTTTATCATAAAAGAATTATGTTTCTCTATGTATGAAAAATGCATTCTAGAACTACTCTGAATTAGTTTTTAATGTACTGTGACCTTGAATTGCCCCAGGATATTAATGCTAAATGATTACTTCTGAATGCTTTTTGAATAGCTGCACAGTGCAATTAAATGCACCATACATCACACATGACATAGTTAAACGCCTCTTCTGGTCAAGGAACCTAAACAGTTCTTTCAAATGATGGTAATTCCATATTACTGAAGGTGAAGAAAAAAGGCACTTGCCAGTGCTAACATAAGCATAACCTGAAAGAGGTGATAACCTTTGTATGAGCTTGATCAAAATAAAAAGATTTTTTTCACAGTAATCTAAAAGAAGATGACTTGGGATCACTACAAAACCAGTGCTCTATCACACCACATTTGCTCTCTAGATAAAGGGAGTAAGAGTAATAAATTCCTCACTTTCTGACAAGTTGCCAATTTTTGTGTAAAATGAAAGAATAAAGAATATAACTCATAAAATGGGTATAAAATAGAGACACTGCCATTATGTACATTATATTACACAGCAATTGATTTGAGATTGTGGAACTTCATAAATCTGGTTCTCTGCAAAGCCTTCTTATAAAATTAGTGGAGTTCAGAAGTGATCAAAAGGCCAAGATGACTCAAGAAACTAGTAACAACGAGAAAAAGAGCCTTTCTTTGAGTTACTGGTTCAAATCTGACCTGGTCTGGTTGCCTCAACATACTGGTTGTCTCAGCTCCTTGTGTTATTTCATGTGCATTTCAATTTTTTGTTTATGTTTTTAATTGTACTTTCAACAGCGAGCTGTGGAAGAGCCCAAGGTGAGGTAGGGACATCATCCTGTGCCAGGCAATCTGTCTAAACCACAAAGAGGTTAATGGTAAATACATTTCACCATTGGAAAAAACTTTGTGTAACTCCAAGAAATTGAAAAAGAAAGAAAAAAAGAGAATATAAGGGCCACGTATGGCTTCAAATTACATTTCTAGCTTTTGCTGGTGTTCTTGTATGTGTAAATTGTATGTGGTGATGTTCACTGGATGAAAAAGGGTTAAGAAAGTGGGCCTTAAAATCCTGGGAAACTGAGTAGGTTTTGGAACCTATGCTGAGATGCCTGAGGGTATCAGTGAGGGAAGGTGAGAGGTGGGAAGACAGAAAAGATGATTGCTAGAGGCAGCAGTTCATTAAGACAATCCTCTAGCAGAAGAGAAGACCAGAAATAGTAGAAAAAGTGAATAAAGCCCTTTCTCTTTACGTATACTTCACCTTCCCCACACTGGCGAGGAACAACCCAATAACTTCCAGAGCAGAACCACAGCTCTTGAGGAAATTGGTTATTCAGCTCGAACATAGTTTTCACTGCATGTTTTCAGCGTGAAGAAGAACACTGTTGTATGACTGGATCAGAGTGTGAAGACAAGCTGTATGTGTTTTACAAAAAGAGCAAAAAGATTTTGTGATGAAACAGATTTGATGCTCCAGCTACTAAAATCAACTGTTACTCAGTGAAATCTGCGTTACGGTTGCCCCATGTCAGCCAGAGTGGATAGAGGCGTAAACATCTCTGAAAAGTTAGAGGATGAGTTAGACTCGCCCAAGGCAAGCAGAACATGCATGACTGGCACTTGCATGACAGGTAATCCAAGTTGACACTGACCTTGCCAACATTATATGACAATATTTTTGCTAGGATAAGCTGTCCTTGAATTTCCCAAGAGCATTAGGTTCCAGCAGATTTTTTTTTTCAATGTGAGGAAGGCACACAGTCTTTTTCTCTTTATTTTTTAGTATGGAAATGTTTATGACCAGTATTATTACCTCTCCCCCTCCCTTCCCTGGTCTTTGGTTTCCCCTTGGCCTCAGAGATCATACCATAATCTCAAATTATAGAGATCACTTATCATCTCATGGCCTTCATGCCATCTGCTAGACTGTGATCTGTCTTTGCAAATATATGTGGACAAGAAAGAGGCTTCGGGAGCATTTCTTGCGTACTAGCCTGGGGAAGGGTCAGTGACCATCATAGACTACATATGCAAAGTACTTGGTGAGTAAATTTCCCCCAAATAAGGGAGGAAAGGAGGCAGGACTGATGACCTTCAGCTTTCCCTGCTTCCCTGGAAGGGGATAACCCATGTCATCTCAATGCCACAGACTGCATGCCTGCTGGGCTGACTGGCTTTGTATGGGCTTTTGGGTTTGTAGTTTTTTACTCTACATCGTTTAGTAAAGATTTACTAAAACTGGGCTATATTTTACAGTTTTGGACTTAACTTCTTCACACCTGTGTTTGATGGTAAGCCTTTTGCTTTGTTATCCTGAATAAAAACCCAAGTGGAAGGTATCAGTGATATCATTGATCTTCAGTCTTAGCTCCTTTTGGAAATCGCAAAGCTTCATACAATGTAATTCTTTAAATCAGTCACTGGAAAAAGAGTAAGCAAAAGGTAGGAATTATTAGAACTCAGTTGTTCAGCACAGAGTGAGATTTTAGGTTACCTTAGTAAGCCTACAACAAAAGTAAGAGCTTTTGAAGAAGCAGGTTTCTGTTACCTGGTGAATCTCAAACATTTCTGGCGTGATGAACTCCAGGTACTGTGAAAAAGCCTCCTGTTAAAGGAAGTAGCAAACAAATCAGTCTTTTTCTGCTTGCACGTGTGTTCCTTGTATGTATTCTTCTGTGCAGACTGCACAGTCCAAAGGCCTGAGATGAAACCAGGGATCTGCACGGTCAGGTGGCAATCTATGTCCTGCTTTTTACGTAGCATACCTGACAAAATCATTTATTCTTTAATTTCTTTCTCTACCTCATAACTGTGTGTAGAATAATTAGTTAATGTGACTAATTCTGTTTCCACTTATGCTAATATTATTATGTGTGATACCTGATGAGATCAAAGAAATCAAATAAAACTGGAAAAAGTGCTGAGACCAGAATCACAGACAGTATTTGAAAACTCATAAATACAATTTTTACTCCATGGACTAGAGTATATTATGATTATTATTATTGTTATTGCTATTATTATTTTTACTCTGCATTCCCTATGCATTCTTAGCTACCTTGATTTTTTTCCTCTGGGTATGTAAATACAGTTCAATGTCATCTCAGTTTTGTCATTGCTCAGTGACACTATCACCTTGTTCAATGTCATTAGCACAGAAATACAGCCACTTCAAAAAAAATGATGGACAGTTATGATGCCTGGTTGTACCACAACACTAACACGGACCAGAAAAAAATGAAATCATTCTTTCCGCTATTCTGAAGCTACAAGGTAATTCTGAAATACCGGGACAAGATACAGCTCTGCAGCTGTGAGTTTAAAATTCTTGAGAGGAAACAAATGGTTCCACCCATAGGAACACTACTGAAGTAGATTTGATCATTTATTTTAAAATTAATTCTGAATTTTCCTTCCTATTTTTTATATTGATGACTTTAGTGTAATCTTTAATTAAAATTAAATCTTGGTTTCTTGTGTTTTACAGTTAATATCTTTTTAATAAATCTCATATTTACTCATTTTATAGGACACAAAAATTACATTTTTTCTAAAACTAATTTCAGTAACAAGCATATTTTTAGTAAGATGGGTATTAGCCTCACTCCTTTGCATCATTTTTATCTCTTAACTATTACAACTTTATTATTATCATTACAGTAACATGGTGACCAGAACTGAACACAAAACTCTAAGCGCCTTGCCAGAATCTTATATAATAGGAGAACAATGGATGAATGTTGTTAATTTTAAATGCAAAATTATAAATCAATTACAGTGATGGCAAAAGCCCTTCATGACATGCCACAATTTACTTTCAAAGACATTTAAACCTATTTCACATGCTGAACAATCTGTAATAAATTATGATTTTTTTTTCCTCCTGAAATGAAGCTATAATTATGACAGTTGAATTCTTGTTCTGAGAAATAAGGTGGCATTTAATTCCTTGAGAACAAATGACACTCACAAAAGAACAGTTAATTATTCTCAGCTGCAAAAAAAAAAAAAAAAAAAAAAAGAAGTGTGTTGGGGAGAAAAAATATGAGAGAATGTGGTAGCACTCTATGTGAAGTGTCTATTAATGAATCCTTAACGAAAGCTGTGCTGCAATTGAACTTTGCTTGGTGTCCATGTGATTGAGCGACAATCTTTTAAGCCCAGCCCTTCCCATAAAATCAAACCCACATTCAGAGCAGAAGTGCAAGATAGGGATATATCTTCATTAAATATTACTCGTCTGCCAAATATTCCGTATGCAAAGAACATAACCCAGAAAAACTCTGGTGCCCATCAGATGTGCAAAATAAATCTGTAAGTCAGGCAGTTTCAGGCTGCATTACAATGGTTGCGCTCTCCAATTAGTCCTAATAATTCTTAATTTACATGCTTGCTATCACATAGGGTGGATGGTTTTGACTTCTTCTAGCATTAATATGGCAACAAAGAGGAATGCTAGCCAGTCAGGTCCCTCCTGCCACAAATATGTGGCCATGTCCTTAACTTTTCTAGCACACATCAGTCTTGAGATGCTTAGTGGGACCACATAAGTGTTCATGGGTAAGGACCCTAGTGAATCCGAAGTTTCTTCATTGAAATACCTGTCATCCTCATTTACCACTTTATTCTTATGTGTCAACATGTGCAAAGTTGAATTTATTAGCACGAGTCTTGCCGCACAGCACAGCCAATCTTCACAGTTTCAGAAGCGTTTTAGCTGTTTGGTGAAGAGATGCCAGTCTTGCTAATTTGCCTGCCTTCCTTAGGGAAGAGAGACTTTTTGGAAGAAGTATACTGAGTGGATATTCCCTCATCCTTTTTGGTTCAATTATGATTTGTGATTTGGCTAATTTGGAGGCGCTCTGAAATGTAGTCAGAACAACACAGTTGCATGTAAAACAAGGCCTAATGCACTGAGATACATTAATGTTAAATCAAAGATGATTGGATTAATTGCTATTTCATTTTATCATCTTCTGTGCACGTGTGGTGCTGGCAGAATTTCAGAGCTTTTAGAAAAATTAATTGAGAACTATGGAAATAATACAGGCAAAGAGACTTGCGCATTGGGTCTCTCTGCTGGTTGTCATGGGATATATAATCTACATTTGGGAGGTTATAATGTATTTTTTAAAATTTCTATTTTTGAAGTTTCTCATAAAACAAGTAGGAAAATGAACCGATCATACAGTATATAAGTTCTGGATATTACAGCTGTCAATAATACCTCAGAAAGAAAGCACATATTCAATAAGACTTTCAGCACAACAAAGCATATAGCAAAATTGCTGTTAATTGCTATTAGGGGAAAAAGCGAGAGTGTTAAAAATGTAACAATATACATTTTAAAATAAAAGGCTGTTCATATATATTTTTCATTTTGTCACCTCTCTGTTTAAATCTGATTAAATTCCTTCATAGAATGACATAATCGAATAGTGTTTGACCCATGTGGAAACTCTTACTATTGGGTAATTTATTTTATTTGTCCACTCAGTTCTGATAGCAAACAGAAGATTTATTAATGCAATGTAAAGTATTAGCTGGCAGGTAAAAGTAATTCTGTTAATGAACATGATTAGAACGGCAGCTGGAATACAGAAAATGCAGTGTTTGCAACATCCACAAAATTAATAGACCTTAAAATACTTGGGAAATCAATTAAAATACGTCTTCAGGATTGCAAGAATGACTGTGCAATGTGTTTAACTTGGAAATGAACAATAAAAGAATTAAATACATGCTTCCTCATCAAGAACAGTTCAAAGTGCCTTTCCTTGACCAGTGGCAGAGCTTACCAGAAGAGAGGTGGAATAGATATTGTTTTCATAGCTTTGAGTCAGAAAGGGAAGATATCAGAGAGAATTTAGGGCAGTATCGAAGCTGGTGTTTCTCTCTCCTCCTTCAGGCAGGCTCATGCTGGCTCATTTGCTGTATTTGAAGATTAGTTGCGCTCCTGCTCCAGGCCCTCCTGTGTTTCTCCTGAGCAAGCAGGTAGGGCGGGCCCTTCACCATGACCAACCCATGGAGGGTGGAGGGTCACCATCAGCTGCCGCCCTCCTTCAGTTGCCACTAGCCTCGGGTGGTCCTGAGAAGCCCCATGGTTGGGCATTTCCTACCACAGAGCCACAAGCCCCCACAGCGGGGATGGCAACCCCTGCATGCAATGCCATAGAGCTTGAGCCTTCCCCATCGCTTCAAAGGGCACACAAGTGTGGCTTGAAGAAGTGCTGGGTAGCAGTAGGACCTGGAAGAAACACTGGATTATATTGGCACGTTAACATAATACAGACAAGTTCCATCTTGATTTGAATATGGGGATCAGCCCACTTGCTAGCAAGCTTCAGGACACTTGGTGACAAACGCAAGCAACTGATGCTCCTTCGAGAGTGCTGTTTGACCCCAAAGTTTAGACACACATCTCTGTCCTGCTGCACTGGCACTGCTTGCCTAAGCAAAGTTAGGTTTGGAGATGGCTGTTCTGCTTCCCGATGCTTTCCTGTGCTCGTGGCCTCAAAATTGTAGTAAATGTTTTCCCAGACAATCAAATGTGAGTGTGTATGTGTTTTAACTAAATGCAATAGCAGCTATTTTTTTACTGTGTGGATTTTAGTGCCACTTTCTCCTCACAGGCTACGTATTACTTCAGAGCTCCACCTCTGTGAAATAGGAAACTGCTCTGTGCTGTTCTTTCTCATGTAATCGGTACAGAAAAGTTATGGATGTGATTGTATTTTTCTTTCCAGTTGTTAAGCCTTTTGGCTCCTTTTGGCTCCTGCAGGAGTGAATTTAGTGCTTTGGAAAGGTGTGAGGATACAAGGTGGTATTCTGCCTAGTGACATTTCTGGTCTAATTTGAACAGCAGCATGTATCCTTGTGCCAATTTATTTATTTGTTTCCATGATGATTCAAATATACCATTGCTTGAGGAAAAAAATAGTAGTGAGACAAAATAATATACATTCCTCTTTCCATTCATCTATGGACCTTGAAACACAATCACCTTCTCTTGAGACATGCTGCAGTTTTCTGGGGTTTATTAACCCGAATATATCATTGATGATCTAAAGCTGGAAAAACCACTATGGACTGAGCCTATCTCTCTTCTATGGCAATCCTGTTTAATCTACTAGAATTTGGATCCACGTTCTTAGGTAAATTAATGCCAATTAGTGTATTTGACACAGTAAAAAAATTAGCGTAGTTGCAGGCCGGTGATCACAGAGGAATAAAGAACTGAAAAAAATCTAGGATATGTTGTATTTGTTTATGGAAGGCAAAGCGCATTACAAAGACACTGAAATGAATAAGAACCATTCTGCTGTTTCATTAACAACCCCCTTACCAAAACAATACAAAGCACAATATGCACAGGGCATTTTGGGACAGTGAGCAGGTCATGGTACTTAAGTGAGAGGTGAGTTTCTGAAACCGATTTGCAGCTTTCTTCTCTCTAAAGAACTGTATACTTACATGCATTTCAAGAAGGTATCAGAATTCAGGGATCCTGTCCTTGGATGTGAACAATTTGTGAATGCCTTGTTGTAAGGAACTCTTTTTTGGAATTGCCCAAGTCATGAGAAAGGCAATAACTACTAGGAGATGTACATCACAAGTCAGGCAACCACCAGAAGAACTGACAAAGAGCTATAGATAATTTTTAGTTCATCTACCATTCAAGACACTGAATTTGATACAAAAAAAAAAGCCATCTCATATAATTCATTCATTAATACCTGGTTAGCAGTGCAAGACAATACAATAGCTGCTTTCTGCCAAAAGTTAGCGTCAGGATTGGCTGGAGTGCAACAGGATCTAAAAGATGTATTGCCCTCATGTAGCTGGCTAAAGAGAATCTGAAGTCTACTATTCCAGGTGCCAAAAAAAGCAGTGTTCGAACATCATTCACTCTTTCAAGGAAATCTGTTTCAAATCAGCATCCTGTTCCTTTTCTATGAGAGAATACAATTAAAGGAGATTGCAAGATTTTTTTCTGTTTGGAAGAATAATCCCAGGAATTTTATATTTCTAATGCTTTTTACATGCGGAGAATCACTTATTTATACAATCCTGATGAAAAACAGTTATTGAGAGACTGACTGTGCAACTCCTAATGAGTTTCACAATACACTGTGTTCTTCCCATGTGCATGAATAAGGGAGGTGAATAGACACAGCACCCAAGACCTGTAAATTCTTGAATTCCTATGAAAGGTATTCATAGGCTTTCTTTCTAGTTATGCTTGCTTTCCAAAAGATGATGCATAAGGCCAGAGCTGTAGTAATACCAGGAATAAAATTTTATCATTGAATGGGTTAGGAAACCCTGATGAGCTCAGTATGAACCTCAATAATCTAGGCTACAGCCCAGGCTACCTCCTCCTGCTCCAGTGAGCACTGCAGGGGATCTCCTTTTTCCCCCTTGGACTGTTGCCTAAGGCAAAAAGTCTTTGAGGAAATGAGCTGATAAGTTTTGTTGTGCACATACATCATCATTCTGACTTAGAATCAAATGATCACGGAAACATTTCGGACTGTTGTACGCAATCATACATCACTCTGGAGGTCACCTAGTACAATGTGCTCAAAGCAGATCCCATCAGATTAGGCTGCTCAGGGCTGTTTCTGGTCCAGTCTTAAACACCTTCAAAGATGCAGATCCACAGTCTCCTGAGCCTGATCCAGTGTCTTGTCACCATCAAAATGAACAAAATAATCTCCTAATATCTAATCATTTTTCCATGTTCTAACCTGTGGCTCTAACCTTGGAGGTTTGTACAGCTCCAAGAAGAGTCTGGCTGCACCTTTTCTGTGTCCTCTGGTCATGTCGCTGTAGCTAGTACAAAAGACCTCCCTTAGCCTTTTCCTCTTGCAAATACTGCTCTTACCAGAAAACTCCATGTCTTGGAAAATGTATGGCAATATTTTTTCAGACATGAAACTGGGATTTTTGCCTGTTGTCCACAGTTTGCCCTCCACACTTTCTGCTTTGTCGTCAATGTAAAACTTAAAATTTTCTTCACAACAATGTTATACATTCTTAAGCTAGGTTAAGTGTTCTGTGTTACTCGCCTGTTCAATCCAAGCTGATTTATAAATATTTTTGATTAATATAAGTCAATGTACATAACCAATTTTTCAGTTTGTGGAGGAAAACATAAAACAACAGCCATATTTGTCACAAATGTTTAACATGTTTTGATTGATCCTACCTTGCATTTTTCAGCCACTAAATTATTTATCTGAAAGACTTCAGCCAATTTCATTCATGGCCTTTTGGGAAGCTCGAGCTGATGTGCCAGCATCACTTTATGGGCAGACTGTGCCTGGCCTCCAGAGAAATTTGCCAAAAGAGCTGGTCTTTGGAGTTTTTGTTTGCCTTTAACATGTCTGTTTTTGAGTTTTTAACCAAGGAGGCACCTTAGAGTTTCTAGAAGAGTACAATACTAAAAAAAGGAATGACTTTTAGAGTAAAGGTGCAGCACCAGTGAATATTTGCAAGCGATCCTGATAAAGTTTTGGCATCTGGCTGGCAATTTCAGGTAATCAGATTTCTCTTTTAGTTCCTGTTATGTTAACTTATTGGTTTCTGGATTTGAAAAATTGCAGATCACACTCTGTTCAGCTCCCAGGTTCAGGCTTACTGTTTTAAAAACTGCAGCATGTGATATGGAAATCTGGGCTTTTTAATGCAGGTTTTAACAATTGCAGTTAAGTTATCTGAGGGTGGGGGGGCAAAGACATATCCAAGGAGAACACCTGTTTTGATGCAATTAAAGCCCTACAGCAGTATATGAGTAAAATATTTCTAGAAAACATTGCTCTGTAGAGTTTAAAATGATTACAGGACCAACGGGGTTGTAAGTAGTTAGTCCCTTGGAAGTAGATTAGTAATGATGGAAACAGATTGATTTGAACTAACTATTGCCCAGGTGCAGTGGAAGGTGTATTATGGGGGGGCTTAGAAACATAGAAGAAAAATTGCAGAGACAGGTGCTGCTTAGGCAAAACTGCTGTTGCAGTGCAGAGGCTCTAAAACAGAATAAATTAAATTATTTTTATTTTTTTAAAAATGATAAAATGTGCCACTGGTTTCTCTGTCCTTTCTTACACCAGTGTCCCTTAGCAACTGCCTGTGTGAAAGTTATAAATTCAGAATAAATAAAATACAGCACAACTCTTCCCCAAAGCAAACCAAGCCTCCCATTTATTTCTGTGCCAAGAGCTCTCCGGCAGCAAAGGAGTGCAGTTCTTAAATCTTTACAACCAAGGCTGATGTTTTCCTTCAGAGAACATGTGGGGAAAGTGTAGGTCCTTATTTATACTGAAATTTTGTTTTTTCTTTGTCTTCTGGGCTGGCTTGACATTCATTCCAGCTCTGGCTTAAAGCATAGTGTTAAGTATCCTGGCCTTGGGCTCTTTATTTTCTCTCCCCTCAGCCCCTATTATGTCCTGTGTCAGCTCCCAAGGTCAGTCTAGGTCAGCTTATGCAGTTATATGTAGTTAAATGTAGCTCCACTGTGAGGAACTGAGGCTGTGGAGAGAAGAAGAAATTTTGGGAGATGACTGGAGAGGGCAAAAAGCCCCTTTGGGTTTTGGCTTTTTGGCCTTAAAAACACACTTTTTGCCATGTGCAGCCCCCTCCCTCCTGCAACTTTGAGAAATTGATGCAAAAAAAATAGTTGTGCAGTTGCTACAGTCCCTGAAATCCTTGTGTGTAGCCTAGTTTGCCTCTTGGAACTCACTGAGTACTTCCACAGGGAACTCTGTTAGAAGCAGCTTACTTGCTTAATCTTGAAAATTAGTTCAGGAGCTTTACAAAGCCAGTAATTCCACCACATTTTCTAGACCTTAATTTTTTAACAAATTACCATAATAAATACGAAGATTTTGATTAATAGAATGTCAACGGAGCATCTTAAGAAATAGCAAGAAATGAACCAACCCCCCAACAACCCACGAAATCCCCACCTGAACACAGCTGGCTCCAAGTACACATGAAAAGAATTCCAGTCCAGCCTCTGCAAGCAATTCTCTGTATAAATTATCAGTGCAGAAGCAAGTAGGAGAAGCATGGGCAGAAAGCTAGCAGCTTCTTGGTTTAATTTCAGATCTTTTAGTGACTCCCACATTCTGACCCTGGCATTAATATACTTCAGTTGCCTTAGCAGAGCGTAAAGGCAAAATTAAGATGTTGTCTCTCCGATTTTGAAGATCCTGGGTAGCAAACTATGCAATGACCCTGCTGTTAGATAGGGTGGAAAGTCACTACCTAGATTAAGATAAGGTGAGTTAAATTCAGCCTAGATATAATTGTGTTGACCTTGGTGGAGTTCTGTCGGGGATAGTTTTGCCCCACTATGAGTTGTTTCCTCCCACCCTTAATGAACTAGAGAGGTCTGTGAGTCTTTAATCAAATTACTGATGACACTGGTGAAAACAGCAGCACATGTGGATAGGATGGAAGAAAGGTATTAACACATAGAAATACCATCTTTCCCCAAAGAATCTGGCTGAGAACAAATGCTGAGAATTGTGAAGTACCTCTTATTTTGCTTCTTCACATAATTTAGGGTTAATGAGTTCATTTGTGATTCTTTAACCCATAAAAGCACAGGAAACAAGCTGGCTGCAGTTCTGAACAGTAAATGAAAGCAACTTTGCATGAATTTGCACAAGGTTTTTAGGTAATGAGAGAGAAAATAAAAGTCTGAGTTGCTTAAGGAGGTGTCAGTCGGAAGACCTGTTTGCAGAACTGCAGTGAAGTAAAAGGACCTGTGCTGTCCAGCCCACCACCAAATTTGTCTCTGGACCTTTTGAGAATGATTTCCAAAGTATAAATAGTGCTGATATTATTACTTTGCTTATTCTGTTAAAATGTACTAGTACTTGCAGGTATTTTTTATCTACTTGCATGGAACGTTAATGTCAGCTGTACCTAAAGCAGTTACTGCCACTGTCTGCTTTCAGGAGTTGGTCTGGTTCTCTTGCACCGTGTATGATGTGACTGATCACTTGTGTTTCTGCTCCTTGCTTGGACAATTTCCAACTCACAGCATGCAGGACAGCCACAAGAATGCAAAGTTCAAGTAGTTGTATAAAAACGCATCCAGCTGACTATTTGTATGAATTCCCCATTTTTGTTTGCTCTGTGGGAATATTCTGGTAGCCAACAGGAACTCAAATGCTGACAAGTAGTAAGAGCTCACATATTAGCAAAGAGCTGTTGAGGGTCACACCGCTTTGTAATGTTTACTCTGCTCACTCTGGTCCCCTCAAGCAGCAGTCCTACTTGCAGCACACTTTAGACAGTGATTTATTTTCTAAATGTGGTTGTTTTAAACAGTCCTAATTGCTTAAGAAATGCACAAATTTCTTAAGCCTGTGACCCACTTGAGCCCTCTTTGAAGTAGGCTAGAGCCTTGTCGATAGCTGTGAGGAAAGTCAATGCCATGCCAGGGAAGGCATTTCACCCCGGTGTCATGGGCAATGCTCCCACTGTCATGTCTAGAATTCACTGCTGTGACTTTTGGCAGTTTCAATTTAATTCATAGGCAATAATGAGGCCGCTTCAAGCCCACGCAGTAGGTCTTTCCGTGACACTGCTGCCTCTTTTAGACAGGTGGTAAAATATACTTTGTAATATGACTGATGTCTTTTCAGTTACTATATTTAAGTCTAACAGACTTTTAAAAATACTGTCTTAGCCAGCAGGATTTAACTTCATTAGTTTTGAAACAGGAGAGAAACGTTAGCCACTGTTCAGTGTTTGATTATGCTCTGGGGAACTTGCTAGGGTTAAATTAACCACAGGGGAACTCCACTCTTGTTCTTTGAATGCCAGTGAAACATACTGAGAAATACAGGGAAAAAAATTATAAAAATGAAATGTAAAAAATATAAAGTTCAGTTTATGTATAATCCGTCATGCACAGTAAGTTCTGTATGCTTGCACCATTTAATGTTAATTGTACCATTTATTTCATACTTTGTTTTTGCTTTATGAAAAAAAAAAGTCATACCACTATGAATAGCATTTGACCATAAAGGGAGTTTCAGAAAACTACCATTTCACCAGACTCTGTTTAAATTCAGGAGGGAGATAATTTAGCCACTAAATGTCCTGCCTTATCTCCACCGTCACTGGAGAATTACTCTCCAGAATCGCTTTCATCCCCCAGCTGCTGACAATTTAGCAGTGCTGCTCTCCTTTAATTAATCTCTTTGAATTTACATGGAGAAGGTCAATGTCAATGACGGCAAAATGAGCTGAAATTTTTGTCCAGAAAATACATTTTGGAAGACGTTGTGTCATACAAATCAAAAGCATTTTTTGGATAGTGTTTTTCATGTTATGCTTGGAAAAAATGAAATGAAAGATTGTTTTTAACTCTGTGCATCAACAAAGATTTCAGTAATTTTGATTCCAGAAAATTAAAATTAGCTGGTTTTGGTTTTTCACTCATCTGCTTCTCTTTACATCTCCTTATTGCTGTCTTTTCAAATGGGAAATAAATGGTGGAGAGCAGAACAGAGCTAACACATGTAGAATTGAATAAATCGTCTTCCCTTCTTCACAGAAGAGTTGGAAAAAAAAGTGCAGAGTGTTTATATAACATCTCCTTCAGTTCAGCACTCTTAAAAACTTACCCTCCTTTTTGTACTGAAAACCAAGAAGTTTAGGAAAATATGAAAATCCAAACACTTAAAATTAGTATTTTTGCATTGTCAAAACCCAACCCAGAACCTCAAGTCAAACTTATCTTTTAAGCAATTTTAAAGAAATAAAAATTATTTTCCCCAGAAAAAAACCTGAGAATTAAAAAATGGTATTTTTTTTTCTATCTTTTAACCTTCTTGTAGTGTGGGAATAAATTAAGATTTCTGTCCAACACTAGTCTACAGATGCTTATGAAGAGGAACTAGGTCATATAAGAGTTTGGGAAAAAAATCAAGAAAAAATGTATTTTTTCTCTAAATGTAGATGTAATTTTATATAATAAAGACATCTACTCAATCCCTAAACCATTACCCTTCTTTTTTGCCATGTTATAGAGACTACAATACTACAGTCTTTGCAACCTTTCTCTTGCCTGATCTTATGCTGCAATTTTAAGGAAATGGTCACATATCTTCCACAGGTGTATAGAAACTATGACTTTAATAAATTCATCGATGGTACAATTTGCACAAGAATCTGGTGCACGCCTAGGCCATCAATAAAGAAATTGCTCGCCAGAAAGCAACATCCTATTCTCTGCTATTAGGAGAGTCATATGCCTATAGCAATGCAGATAAAGGTCAACCAGGTACGGAGGCAGGATGAGGCATGATGAGCCAAAAGATTTCTGCTATGTACTGCTTACCTCCTTTATTTTTTTATTCCCACACATTTTCCTAACCTGAGTTCCATGCCCATTTTGTGCAGAGTTCATTCTGCATGTTTGACTATTGCTTATCGATTTTTTGACTGTCAAAAAGATGGTATTTCACCATTTCCCAATCTACGGTGTATATGGAAGTTGTCTGCCAGTTTCTCTCATTGGAGTAATAGGAGACGTTTCTGGCAGTCTTCACCCACACCTACACTTATTTTAGTGTAATATCCTTTCAACAGTTCTCAAAACTAGGCTTGGCAAAACTATGTGCTAAGAAAAGGCTAGGCCACAATACCAAATGAGAAAACGATCATGGCAGTACATTTGCTCAAGACTGACTTTGATGGTCTGGGATAGCTTATGACTTCATTGTCATTATTTCAACCTCACGCAGTCCTGTAAGGTAGGATATGCAATATTGTTCCTATTTTCAAGATGGAAAAACAATTAGTAGACTTAATTCAATCCAAAAAAATGAAGGAATCAGCACTTGAACTTTAAACCAGAAGTTGGATTATTCCTGGCTTTGCAGTGAGGCTGTAGTTGCAGCTTGAATAACATACCTTTCCCTATAGTATCCTCATACAAAGAATAAAAGATGATCAGAAAAAAAATAGTCCTTGACCTGAAAAGCAGTGATTTTTAGAGAAAATCTGCAATAATAACAGTTCTAATATACTCTAGGTTCTGTTAGAAACCCAATTAAAAAGATAGGGAAAAATATCTTTCAGCAGGGCACATACTGTAAAAGAGACATAATAGAAGGAAGAAAGCAGAAGAATAGGGATAAACCTCTGGAGAGAATGAGGATACATGTGTGAATTGGCATGTATTGTTAAGCTGAAGTGATCCCTGAACTCGGGTGATATGTACTACTTAGAAATAAAGGTACTGGACTAGAGGGGTCAGTGTGGATGAGAAGGAACACAGAGGGTCATCTCTGCTGTGAAGGGGGGTGGGTAAGGAAGGAAATGGCTGGCGTCAGGCAATGCTAGAGAGATCATGGGTTGAATTTGAGACAGCGTAGCACAAAAGAACAGGGGAGGAAGAGCCTGTAAGAAGCATACGGACTGTGCTAAAACAAACATTTCTTTTTCAGAGGCTGGAGAGTGATATGCTCACGTAATCTGCGTGTTGCCACCGCAGTTGCTATAGCAAGCGTAACGTAGTGTACCTCCTTGCCACCAGGGAGGCCGCAGCAGCGGGCGCAGCGCGGCCTTCGGAAGTTGTGCTTAACAAGTCGTGGGTGGCTTTACTGTCAAGCTGCAAAGCGCTGCTTGCCGATGGAGGGAGGCCACGAGTACTTCCGAAGAGCTGATGAATGCGGCGCGATGCCGCTTTCTGGGAAAACCGGAATCCTTTGAAGCCTTTCCAGCACAGCCCTTAGAGAGGCAAACATATTTTCGGATGCATGATTCTAGGTTAAACAGCAATGTCCCCCACTTGTTTACAAAGCAGCTCGACAGCTGTTGCGAGCCACCGGCCCCCGTTGGACAGGCGGGACGTGCTTGGATCTGTCACGCTGAGCCGCGGCGCGTCGGCGCTGCGCCGCATCGGAGAGCTGCTAGCGGCAAGGCTCAAACTGCACCAGCTTTAGGGGTAGCAGGAGATTAGTTTCATTTCTGCTTTATCTTCTCTGTCGCTTTTAACTCTAACGGTGGAGAAACATTTTCAGCGGTGAAGGAAGCAGAATAAAACACAAACCACAGGAGCCAAGTATTAGCGGAGAGTCAGCACTGACCAAAGGGAGGCAAGTCCTGAAATATAATTGGGTGCAGAAATACAATATGTCCAATGTAGAAACAAATAAGTTTTATTAGAAGTGAAGAATAAAGATTATTATTTCTATGCGTTAGTATTCTGGAAATTGGAAAGGGAGAACAAGTCCCCAGCTGTGATTCCTCACCATGACTCTAGAAAGTGTGGTTGAAAATGGTCTCCAACCAGAATGGTGGTGAGGTTAGGATAGGCCCCACTTGGGAGGTGAAGGATGGGGGCCGAAATGTCCTCCTGCAACTGCATGTCCCTGGGTCTGCCCCATTGCTGGTGAAGGGGGAAGCTGCAGTGGCTGAGGGAAATCTGCTAAATCTCGGTCTGGCCTTGGTGGGATGGTGGGTGGTCTCCTTCAGGCCTGGAATGAGGCACTTTGTGAGAAACCCCCCACATCAGCACTTCTGAGTCTCATGGGGCAGGAAGGAAAGTATGTGGGGGGAAACCTGCAAAACTACATTCTAGTCTGGAGAGCTGCGCGCAGGATGGGTCCCTCCATCTCAACCACCTCCATCCAGTTTTCCAACTGGCAAGGAGCCCAGTTGGTCACAAAGCATGTGGCCAATTGCTGAGTTTGACTGTGGGAGGTCGCTTCGTGGGAGACCCCATGTCTGGGGCAGCCCCAGTGGGAACTGCTGCAAAAATGAGGCCCAATGTGAAGCTCTACTTCTCTGAGAAGGACTTTAAGTGTATATCCCTATAGAACATCCTAGCATAGGTGCTTCCACCTACACCTATGCGACATATTCCCAGGCTCTTACCCCTCGCAACATTTTTCTTCCAACCAAGGCAAATGAAAACAATGGAGACAATAAATCTCTCTGGGCGAGAGCTGCTACCAGGACCCAGCGTGGCTGCTTCATCAGCGAGGGTGACAGCAGAGCCCATCACCCCCCCGAGCCTGCAAATCAAATGGGGCTGCCTCCTCGCAGTCAGCTACAATATTGTTTCCTTTGCCCTCCGCACCAGCAAGTGGTCACAGCAAAAATTATTACTGATGGCATGTGACAGGCCTACATCACATTTTGACATTAGCTTTTAGCTACTGCTTTTCTTTTTTTTTCTTTCTTTTTTTTTTTTATAGCTGTCAGCGTGTTCAGTCAAATACCTGCCCGTCATCACCGTCAGGCAGATCTTAATGCGTCTGCATTATGGAAGGGGACCGCAGCTTCTTCCCAGCACTTTATTATAGTCCCCGTATAGCTTTTTATCACAAATTCCTTACGCGTAGCTGTCCCTGCTCTGCCACAGAAATCTTCCAAGTTGGCAGCTCCAGTGTCTGCTGCCATTAATCTTCTCTGTGCTGCAAAGAACGGGGCATGGGATGATTTATTGCAATTACCTGTTCTAATTCAGCAGAGCTCAGGTGAGTTTGGTTGAATCGCAGTTGCTGGTAGGACTTTTGTCCCCAAGCAGCCTGAGTGTATAATATGCCTCCGTACACCTGAATTTGCTTTTCTTCTCGAACATTACTCAGTTAATCAGGGGAGAAATATGCATTATAATCACTTTTTAAAGTAGTAGGAAGGTGGTGATAAGTGAAAGGTTAAATACCCTGACACCAATTCGAAATTAAAAGCTGTAATCAAATGTCTTTGTTCTTTGTGCAAAAGCAGCATTTTCCCAGGAAAGCTGTAAAATGAGCATCTTTTACCTGACATTTCCGAGGCTGGAGAAGTTCTTGTTTTTATTTTAGTTGTCATTCTCAGGTTTTCCCCTGACTTTCTGTTCTTTGAACTGGCAGGGACCTGGGGTGTTGTGCAGTAAGTGAAGGTTGTGCCAAGCTGCGATCAACGTTGATGCCTTGAGCCAATTACGCAGTGATGTTAATGGGCTCTCGGGGAATCCTGCTAAGCTTCCCAATCTGAAAAAGATGATGCCTCAACACAGGGCTGCATTCGGCATGAAAACCCTGGGAAAATTAGATCAGATCTTCAAGTTCCAGTTTTGAGGAGCTTCCCTACTGGTTGTGATGAAAGGGAAGTGTGTTTTATAATAGGAGGATGCATAAATGATTTTTCTTCCTATAAAGATTAATATGAGGTGTCGTGTGCGCAAGCAGGTTTGTGTAGCAGCATCTCAACAGATTACCCATACTAGATATTAAGCCATTCTTCTTCTTTTCTTTTGCTCTGCTGCTGCTTTTCTTGTTTAATATCAGTGGCAAATAGCGAAGGTCAGACGAATCCTGTAGTGCAACGTGGGGACTAAGGTTTCACATTGAGGGACAATGTTACTTTAGGAAGGGGTACCTGTCAACAGTAGATGGGTGCATGCATGTTCAGAGGAAGCCTACAAGGAATAGCCCTATCTGGGACCAGCTCCAGTCCCTTGGCAGCTGAGGAGGATTTTGATGCTGTCAGGTGGCTGGGCATGGACTGGGAGCCAGGGCTGCTGCTGCTGGGCTGGCAGCCAGCAGGGGAGCACGGAGACACCCGCTTGGCACTGGACACATGGGCACTGTGGTGGCCGGCACGCAGCTCTTCCAGGTGGATCTGCACTGCAGTGCTCAGCATCTTCGTCTTCACTGGGGAGGCCACACCAGTGGATGACAATTTGACGATGGGTCTCCAGGTGGACCCACATATTTGGGAATCAAGAATGGCTTCGTCTTGCTTAGCTTGAACAGTTTCCAAAGCAGCCCAAGTTAAGCTGGGAAAATGTACTCATTCTGGGAGGCAAATTTGCAAAGGACTTATAGACATATAAAAACAGCATCTTATCTTGCACTGTTACAAACTCCCACATAGATAAGCCCTGAGGCAAAAGGGAAAAAAGAAGGCCGGGCTATTCATGATAGCCCTGGCATCAGCTGCAGGCACACGCATGCGAGTGGGCAGCTGGAGCTGACATATGCTGTGAGCCGTTGCCATATGTAAATAGGGCCCAGCCACACAGAGTTGGAGCACAAAGAGCCCAGCCAAAGCATCGTCCACCGGGGCTCCCTTTGGCCACAGAGCCTGCTAGTGAACGCTGCATGTGACCCACACTGTGACACTATGCAGCAAACCTGTTGCCTCCCTCCCTTAACGTGCAGCCGTGACTTTCCTCCTGGGTACCACTGGAGCAGCATGGTCCTGGTGCAGCCCGTGTGAAGCAGGGCAGTGTAGAGCTCAAAGGAGTGTTTTTCCTATGTTTTGGTCCAGTGGCTAATTCCTGGGTGAAGACCACATGTGCCCTCTTGGCTGTAGGACAGAGGGCTTCTGCACTGCAGCATCTGCACTGTTTAGGGGCCTTTGGGCCAATCCTGGTATTTGAATGGCTCAAAATAGGTGGGCAACTGTACTCTCAAAAGGAATTTTACTTGTTAAACCTTTGATTCATTTAGCTGTCTAGGGCCGTCTTCAGCGCAGAGCCTTGTCAAAATACAGTGCCACGCTGGGACTTGTTTACAAGATAAACCAGTAGCTGCTTTCCCTTTCATCCCCTGCCCTGCTTCGAACTTGAAATGGGAATTATCTGTGCGTGTCAGAATCCAGAAGAATCAAAGCCTCCTTGCAGATACCCTTGGGCCCATCTTTCTGCTACCTTGCAAACATCTTTCTATTTTCAGGGACAGCAAACCTGCACCTAATCTTCTAGAGGCAAGCATCGCTCCTGGGGAGACAAGCGACACCAGAAGCATGTTGCCGAGTGAAGGAACCAATTTTCCTATGCACGTGCCCACCTTTGCTTATCAAGCTACCACAACATTTAAAGCATTTGAAATCTGGCTTGGATTTTTTCACTTTTCGGGTCCTACGCCTCCTTTTTCAAAAGTGGCCTTATTTGCTTTCAAAGCAGCCACATGAAAATGCTCTCACTTTGGATTTTACGCATCTGCTTTTTGAATGTAAGAGCAGAAGCCGTGCTGATTTTTTTCTCTGAACTGGTGTTTAGTGACTGCATTAAAAGGCCACACACAAGCTCCTCTCCTATTTGCATATCAATGCTTCGCCTATTAGAAGGCAATGGAGTGAGGGTCTCGCAGTACATACCCTCTCCCAGCATGACGCACAGACTTTCCATGACATCCTTTCTTCAGCTTTCATGTCGGAGAATATTATACTGTGATGCCTTGAAGCCAGGATAAACCGGGGCCGTTAAATGTTCAGATGTATGCTCAATCTGTGAAGCTTGCAGCTGCTCCACTCTTTTGATAATGCTAGTAAGCAAAATTAGTAAATAAAATAAATGCTCAAGGTTCATTTGCTGCACACCCCGATACATGAACGAAAATAGAATTGAGGACATCAAAGAAAAATAAAAACCAGGCTAGTAATAACATGTTCCCCTTAGGCCTCTTGCTTAACCTAAATGTTATGTTAAAGGGATAAATGTGTAAACTGAATTATTATACCCAGTTAAAAGGCAGAAATGAGATTTGAGATCATAGACATAGTAAGATCAGCATTATCTCCTTAAGATAAAAAAAAAAATTGCTGTGAAGATGTGACGTAGTGAATACATTCATGAATTTGACTTATTCTGTGCCTCACACAGTGAAGCCCTGCAGTGTTTGTGGAGGCGGGAGCAGGGGCCTACCCTCCATCTCTGCTCCTACTCATATGGCAAAGGGAGACTGGGCACGAGCGGCCACATCAGACGAGTGGAGAACCTGCCACGAGTATCTGTGCTCAAACACATGGCAAAGCTCCCCAGAAAGGGAGGTTGCAAGAGATACGAAGGGTGAGGAGCAAGTCAGAGCTGGGTGTTAACCCTGGGGCTGCTCCGCAATATGAGGCATCACGTATGTAGGTGGTGGGGGATATATAGGTGAGGACATGTGAAGAGGACAGTGACAGGGCGCCAAGGACAGCAGAGACAGTCGTTATCTTTAGTGTTCAGAGTCAGCATGTCACAGAAGAGCCTAGTGGTTGTCATCGAGTTAAGGCACAGCCGCATACGGGCTGCCCAGGCCTCGCGTACAAACTGTCCATCTGCCAGAGGACTGAGACTGAGCACACAGATTGCTCCAGTCTGGGGGAAGAGAGTTAATTCTTGTGAGAATTTATCTAGAAAACAAAACAAAAACAAAACTAAACTAAATAGAACAAAACAAAACAAAGAATAACTTTGTCTCTCTGTTTTCTTCAAAGGTAGTAAGGCGTGAAAGGTGGGCATGTTCCAAGGTGCAGCAGTGGTAGGCTTTTTAGAGAAGATTGGAAATAGCAGCACTCAGATTAAAGATAAATGAATGCTAGAAAAGCACACTGATCAGTTGGTTGCTGAAGGCTGCACTTCTCCCTCATAGCCAGTACTGCTTAATGTATGGTGTGGCTCATGAACCAATGAAACATTCATCTCCCCTAAAATCCAGCCATCTCTCCATTATAAAGTCAATTAATTGAAAAAAAACTTCCTTAGTAGGAATATCAATAGTAGAATAGTGGATTGCCTTGGGAACAGTGATCAGATAAGCTGGAGTCTTGCAAAGATGAGGTGATGCACTGATAGGACACAGCAACAGACATTTAGGAACATATTTTCTCTAAAACCAGACTGATTGTGTGAAGTGATTGCATCCAAAAACCTCATAAATACAGAGAAAATTAAGTGAGAAAGCATAGTGTTACTGCAATGCTGGGGTTGAAGACTAAAAAAATTTAATTCATAAAATTTCTCTCATCTACAGCACATATTCTTTTCTCTCCCTCCAGTGCTTGAATGTACCACTCACAGTGTTAACACTAACTCCTAATCTGATTTTATATGTGCTTAACTTTGCGCTCGGTGAGTTCTCATTAAAACTGAAAATGTATAAATTTAAACACATGCTTAGCTCTTTGCAGAATTAGGGTTGCATGTTGTGAAACACATAAGATCTATAATACAGCTGCATTAAAATTACAGCATAATTCTTTTCTAGATTTTCCTGGTCACTTGTTATTTTAATATAGCTTTAAAGGTGGGTAGTGTTAAAGATTGCAGCCTACAATCTTAATTGTAATTTTATAATAGAACACACAAAGCCTTAAAAATAAATGCAATCTATTTTTTTATTTGGAAGTTTTGCATGAGTAATTTACCATTGTATTAAAGAGTAATTTACAAATATATTAAATGTATTTGAGATTTTGTTCCAAATTTTCCTACATCTTGTTCTGCAAAATTTTCATAAGCAGTCCACTATACATGGTAGTAGTCCAAAATTTAAGACATTTCTTAGCTTTGCCTGGACAAGCAAGTCACAATTTATAGCAGTTTTATTTTTTTTTTAAAGTCACAGAGATTCATGTGAATTTTCCAATTTTAATGCACTTTCCTGCCCATGAACATGTTTTACACTTTGGGTGGAAACAGAAGCATGGAAATGTGAACAGCCTTGAAGCAGGAGCTAGAGTGAGTGCACACAGCCAGTTCAGGCTATTCATCCAGCTGTGCAGCAGAGGAAGAAGTCCCAGCCTGGCTCCAGGCACAGGTCCCCCACATAGGGACACTGTGGCTACTGGAGATGTTTTGTAGCAGGACATTGGGAATTTCTTAATGATCTGAGTGTGTGAGGAAAGTTTCTTCTACACAACCATCTATTTAACCATTTAAGAGCCATTGCCTCGCACCTGCAGCATGATTTCCCTCTTCCTTGCGTTTTCGTATGATCCGATGGCAGCACGGTTACTTCCAGTTTCTGTGTAAGTGCACAACCCTTTTTCCAGCAGTCTCCCAAGCTCCTGGTCTCAGTGACAAGAATCTTGCTTATCATGATCTCCTATGACGTTGCTCCTTCTCCTAACCAGAGCGTACTGGCAGACTGAACTACTGAGAGTGGCTTGTCTTGGCACATTTAGTTTTGACTGAGCCATTGGGTCCTTAGCAGCACAGGGGCATAAAACACCCTCTTGTTACTTTCTTCGATTCGCGTGTCTTATTTAATGCTTTTTTAATTTAACCTCAAAGTCGGGCATATCCTTCTGAACAACTGCAGTGAAGATTTTAGTGTAGCAACTGCATTTTTGTCTGTAGCAATAACAGCTTCTGCCTTATATATTTTACAACACACACTAACAGCTGTTTACAAAATAGTGGTGAAGGAATGCAGTCCGGTGGGTATTCCGACTATTCATTTATCCAGAGGGATTACACTTTAGTGAACGGCATTTAGTCTTCAATTTAGTATGCATCCAGCCGAATTATGCGATTAGCTGATATGCAATAAACCAGAACAGCAACACATGCAGTCAAATGGTACCAGATAAAAAACATATGATTCTTATACAGGTTCTTATAATTCTGTACCATTTGAAGTATTTATATGCAGTTTGACTGTCTTACTCTATAGTTTTGCTTCTGGTGCACTCCCTGTGTATATAGATCTATGCCTGCATCTATAAAGCTGTACCTATTTTACAGCCTTTGTGAAATTTGAAGTCTTTTTTTCTGAGATTTTAACTATTCTAGACTTCAGTTGCTGGTGTGGAATAGTGTTGGTCACTTAAGAAGGAATATAAAAGTTAAAAGAAAAGTTTTTGCTAGAGAAGTTTCAGGGAAAATATCTCATCCAGTGGAAACATTTTTCTCAGGAACAAAGACAGAGATTCTTGGTTGGCGCTAGAGCTTCTTACAGATCTGCCCTCGAAATGTTTGAGAGTTTCAATGTTTAGGGTTGGGAAGCTGGTAGGGAGCCACTTCGAGCGCTGATGGGGCTGACCATGCTCCCGTTCGGCCAAGCTTGAGTAACTAAGCACTTTTTCCCCAAAAAACTCACCCAGCAGATTGCTAGCCTCTTCCTCCTGCTGCCCCGTAACATAGCTGGGTGAAAAGCAGGGAAAACAGTGATGTTTTTGTTCCCTTCCCAGGGAAGCGAGCAGAGCTGGCAGGGAGCCAGGCAAGAAGGTTGTCGTGAAGCAGGTGTTCCCAACTGGGAATTTCAGGCCTGCGCCGTTGCGGGGCCGAGCGTGGCCCCTGCCAAGACACTGTGTGCGAGCCGAAATCCAGGAGTCGGCAGCGTTTCCTGCAGACCAGCTGCGGATGGGCACTGGGCTTGGTGTGCAAAGCCTCTGAACGCCGATAAAGCGAGGTCTTGGTGGTGGCAAACTGGGCAGTGAAGACCGAGGGACACTGCACACCTCACCCTCCTGCCTGTGCGCAGCAGTGAAATCCCCTCTGTGCTTCTGCATCCAGGACATATTGCCTTATTACCTTTCTAAGTCCATCACTTTGATACTGAAGCTCTCAATGTCCTGGAAAAACTCATAAAGAAACAAGCTTTTCCTCTCTTTCTTACTTCACTAGGAAGAAAGGATTTGCCACGTTAAATAAGGAAAAACATAATGTCCGACAAGCTAATCCCTATTCATTGTGTGTACTGCATGGGGCAGGAGCCTTACCGGAAATCAAATGCACAGGGATAATTAAAACTATTTTGCTACATATGCCAAATTAAGCCAAAATGTGGCTGTAGTCAGTTCTTGTGAAAGGTGTTATAGAAAAGCTTCTGAAGGCCTTGGCATCATGAACAAGGCTCAAACTGTGCAGACAAATATACAGACAAATAGACTTAGGTAACAAAATGCAATTGAATTAAACACAAAATAAGAAAAACTTAAAAACAATAATTAAAAACATGAAAAATAATGCAAATAATGCATTTGCAGGTATTGTAATGATAACAGAATTGAGAAATATTTTTGAATAGCTTTTTTAAGTTATTTTTTATGGGTGGAAATGAATAAGCAGAGCTCCTTATTCTCTTTTTGAAATCCTTAAAAAAATGCAGGGTTTATCCAAAAATATCTTAAAAGTATTTTGCCAGCTTGATTTTTATTTTGCAATATGAATTTGCATCCATCTCTCAGGTCAGTGGGATGTCAGTAGTCCATTCTGTATATACATATGCATGCTTTTATTTATGCTTTCTATAATTTTGCGATGGATTTTTAAAAATATTTTCTTTACATAAACATGCAGAAAATGAGAGCGAGAGAATGAATGCCCACCAAATGCACATTATTATAAAACTGTGTTTCCGAGTGCATTTATCTGAATTCAAACTGTGACTGAATGCTGTAGTTGTATCAACACTGTATCAGTGGAAAATATGGGAGGAAAATGTATGAAATGAGACATAACCTACTAAGGTCACTTCAGGGGCTATCACTGAGTGGAAAATGAATGCTAATATTTTCAGATTTAACATGGGCAAGCCAGTCAGAATCAATAGTTTGGGGCTGAATTCTGAAATGCCCGCGGTGGAAGTAATGCAACGTGGACGGTCAGTGAGATGGAATTATTAAAAGATAGGGTGGAGCCAAGCCTAGCCATATGGTGAATGCCATAACCGGGGCAGACCTGTCATGGCCAGGCAAGCTGGGAAAGCAGGCGAAAAGAAATTGTCCTGAAAGAACAACATGCATCCCGCCATGAAGAAATGAGGGCAGAGGGCTGTGGGCAACGCGCTGGCCAGTGACTGACACTTGCACTGATGAAAGACAACATTGGAAGTTGAGTCCCGGCAAGGCAAAGTTGATTAGGGGAGATGGGACCCTTCACCATGCCTTGAAAAATCATCACAGCTCAAAACACTCACTTCCAATATGCCTAATAAAACACTTGGTCATTCATGCAAGTTAGATGAGTAACATATCTATCAGCAAAATAGCTGCATAGCTGGCTATATCAGACATGGCAGTTCAAAATGTACAAAAGCCAAAGTCCTTTCTGTCTGCAGAAGCTGCGAGGGTCTCTCTCCAGCCATGAGTATGATGCAAATCTGAGGCTTAAGGTAGAATTTATTCATATTTTTTTCAATTGTACCTTTGATGAAGGATGTAAACATTAAAAATGAATAAACATGTTTATCAGCATTTTGGTATGCATTATAGTTAATAAAATCTTTATCTGGACTACTTAATAAACTGTCAAAATTAGGACTTAGTCCTCTACCTTTTTATGATTGAAAGACTGTGATGAGACAACTAAACATGAGTAAAATTTACTTAGATGCTTTCAGAAATGAGCCCTCGTGCAGCATGTTCTCTCATGCAGCATCTATGTTCCAGTGCCCATGTAGCTATAATATAAATCTATTACATGTCACTGCAGAAATTATTTATTTTTCAATCTGGTTTCTTTTTTTACATGCTACAGATTAAGTTGCTATATCTGTACTAGTAAACTAAATGTACTTGGGACCATTCTTTGGTATGTGAGTAAGCTGCACATGTATCAGTAAACTCTCTTATTTTCAGGGGAGGGTGACCATATCCAAGCAGTGAAGCAGAAATCGTCCCAGGGCTGTGCTCATTCCTGAACCATGCCCAGGTCTTGTTAGGGAGGGCACTGGCCTGGCCAAAACTCTTCTGGGGACAACTTAACTGTACAGATGATGGAGCTCCATGCCTAGAATTACTCCCTGGCATTATTTACTTTCCTAGAATGTATGCAACTAATTTGACCTGACATCAGACTTTGAATAAATTCCAGTTTTTCAAACAAAAAACTTAGAAGGAATCATACACTGTTTAATTCATTCATTCTTTTTTTTTTTTAGCTCTATTTCTTTGTGCTTTATTTTCCATTCTGTCAACGTTAACTTTTGTAAGTTTTTTGGTAAATGTTAAAATTTCATAATGTTCTTTTGCTATATTAGGGAGCCTTTTCATCCATTTTTTATTGCCTGACTTCTTACAAGCTATAAGACTTTACAAAGTTTTGCTTTAAAAATAATTTTGTCTTAGTTTTTATGCAGATAAGAATGTATAAAATGAGATTACATCTCTCTCAGCTTTAATTATTCCAGGAATAATCCATCTATTACAGCTCAACATCCGTGAGCCTCAAGAGCAGGTTGTCATATTTCGGACAAGCATAGAAAAGTGAAGGAATTTTCTAAGAAGGCAGATATAATTTCATGGCAGTGCGTACATAGCTATCCTATGAGCTCTGCAGAATTGTGGCATTCCACTTCTCATTAGGTATGCCCACAAGAGAAATATTACACTCGACTTCTCTTTGACTGTTGCCTTCTTTCTCGCCTCCTCTTGTACATACTTATAAAATAAAGATCAAACTTCCTAGAATCTTTTTATCTGCTTTGAAGTCTAAGGAAAAACTTTTTTGGAAATTCTATTTTCATCTCTGTGAATTTATTCTCTAATGTTTCTAACTTGTCAAATATGGATTGTGCTGTTCAAGGAGCAGCTAAGGAAAAAAGCTCTTATTTGAATCTGCATGAACAGATAGTCGTGCTGACCAGTATATGAAAGCCCTCAAAGATATGAAGCCGCGTGTGTTCTTAGTGCAGTGCCTTTTGGACCAGCTCTGAGACGTGTTCGCTAGATTTCGCAGAGAGAGGAAATACAATCATTTTGTCTCTTCTTGCCTAGCTAATAACTGCATGTAAAGTGTGCAAAAGACGCAAATCCTACAGCTTTGAACATCTTGTTTGGTATTCCTGCCCGTCCCTTCCCCACTTACTTTTTTTTTTTTTTGCCATAACTTGCTTTTTGTCTAAAAGTATAAAAGGAAGGATGTTTGGAAGGATTTTGGAAGCATAACACAAACATATCCAGCTCAAAGACATTGTCCAAGGAAGAAGAAATAGAGAAAAATGTCCTCACATCCCATAGGATAGGAAAACACATCCCATATGTTTTCTTCCACAAAACTAATTTTATTTGGCTGTGGGAATGAAACCAAGTCACTGAATTATGAATGACAAACTTACTAGCAAGGGTGATGCTTTTGTTCCTTGTTGATAGCAATAATTTATGCAATTTGGGGCATTAGTGCACTGGAAATCCTCTTTCACAGAACTGTAAGTCTGTTAAAGTAGGTTGCGGGGAGCTCCTGTACTAATGAGCTCGAGCTTGGTGATGCTTTATCTACTGAACATATTTTTTATGCTTACAAATGAAAAAGATACACTTTATGCATTTTTTTTCTCTATGAGTTGATTAATTAATACTAATTAACTAATATTAGGAAGTAGATGCATGTGTGCTGTACATGCCCTGTGCCATGCTGAGGGAGCTAATGTATTGAAATGAGCTTCTGTCCCAACCCCTACCTGGGAAGCGCCAGCAATACGGCTGTCTGGGCCCTAATCTGTGCCCTGCGTGAGCATGCATGGTTGCTGCCTTTCTCTTCTGGCTCCACAGGGTATGTCGAGTCCCTTGGGGTTAGCTGAGCGAATCCCAAACATCTGGCTCTGCCTGGATGGCTTGGAGAAGCGCGGGCGAGATACCGCCCCTGGGAGCAGATACGATCTCTCACCGTGAAGTGGGCTGTGTGGGCACAGTCCTTGGGCAACACCTTGGGGAACCCAGGAGAAGCCTCTAATTAGTAGCTACGTGTGCGTTTCCTCACTATCTGTTTTTTCCCCCTGCAAAACCAATTTTTTGCATATTTTCCCAAGCACCTGAACGCCAGGCATCCTCTGCAGCACCTCACTCCTCAGTTTGCCCCTGGTCATACCATTGGGCTGAGCAAACCACGCCATCCTCCCTGCTAGCTCTTGGCATGCCAGCTGGCCCCTTTGAGAGAAACACAAAGTATGGACAACCAGATTTTTTTTATTTCACTTGCAGAACGAAAGAAACCCTCGTGGTCCTGGTGGAAACCAGAACCTTCCACCACATGCATTTTCTTCTGTGACTGATGGCTGGAACAAGGCTATTTCCATATTCACTTTTTCCATGAGAGATGACTTGCTGTTTAAAATCTGCTGGGGTCTGAAATGGATGCAGCTTGATCTAGCACAGCCTTTAATCCAAGTACTGTTGTAGAAGTTGCATGTATATTATGGTTGTAAAATTTTCCAGAATACAAATGTAGATATTTCTACTCTGCAAATGTAGAAATCTAATGACGGATGTGTACAAGCACACACATTCTGTTTAGAACTCATCAAAACACTGATAATGGTAGGCTTTACATCTCTTAAGCGACAGGTCTTATGAGACAAAATATCTAACTCAGGGATCTGAAAAGGCATTGTACGGCTATGTTTTTAACAGGAAAAAAAAAAAAGCCTGCAGCAATGAAGTGTTTAGTGCAAGATTTCAATTCTCAGCCTTAGAGCTATTACATTTCAATTTGATGCAGCAGAAGATTTTGCTGATCTGAAACTAGTGAATAGCAAGAAGGAAATATCCTTTTTTTTTTTTTTCCCCTTGGAAGCAGGTGGTTATTGTTTTAAATTATTAGGGATCTAAGGTTGGCTACCATCCACACATATGTCACGGAGCTTAGGTCCTCAGTGGAAAAGCCCACACCCAAATATTTGATCAGACCATATTCTTCCAGCCTTGCTGACAAAGACAGACTCCGAGATGACAATACAGCTCATAATTTGCTTTCAAAATCAAAGAGATCTTTATTTATTTATTTATTCTGGAAGAATTAAAAGATAAGCAGCCAGAATGTCCAGTGTTTCTCTGGCGAACAGAAAAAAAATACTCCAGGATGTAAATTAAGAATAAAACAAAGGAGGAAGAAGGCAACTCACAGCAGTGCATTGCTGCTGCCTCGTGAACAGTTTTACTCTTCTGTGTCTGCGGGAGCCTTGCACCTTGTATGTCACTGTTTATGAGAGACTCATCCACAAGGAGGGAGATTAGAAGGGAGGAAGAAAGGCGAAGAAAACAGGAGAGGAGGGGGAATCCCCTGCATCTGTGAGGCTGAGGGATATTGCCTTCCAGAGTTCACGCACTGTTATTTTTAATTTTCATGCTATTTAAAGAGAATGGTAATGAGCGTCAGAGTGAGAATGTAAAGAGTTGATGATTTCAGAGAAAACGCGTGGCCCAGCACTGGCCCAGGCAGCGGTCCCTGGGGCTGTCCTGGGCCACAGAGCCACCTTCCACCCTCGGCTGCCGTGTGGCCTTTCCAGCAGCCTCCTGGGGCAGCTCTCAGAGCAGGGCCCAGAGCGAGCGTGCAAATCGTGCCTTGCAGAGAGCTCCTTTCCGGCAAAACCAGAGAGTGGTGCGGAAAATAGCAGCACAGAATGTCTGTACGAAATGTAAATTCGTGCATTTTTCCATTTGATAGAGCCTGTAGTCCGTTTCTGACTACTTTTCCTAGCCTTTTCGGTTGCTGCAGAGCCATGGGCTGCGGTGTGCGGAGCACAGAGCTGTTGGAGCAGTCCTCATTAAAGAACACCTGCCAGAGTTATTCCTCCTTCAGGGCAACTTCCATCTATTAAGAGCCCTGTTGGTAGGAAAAAGTGAAATGAGAAATTTTAAAAGGAGTGGATTGTTTGGAGGTGATTTGGGTTTGTGCATTGGGCTAGTTCAGGCAATGAGGTCAGCTAAATATGAGGCACTTTATTGCTGCTTGCCTTGGAATGGGGAAAGCCTTTTCTTTCCCATTGCGCTTTTCAGACTCCTGCTCCAAGAGTTACACTGGCTCCTAATGGGCAAAGATGTTTTTGGTGATTTTTTTAGCTTGATAGGAGAAATGGATCCAATTGCAAAGCTGGCTCTCAATTTTTGGTACTTACTGATTTTACCCACAAGCTTTTCAGGTGTATTCATCTGTTTATATGTGCTAAATGACCACCCACTGAATAGCTAAGATGACAGACAGGCTTTCTTACTGCAGTAGCTGTATGAGACTAGGGCACTCTTTATCTGGTGGTGCTTATCAAATATAGTGATATCCAACCCTATGATGAGAAAAAGTGCACGAACAGACCTGGAGTTCTGAATATGCAGATAGATACACCTGCAAGCTTGGTGGGCACCATAATGAAAACCACATAGAAATGTATATTCTGTTTATATTTTGCAATAACAGCTTGCTGCCACTGACCTGATTTGCTGACTGCTCATGGACAGTTTAACATAACGACAAGGTTGACCCAAGATCCCTCCTATACAGCACAGGAGCGAAAGAGAAGCAGCCTTCCCTTTGGCTTTCCTTAATACCGTGCATCACCAGAAACACAGTGTGCTGTGTTACTGGCTTTCTTGATCCCTGATGATATGATACTATGTAAAACATTTTAAGGAAAAAAATAGTAATTTTATGTTGGAACAAACTCTTGTGTCACTACAAAGGGTAAGAGCGCCATGAGACCAACTCACCCTTGCCGTGATGGCAATTTCTTCAGCGACATTTACGATCTTGCTGAAAGCACAGCAACAGTTTTACCATTGTTAAGGGCTTTCTACTCAATGTCTAATGAAAATGTTATGAAAATTAGAACATGTGCATTACACAGCTCTTTTGTAGTGTAAATAGGACAACTACTTAAATTATATACATACTAGAATTATATTACACTATACACAACCTAGATGATAGCTCTTTTACCAATCTAAGCTGTATTTTAATTAGAAGAGTGGTAACAACTCTCTAAAACCAGCCAAGACTGTATTTGGGTTTTAACTGAGAAATTCTAGCGTTTTATGAATTCATGACAGACCCTTAGGGATAGATTTTCAAAGCAGCACACACAATTTTAGGCATGCAAATCCCATTAAAATCAGTGGGAGACATGTGGCTAAAACCCACGCAATACTTTGGAAGCAACATGCCCCTTAATGTTATCTAGACAGTGTTTTGGCCTGTGAATTTTCTTGCTTTCAATTTTTACAACTGAATTCAAAAGGAAATAAAATTTGCCACGGGGATGTGGGAATTTTAGCAGAATTCAGCCTCTTATACTTCCAGAGGAGTTGTTCTGATCTATCACCTGCAATATTACACGGTAAAGATACAGTTTTGGTCTCTCCTTTATGGGCTTAATGTGTACCCAGCTATTCTGACTTGTGATTATCTGATTTAACTATACAACTAGGTAGCTAACTGACTTTGAAAATACCTATATTATAGTTCTCAGCCGATTATAATGTCTCTTAATAAAGTCTTTGAGTCGAGCAGACCGTAAAGTTCCTTTCAGAGCAGCGATTGCACTGGGCTCCGGTACTGAGACGCCTAGAGCGACACGCTGCCCGCTGCCGGGCCTTGTGGAAAGAGCCGCACGCGCTGGGAGCACCCCAGATCCGCAGCCGCTTGGCGCGGGTGCCGGACGGGCACTGTCTCGGCTGCTGGGCATGCGGACAGGGATGGGTGCCGCTACAGTTCGCTCTTGGGCGAGGGTGGATGCTTTAGTCCCAGCGGATACGGGCATAGAGGTGTCAATCGAGCCCCGAGCACAAACACTACCAAATTAGAGCTTTTGGGGAGCAGGGAGCTCCAAGCGCCTTGGAGGTTAGTGCAGGCCCCCTACCCTCTGCTTCGCACGCCTAAACCAGGACCAGAAGCGTGACGGAAACGCCGCTTTGATGTTTTTGCTCCGACAGGCCGATCGGGAGGTTTTTTTTCCCCGGCGCTGCGCGGGGAGCGCCCGGCGCGAGGGGGCGCCCCAGGACGGCGCTGCGGGCGCGGAGCGGAGCCGGGGGGACCCGCCGCCTCCCCCGCAGCGCCCGCACCCCTCAAAGAGCGACCCCCGCTCGCGCTGGGCTGTAAAAACCCCCAAGCCCCAGGCTTCTTCTTTTTTTTTTCTTTTTTTTCTTCTTTTTTTCTTTTTTTTCCTTTTTTTTTCTTTTTTTTTTCTTCTTTTTTTTTCCCCCCCTCCTTTTTAATTGTTTTGGAAGAGCTTAAAAATACATTTTCTTAATTATTCTACCTAATACTATAATCCTGGTAATCCTCGGGAAGGAAAATAATAATAATAATAAAAGATAGTTAAATATTAAAATTGTGCTCTGGTGTGATTTGCTGTGCAGTCGTTGAGAGATGTCTCTGCAATTGAGGGGCATTAAACCCCGTTGCTTTATCTTTCTGTTTTTCTTAATTCTAAACAGGATGATATGTTTCCTCAAGTTATCCAACAGCACTACTATAATGAATTTAAACTTTGATTTTTTTTTTTTTTGGCTAGTTTTAGCTTACTAAATCGTCCAGGGGAAAAACATAAATAAGGCAAGAGCTTTCTTTTTCTTTTTCTTTTTTTCTTTTTTTTTCCCCCTCTTCGTATGTGCCTTTACTTTTTTCTACACTCTAATGACATTTGGCAGGCTCAACTGTGTAATGCTTGACTGGTTTTATTGTTGTCTGCTCCCAGTGGGGAATAGTTGACACTGCTCTCTGTTTTCAATTGATATCCATTTTCAACAATATTGCTTTCTATTAGATTCCTGCACAGTTTGTGCCAGCCAAACCGAATATTTACCATGTTGCCCTCAAAGCCTCAAATCAACAAACATTAAAATAAGTAAAATATGCATTTACTATCTGACATTTTCAAATTTCCCTTTCAAATTATTATTTTGACTCTATTTCACAACAAATGAATCGAACATTAAAGATACAGCATTGCCAGTTAAGGCAACTCATATTGATTTTGGGTTTTAAATGATGAGAAAACAGGGGGCATGAATACAGGAAGACCTCATGCATTTTCCTGCATTTCATTAGCTTCCATGTTTGCACCATCATTTATCTGAAATATGATATACAAGTTTATATTGATTGTCCTGTCCAGCCGTGGTGTTGAATGACATATTGTTTCTTCTGTAATCTTATTAATTTCAAACAGTTTGCTCAGATAGTAAAATGATAAAATTGACTACTACGATCCCTGGTTTTGGAACTGCTGCCTGATCTCAGCAGCTATTCTGGACACAGACTTCAGTTTCCTGTCACCACTTCCAAACCTCCGTGTCCGCCTGCTGTGTCCAGCTCACCAGCCTTGCATTGCTGCCCTTCCTCCCGCCAAATCTTTCAGCTTTCACACCTGCATATCAGCTTCTCTTACTCGCCTTCTGATTTCACTTCATTTATTATGTCTAATTTTGTATCCGCAAAGACCGTCGTTAGTGGTCAGCCTTGTTGAGTTGTCTGCAAGTTACAGTGGGTCAGGCAGTGAAACAGCATTTGTGTAGCTTTTCTGTGAAGCCTTTTTGTTATAACCTCTTCATTCTTCTCTGCCTTGTCCTCATCTTATCTAGAATCTGTGTGTTATCCATCTTGAAATCAAGAGCTCCAAAATTAGGAAACTGAAGAACCGAACATACTGTGAAAATGTATTTGGTCCCTTTATATGCAAAACATTCCAATATATTTTTAATTAAATGATGGCATTCTCTTGAATTCACAGGGAACAGGCTTCCTCCCACACAGAGGATAGATGCTGTTTGCTGAATTGGTAGTTATTCAATATTTTGTTTTTCCCCATCAGTCAATGCATGACCCCGGGCTTTATTTACCAAACACCATCCAAGCCCTGCATTTAATATCGAATTATTAATTTCCTCCTGGGGTCTTCCTTTGCTCCTCTTGCCAGCAGCGCTTCATGGCTCTTAATGGAATTCTACATTTGGCCTGTGGCACAGGCCACAGACTTGCAGTTTTCCTCAGAGCGAGTGTGTGGTATCTTTTCCGCCACGGATATTTATTACCTTTCCATAATGGCACAGATGTGCGGAGCTCTTGTCATAAATTCGTCTCGTCTCCTGTGTGGCTCCCCAAGGCCCTGATGTCCTGGAAGGGAAGCGGCAGCGCTATCCCCTCGGCTTGGCGCGGGCAGGAGGCGCTTTGCGAGGGGACCCAAGGTAGAACCTTTCTGTCATGGCCCGTTTGCCCAGGCTTCGCTGCATAAAGAGGATGAACGGTGCCCTTCAGTTGCAGTTTGTTGGGATGATTTGTGTTGCCCTCTCTCTGGCAGGGTGGAAAACACATTGAAGTAGAGCACACGAGCTGACAGCAGAGCTCCCCACAAAGACAAATAGCCAAGGATGAGGGGCATGGTGGAGCAAAAGGTTTAAAAGTCGAAACATCAGAATCTTTTTGTGAAATAGGATGGCCGTCTTCTTCGTTGCCAGTCCTGATGGCAAAATTCACTTGTATGTGAGTGGGTCAGAGATGCCCCATATGCCTCCCTCTTCTGGAAGTCAAATGGGAGCCTTGGTGGCACCTTGGGTGCAGAGGTGGTTTTCATTCTAGTTCCTTTCAGAGGATCAGGTGTATCGGCAGAGCCAACATATCCACTGAGCATGCAGAAAAGAGGAGCCCGATGCTGGTGTCCGTTAGTCTGGCTGTGGTGCCTCCTGCCCTGGCTCTTCTCCTGGTAGAGATGAGGCTCCAAGCTTTCCCGTCGTGTGGCCTTGCTTTCATGTCTGTTCTTGCTCTTGATCCAAGCACTGATTAATTTTGGTTAATTACGACGGTAACCAACCACAGCATCCCAAGGTGCCCCCCATCACCTGGAAACGCAGGATACCTTGCAAAAGAGAAATGTACCAACAAACATTACAGGATAAGCTAATGTTGCCTGAGAGCTGGTTATTTTGTGAGATAATATTATGGGATACTGATTGCCTGCTAGATAATTGTGTGTGAAAGGGTTTTTTGTCGTACTTGTTTTGCTTTTTTTCCTCCAATAGGCTGACTGCAGGAATGCATTGAGTTTCCAAAACGGAGAGAGCTGGAGTCTGAAGTGACTCCACAAAAAATAAACACATAAATCACACCAGGCACACAAGAAAAGATGCAAAGGAAGTTTAGTAATTACCAAGGTAGATTCCATTTTATTAAGTGTAGGAGGAAATAGAGCTTTGTTCCATGGTTCCAGATTGCTTTTTTTATTAACTGTGTACATTCACCAATTGACAGAAAGAAGAGCATATGAGTTTATTCAGCAAAGGTATGATTGAAGACTTGTAGGCAGGGGGCAACTTGGGAAGCATTGATCACAATCTCATTAGGTCTGAGATTGCAGCAAAAATGAATGCTAAATGAGGAGAACAAAAAGATGTTGGAGTCAGACTTGCGTTTCTCCAGAGGATGTGCTACATACTCATAAAAATCAGATGGGCTGAGCAGTGGGACTGAGTGAGCAGAAAGCCCCAGAACTAAAGGCTAGATAAAGAAGACTGTGAGGACAGTTTCTTTGCTGGTAAAGAATTACCGAGAAAAGACGAATGGGCAGCTAAATGAGGAATTTCACAGTGGCATCAAAAAAGGAAAAGAGAGCAATCTGATGGGCAAATTGGGTATTAGGAAAGGGGAAACTATATGGTCCAAAGAACTACATACATTTTTTTTTTGAAAAAAGGCATGAGTTAGGTAAAAATAGCCATAAAAATCAAGCTAATTAGTATGACACAAACAAGCTTGACAGACTCTCTGAGACCAGGCAGAGAGTGGGGAGAGGAGGGCAGGTAAGAGGTCAAATGAGCTCTTTGCTCTAGTATTCATTTAACAAGATGAAGGTCACATCTCAGAAAGTGTGATAGATTTTTCTGGATGGGGAAAGTGAAATGTCATCAAGAATTATGGTTATGGCATAGCACTACTCTCATAATCTTGACAAGTCTCCAGTCCTTGCTTAATTAGTAGGCCTCGTGTTTCTGAAGGGGCAAATATAATGAAAAAGGCTTGCTGAAGATATTTACAATTGTGAGGAGACACATGACATTTTCCTCATATTCTCCCATCTCCGAAGCATCAGCTACAAAATTTTTAATTGTCTACTAAAAAATAAGAGAATTGGGTGGAAGGTGAATGGCTTATATATTTAATCTACATCATCTACTTCCTTATTTACTACCTATTATTGTTAAAATACAACAAAACACTTACATGCAAACTTTCCTGTAGGCAAGTGAATAGCTCCACTGATGTCAGGGGATCCACTCTTCTGCTAAAATCAAGCATTTTCTCTGGCATTTTACTGGAGCAAAAGCCAATTGCAAGTGTATCTGTTCTTAATTGAGTGATACACTTAAGTTCCTTTTAAAATGCCTAGGAAATACTTGTCTGGTAGCTGAGGGCAAGTTGGGGAAGGTCCAGTCACAGAAAATGCACCCAAGAAGTCTCTGATTGTCTTTTCCTCACCAGGTCAAAAATGGTCTAAATCCCGGAGCCAAGATTTTCTCATTTGCCCAACTGGACAAAAGCTTTCTTAAGGTCTAATTCCCACGCGGTGGTGATATGTCCAAATTGGTGACAAGTAAAAGAGTTCTTCATGTTTTTTTTTTTTTTGTTGTTGTTGTTTTTTTTCCCGAATAAGCTGGAACTTAAAGAGAACACCTCTGAAACCTGGAAAATGTTGATTTCCTCTCTCCTCCCGACCAGCTATTCCAAAGTATTTAGCATTCACAAGTAAGATTAAATGGACTGATTTTTTTTTAAATAAATGTGTGCATTGTATTTGGCATAATTTATTTTGGAGAAATGTGAAAGTATCAATAAATCTTGCAATGGAAGAGAAAGCCCTATGAAGGATGTTACAGACTTCAAACGCAAACCAGATGAATGTTTTTTTTGTCATTTTCTCGTGTTAGATGAGAAGTCTGGTCTATTTAGGATGGAAAGGGAAAGAAAGAAAAAGGATAGAGGCTTGGAAAATCTTGAATGGCCTGTCAAGAGCTCTTACTGATGAAAGTAAAAGGCAACACTTGTAAAAACGAATTGCACAGACTATTTTTTATCCTGAACACAAGTTAATAGTGGGCCTCAATCTGTTTTATGAGACAAATACCCTAATATAGATGATTTGCAAAAAGATCGTAATATTTACCCAAATAAGAATAACATCCTCAACTACATTAGTGCTAATTTAAAATGACAAGGGCTATCAATCCTGAACCCCCTCAGTATAACCTAATCACCAGCTGGGGTCAGGCCAACATTTGCTTTCTAGCCAAATATTGTGGAAATAGATGAATTGCCCAGCTCTCTGCAGCATTCAATGCTGGCTACTTCTGAAGTCAAAACACGAGCCTTGAGGAAGTATCACAGCTTTTGTCTTGCCTTTTTCTTTATTAATTTTATTATTTGCTTAGCTGTAAGGATTTTTAAGTTCCCCTATCGAAATTTGCTATCCAAATTCAGTTACATTCTTATATATATATTAATTTAGAATCTGCAATTTACTGATGTCACCTCCAAAAGACCCTAGAAAACAAAATCTGACTCTCAAAGGTCTTTTTATATTAGCTCTATAATGACAAAAAAAAAAATAGTCTGAAGGTAATCCCTGGAGCAAATCAGAAGTTCAAAAATATTGTTGTTTTTAAAAATTGAAATAGAACTATCTGAGCTGAAAGGTGAATAGTGACTACAGTAACAGATTTTTTGATGAAAAAAAATATGATCATAAGCTATTATCATGATACATCATGATGTATCTTGGTCTGTATTTCTGAGTGGACACAAATGTAGATTTAATATAGTCTTCCCTGTTTTTATGCATTTCTGCTTCTATTTAATAATGATAATAATAATAATTTAGTGTAAATTAATTTTATTTTTCATTTCTCTTTAAGAAAATTGGTGCTAAAGAGATAATGGACTGAAACAGTCCTCATTGTCTGACTTTCACATACTGTACACTGAGAGAGACCTGCTTTCTGTCAAAAAAAAAAAAAAAAACTCCAAATGCTTCACAAAGAGCCTGCTTTTGAAAAGTCAGAAAGGATATCCAGCTCTGGGGATAAAGGAAATTTTAAAAAAGTTTCTCACAGCTCGATATGCAACTTGTCATTTTTTAAAATGTAGGTCTATAAATATAATAGTGTACAGTATAGTTCCATTTTCTGCTACTACCTACAGAACAGCAAAATGATTTTACCTTGTCATAAATAAATGGATTCTGAGTAATCCACTGGGAGCTGATGGATGAGTGTTCACCATTCGACCACATTCTCACGAGCTTTTGTAACGCAATACCACAGCATGGGAACTTTTATATAGAAAACAAACGTGCATACCTATAATAATATCTGTCAACTTCTACATAGAACTTTCCTTAAGAAATTTGTGGAACATCTTCAGCCCGACAGCTTCCTAGTATTACTGCATGCAGTTTAAAAAGGCCTACAACAATATCTTTGAAGCTAAAGACTGTTTTTTCTTCTAAATGCAAACTTAGAAAATGTTGACATTTTGCTGTAATTATTGCCATTATCCCATACTGCATACATTGCCTTTAACACAGGAAGCAGCAGAGAAATATGGAAGAATACATAAACAGCTAGCACTGCAGTGCTGCAGATGCGGTATGTCTACTAGCCATTCTTGCATCTAGGGTAAAAGTAGGCAGAATATTGTGATCCTTATTTTAAGTAGTAGGCCAAAGAATATGGATAAATGTAGCAATTTTATCCTTTGCCAGCAATAGCAGCTCCAAACTTTTCATATTTACTTCATTGATGACTACCCACATGAACTGGGTAGTCACCCAGTCACCTACCCTTTCTTTCTGGTGTGAAAAAATGAGCTTCTATTAAGTCTTAAAAGTGAGGATTCCTTAATCCACCTCTTATCACTGTGTCTGCTAGAGGCTGTGATGTGAATCACAACTTGCAAGGTATCAGAGTGTCTTCAATTATGTCTTTAAATTATTCTCAGGTGATGTCTCTGAAAAATAAAAATCTTTATTCTGCCTTGATATTGCTCTTCCATTTTCAGAATTTTGTTACAGTGTGTCAGAAAAATCAGTTGTTTACAAACATACCCGGAGAGGAGATTTACTGAGGCATAGATTTCTGGTCCTGCAGGCTACGTCTGCACAGTGCGTATATTGTTGTTGACTTTGTATTCTTGGAAGAAGTGCGTTTAGGTCCAGATAGGACAGTGTGGTCTGAGAAGCTCTTAAACATATGGAATTATTCTTCTGCAGTGTTGACTAGAAGATTCTAGGAAATCTTCTTGTTGTTGTTGTTATTATTATTATTGTTGTTATTATTATCATTATTGTTATTTTTATTATCACTTGCATTTCCAAGATTCTTATTTCTGGTACCTCTCTGCAGGGCACTCACCTCTAACAAGTGAAATGAAAACACAGTCCACTTCTCTTTTGGGCAGCTGTTGGAAGTTGCAAGCCATTTAAAAGTGTGACAGGCATCCCATGCTTTCAGGAAGGTTATGTAGCTTTATAGCTAGTGTCAACACCTCATGATATCCCATGCTTAACATTCCCATAAAAGTCATTCTATGGCTGAATCATTTGGAATCTCCCAGATCAAGCTGAGCTTTTGAGTAAAACTGGGCTCATATGTTTAAGACACCTTACATTTCAAAATCATTAATCCTAATGCTTTTTTTGCAACTAATCAGTGTGACACCAAAGCAGTGCGTGATGAGTAAAGACGTTTATACAAATCATAGATATCTGATTCTGCAGAACAGAAAAATTATCTTTCACATCTGTACCCAGAGGTATCCCAGCTTTATAAACTTTATGGCTTCTGATTTTTGTCTCTGGCAATGGGGTTTATTTTTCCAGGAAGGTATCAACTCTCTTTTGTAGTTTCAGGTCGATGTAGACTAAGAGAATTTTCTTGGTCTCTTCCCTCTGCTCCCAGGAAAATTGGGACTGACCATCTCTGGTTACCTTCTAAGGACAAGACCATTTTCCCTAAGTGCTAAAGGAAGAAGACACTTTGAAAGATTTTGGGTTTAGTAAACAGTGTTTTAGGGAAAATAAGGCTGGGACTGTTTCACCATCTTATGAACCCTTCTGGAGGAAGGCAGCTCTTCCAATTAATGAGGCCATAATGAACTCAACTCACAGTTTCAGGCAGTATTCAGACTTAAGCAGCTTCATGATTATCACACGAGATTAAGAGTGTAAATGTCTTGATCTCTTGGAAAAGAAGACCTGGATTGCAGTGATTCGGATTTTTCAGCCTAGAAAGAAGCTAAAAGGTAGGAAATCCCTCACAACTTGTCCATTTGACAAACAAAAATACTTCAGGACATGTTAAGATGAAATGTATCTTTCAGCGAGTGAGAGCAGTGTACTGCTTATTTGGGGTTTTCCCTTTGATTTTTTTTCTACTCTCTCATAAATTGACATTATTTTCATCATTTTCAAAGCCACAGTTTTGCCCCTGACAAAAAGTGAGGAAGAGTGTGCTTACTAAATCATTGATGGAGAGTGGTTCATCTTCTCCATGGTTCTCCCGTGCCAGGCAAGGAGATAGATACTTAGCAGCGCCAAAAAATCTCTCCCAAATCCTCAGTAAAGATTTGCCAAAGCACCAGGAGGAGAAGTTGGACTCAGGCTATCTGGGAATTTTCCTGGTTGTGGGAGGACACCAGCATATCTTGACTATGTCATGCTCCACACCCACAGCTGGGCAAACATCCTCTGTGTCTGGAGGAGGGAAATGCAGGGGGGCCTTCTGTTTAAAGCAGGGTAGGAAAATCAAAAAAGCTTTTCAGGGGCCTCATATTCCCCACGTTTCTGTCTTAATAATGCAGTGGTGATGGGGTATTGCTGCTACCTGCTGTGCGTGTCAGTGGTGAATGCAGTGGGGCTGGCAGCCTCGGGCCCACGGCCGGCACGGCTGCGGTGCACACACGTGTCTCCCACGCTGCCAGCATAGCACTTCTTTCCAAGTGCTATTCTTTTACTACATGATTTAAAAAAAAAAAAAGAAAAGAAAAAAAAAAGTGAAACTGGAGTCCATTAAGCTTGTTTACTTGCAAATATTTTTACCATGTGGTTTGTGCACAGGAAGTGCTGTAAACTGCAGCATTGCTGCCGGCTCCCTCATAATCACTCTGCTGGTTGTGCTGCCCCTCGGCTGCTGCTGCTCGCGTGGTTGTGATTTCTGCTGGTGGGAGGGTGATTGATAGAGAGGGAAAAAGAGGGGAAAATATTGCGTGGACCATTGAGACCTCAGGACAACTAATGCCCTTCAGCAAAGCGGTGTGGGGAGCAAGATAAACTAGCCAAATCTGAGGCTTGCGGCAACCTTCTTTCTATCTTGTCCCTCCTGCAAAAGCTTTGTTTACAGAGATATATGTGAATAAACTAGACCAACTGGGTGGGACGTGATCACAGTGTATCAGAAGAAACTGTATAGCCTGAGAGCTGGATTATGCACATCACTGTAAAATTCTGTTAACTAAAAAAAAGAGAAAAATATTAAACTTTATAATACAACAAAACCCACCCTTTCCTTTGCATGCAAAGCAGTGATCTGAGCAAAAAAATACCAAGAAATTCCTATAGTTACATGATAGCTGATGTGTTTTATTTGTTTTTATGGGCTAATATAAAGTTTCACACAGTAAATGTGAGTATTGCAGGATTTGGTGTGTTAGTATTTTCGTTATGAACTCTCATTTTTCAGAGGTTTATAGCCTGGCTATTAAAGCTGGCTTGGAAGCTATGGAGTCTGCTCCACCTGTGCTCTAGACCCTCTGCTCCTTGTGACGTTCAGCAAAGCCTGTCTCATGTTGGTATGGGGGCAGGTGGCTGCGAATCCCCATGAGTTCAAGGGGGAATGAGGGATTGATGAACTTATTTTAGAAGAGCTCCTCGTTTCGGGGAGGCTGAGGGCTCGTGCGCATGGACAACCTTGTCCAGCAAGTTTCACACCTGTGAGCTGGGTTAGGCAGCTCTTGGTAAGACAGTGACTTGCCCCTGGCTGACTGAAGACATTGCATTGTAACTCCACTTTACTGCTGCTCTCTTCTTTTGCTGGTTGCTTCTATCTCAGACCCTTTAGCAGGCTGGACATTTATGAAGATGCCCACAAGCCCTAGTCTGCTTTTTTTTTGTGCTTTCTTTTTTTTTTCTTTTTGTGCTCTTTGGGTTGTCAGCTTCTTCTTGATCACTGAAAATTCTTTTTAATTTCATGATAACTGTTTAGCTGTTCTCCTTTTCTTCAACATTTGTCCCTGTGAAAAATCTGTCACTGTCAAATTCATTTCCGTATCCTTTTCATCTAGCTGGTGTCTTCTTTTCATCTCATTCTTTTCTTTTTCTTTTCTCCATGTTTAGCCCACTGGCAGAAAAAGATTTTTTTTTTTAATGTGAAAGTAAAATTTCTTTTTGAGTCAGATCATAGGTATTCTCTGTGCCTCTCTATATTGCAATGGGCATCTGAAAGGATTAGATTAACATTCCAGAACATCACAGCTGTCCTTGTTCCTTAGGTTCTTAGTTTCTCCCCAAGAACATCAAGATTTGAAAAGAGCAATACCTTGGCCAGCATAAACTCTCTGTCTGCTCATTTCTTGATTGCCAATGCTAATTAAAACTAACCTGTCTGGCAGATGTTTCATGCTTTTACTTCCCTGCACAGTCCTAGCAAAACCGGTGTGCTATGAAGAGTGCTAGTAGCCGAAAAGTCAGTGTGGACATTCACAGTGGCCTTAGTGGATTTCATAAGATACCAACTTATTCTGCTGGGATCCTGATCTTAACTTATTTTAAAATAGGAAATCCAGGATAAAACCTTGCCTTTACCCATTTCTCAGCCTTATAGTGAAGGGCCAGACTAAAGAGTACATTTTTGCTCACAAAATTGTTTTTAATTGCCTATTCTTAATCTCCAGTCTCAGTACTTCAGTGGAATATGTCTGAGCAGATGGCTTTAACTATGGCATGGGCCATACACAGCATAAGAGCGCTCTGGCAAATGTCGTTGGGTATCTGTCTGCCGCGGATGACAGGAGACAGTAAAATATGCAAGAGTGTGAAGCCGAGTTAGAGAAACTTCCATTTTTGTTTCAGCAGTTGTTACTTTCTGAAGGAGCATTGTGGCAACCTGAACTTGACTTCTAATTTTGCTGTTCTGGTAGGACAAGTGACCTTTGGTTTACTGTGTTGATATTCTCCTAGCAGGAAGAGGCGAGGGGTTTAGGAGGCCATCTGGCAGGGGGACAGAATTTGGAAATGAGGAAAATGACTTGATAAAGCATAATGGTTAGTGATTGGTGTGATGAGAAAAACAGCTCATCTCAGTGATAGCTGGTAGAGTTGCTAATCCAGCATTATTATGTCCAGTTCATTCTGAGGAGGAAATAGAAAGGGGATGCTGAAAGCATCCTGAGTAACAGTGTTTTCGTTTTGGCACTGGGATTAGAAATAAAGACTTCCTGCTCCTTTTTTTTTTTTTTAGTGTCTCAGTCACCCTCCAGTGTGAAGAGGTAATATTTTATGCCTGGCTAGTTAGACCAGTTGGGCTGTCATTTGGGGCCCATTAGGAAGTCTGACTTTTCCTTTGTAATCTTGTCTAATTCTTCAGGCTTTATTTACTTTTTTTTTTTTTTTCTTTTTTTCCATATGAAGTAGTTATGTTCTTTGGGAAACGGCTGGTATGTAGAAATGAAATTTACAGTCCAAACTGAGGACACAGAAGCTTCTAATCAGTCTGATATCCTCTACAAATGAGCTTCTGGTGTGAACACTGGCTCCTGCATGGAGCAATGTAGGCAGCCAGTTTCTTAGCTCCAGTGGGAATTGTGAAGCCCACAATGACACAGTTTGTCTGATAGCTTGGCTTAAACCCTTGTGGAGCTCTATGACCACTTTATTTTGGTATTTCTGGGAAGCTAGTGAAAAGACAAGATGGGATCTGGCAAAGCAAAAAACCCATAGTCCTATGAGGACAAGTGTTGTTTGATATTTATTTCTAGCTATTTGCCATTAGATAATCCTCTCATTCAAAATGTTTGGAAGCAAAAATAATGCCGTGAGGCTGAATTTTCTAGGCATACACCCTGAAAAATAGAGAATGACTAACATAATGCCTGAACCATCTGTGCAACTGGATGTGGTTCCTCTCAGTGATGAATACACTTGAAATTGATGAACCAATACAGCTTCAAGAACTGGGATGGACTCATGAATGACTTGCATAAGGAAAGGAGATGATGTTTGTCAGTGTCCACTATCTTGTCGTTAAAACATTTTATTTTTTAAACAGACATCTTCCTTCTTTCTCCCTTGCAATCCTTCCCAATGGGGAAGGCTGTTGTTTTGCACTTCTCAGCATATTCTCTTTGCTGTCCTTCATATTCACCCTTTTTATGATGTCTACAAAACAACCTCAAGAGACTTCTGGAGAGCTAAAGCCCTGGCTTATTAAGATGGCCAGTGTTGTCTTTTTTTCACCTTTTTATTTCCCTTCTCGCTGTAGTTATCTGTCATCCCCTGGTTTATGCTGAGACTGGAAACTCTTGGGGACAAAGAGTGCAGGTCTGTGAGTAGAGCTCATAAAATAGCAATTATAGTAATTGATAACTTATTCTCCTGAGATAATTGAGTCGTTTCTAGCCACCTTGTTTTAAAAGCAAAGATATATTCTCCTTCCATCACTGTTTCTCTTGTAAGCTCCATGATCCTGTTTCCACATGAAAGCAATTCTCAGGCTGTGTATGTTTGTGTGTATATCTTATAGAAGAAATATTTTCTCAGGGAGCTCTAATGTTTCAGTTGCCTCTGCAAACATGTCAGAGGAGCATGTGAAACTGAGCTGACACAGTGCAGAAGCTTTACTGGCAATTACTTCTGAGGCACACACTGGACATTTAATTAGTAACACAACCAATTATACTGTGGACTTGGAGATAGGAGGAGAATTCCTTATGATTCTTTAGAGAAACAATTTAACCTTTTTCTTATTAGCGTGGTGATACTCTACTTGTGGTCAAAGTGGGAGTAGCAGGTAAGGATGTGTGAGCTGACAACCGTGTAAGCGGAGCTGGGTAAGGTCTTCCCTTGCTTGGAGGGTCAGATTCTGTAAGCTGTGCGTGGGGGCTGTGGTCCTAGCCCCTGCTCAAGCAGTACCTTGCTTACTGAAGGAAGAAATCATCTTGATAGAAACTGAGGATAGACAAAGACTGTTGTCTCCAACAAAGATTGTTGTCTCCCGCAGAGTTGATTCTCTGGATTCGTTTTCTTCCCTGAAGGATGAGACGTGGCCGATTGTGATAGCCCTCCCTCATTGCCCATTCCCCTTGGACCAATGTATCAAGAGATGCGGAGGAGGGGGAAGGACAAGCGTGATGGTCTAAGTTGAGCGTGGGTGAACGCATCTCACTCCCAGCACAGCCTATCCCTCCATCAGGGCACCCTCTGCACAGCTGTGGCCAGCTGTGGCCACCACTCATCCTGGAGCAGAGCTACCAGATACAGGGTCCATGAAACAGATGGGAGGATGCTGTCCTTGTGTGGGTTGTCCTCCCCTTCACTGATCCTACATCTCTCTAGGATGGGAAAGGCTCCAGCCAGAACAGTGTCTTCCAAAGAGAAGCTTGATCTGGATTTTGCTGTGGAAGAGGATAAATGACCCCTAAGTAAGGATGTGACCAAACAACTTCATAAAGCGACTCCTCTGTTTCAGGAATGAGTCCTGCCACTATTTCAGCAGGAGGAGATTTAAGCTGTGAAGGTATAATGAATTTCAATGCATGTTCTGTGCAGCGTCAAACTGTTTAATTTTGAGAAGGTGAAGTCACTAGTCTGTTGTTTCATGTTTCTGTCTAATTGAAATGTTAAAGAACTGATCTCTGCTGCATATTTAGTCTGGACATTCCAGCCTTTGAACTCTCACCAACACTGTGAGTAATATTATCCGTGCACATTCACTCTATTGTTACAGCAAAATCTCTACATCTGATTTTTTTTTTTTAATCAAAGGACCAGCATGACATATGTAGTGAAAATATTCATTTGGAGAAAAAAAAGAGGAAAAAAGAGAAAAATATTCCTCAGCCCATTAAACCAACTCTTGGGGAAGGAGGGAGGAAGCTTTCATTAGACTCACCATCATTTTCAGTTTTAATCACCTCTGTTCTTTTCAAATTAAAAACGAAATTTTGATCAAGGGTCTAGAAGACCCAGAAGTGCCTTCTGGGGTTATCTGAACCAGTCACCTGTTTGGAAGAGACAGCCTTTCACCATCAGACGGATATGCATTTTCAATAATTAACTATTTTTAGCGTGGCATAAGTGAAAAATTAATAAGCCCCAGCAGCAAATAAGCACTGCAGTGTGGGTAGAGAAGAAAATACAGGCCACAGCTCAACCTCTTGCTTTGAAAGTTCAGCTTCCTTTCTTCTCCTCTATCTATCTCCCCCACTGCATGGCCCAAAGGGTAAGGTCCATCTTTAATAGATCCACATTTACACCGAGAGGTTGCCATTTCCAGGCTAGTCCAAGCATTAACATTAATCATCTCATTTCTGTGCCTCTGGTGAGTAATTGCAGCTCTGAGGAATAGTTTCCCTCTCCCCCCCGTTTTTTTTCTACCCAGCCAAGAGCTTCCCCCAAACTCTCAGCGATCCCCTGGGGAGCTCATTGCTTCTGTGGAGCTCCCTGACCTGTTCATTTATTCAGTCACTTTGCTGGAGCAAGCAGTGAGTGGGAGAGATGAAAGCAGAGACAGGCTCTGGTAAAACACGCTGTTCTGGGCCTGGGGACACTGCAGCCAAGGTGGCATTAAGAGGAAGGGTGGGCTGTAAGACCAGAGCCCTCACATGTCCACCAAGGAGCTGGGACCACGCAGAGCAACCTTTTCACCCGTTCATAAAATAAGCAGGGCATCATGCTAAATGTGCATTGGTAAAACAGGGGCAAGAGGAGCCATGTTCAACTCCAAGAAGGTTCCTGGCTTCTCAGTGCTGTGGTGGGAGATGAGTCTGGTCTGAGATGTTCTGTGAGTCATCCTCAGGGTGAGGAAAAGGTGACATCAGGAGTCAGGACCCGATCTGGGCCATTTAGTGTCATCCTACACTGCCTTTAGGCACTGCGGTGTCAGAGGTCAGGGTATGATGCTCTGTTTCTCTCTCTGAATTTTAACCTTATGCTTAATTTTTAAACAAACAGAAACTAGAGTTTTCTGAACAAATGGAGAATAGATCTCAGCAGTGCCTTAGTAACATTTGGAATCCAAAGTTGGTTTATGAGGCATCAGTGAGGATTCACTTAAAGTGGGCAAATCTGGAGCATAGTATGTCCTGTATGCGTATGAACCTGGGGACACTGGAGCAAAATAAGCTCTGTGAGAGTTTAAACAACTGCATCTCTGTCTTGAGCTCACCATGCAGATGTGTCCTTGTTGTTCTGCAGCTTTTGAATCAGTGACCAAAGAGATCTATTTCCCATTCTTTTAAATTGAATTGAAAATTGTAAAACCCATAAATAGTGTAGATTTATTCAATGTAGAGCTACATTGAATTGAGAAATGTAGAATGTGTCATCTAATTTCTGCACGTCCACTTCAGTTTAAAATATATGAAGGCCAATGATCAGTCTGCATCAGGCAGCTGGGTCAAAATACTAACAATTAAGGAAAAAACAAAAATTGGAGGACCAACACTTAAAATTGGAGCACATATTTAAATTGTGGTGTGGAATAAGGAAATAAAATTTTGTTCAAGCAAGACTCTTACAGACAGACAGTATTCTTTTTGACAGATCCCTCTACATAAACAGTGACTCTGTATAGTCTTTGCAAATAAACAGAGCCCATTATTTGTTTTGTCACTCAAACTAGAGACTTAAAAAATAATAAGGGCAGAGCTGTTAGATTACACAATAACAAAGGCTTGAATGCCCCCAGTAAGCTTAGTTTTAAAATGTAATTTAATGTCTATGATCTTGTTATGAAAATGGCCTACAGATTTTGACTCGATGGGACAACTATTATTGATTTCACTATGGCCATCAGAGTTCACAGACTAGGAACAAAACCTCATGGCAGGTGCTGTCGCCTGACTGTCAGGTGTTAGTCCAGCAGAGTCTCAGCTGAATCAATATTTTTTTTAATTCTGCAGTATAAAACACTTGCATTTGATTTTCAAAGTTCTCAAACATTTTTCCCCTGTAGACAGTCCTGCTTTTCACTCGTTTGCCAAGTTAAATCAATTCCTTACTTACCTATTTTTCCACCCAGAAATTTAGCTACATTGGGTAGCTAAATGGTGCAGGATAATCACATGTTTTAAAACATTAAGAAAATGACAGTTGTTTTTATTTGAAGCATCTTAATGCAAGAAGCAAATTGAAATTCTTATTTTTATATTTGAACATAGCTAGCATAATGGTTATGCACTGGTCAGAAGTGAGAAGGGGCACTTAGGAAGCATTATGCAAAAGAGAAAATCAGTATTATATTTTGAAACTGCTGATGCTTGAACTTTGTATTTTCAATTAAAAATGATAAAGTTAAGCACACAGCATGTCAACTTAGCACAAGTGAAACCCTAAACGAAGTATGAATTATTTGCAATATGTTACGCAGATTTAACTTGCCTGACAATAGCAAAGGACATCTTTGGGCTGTGTTTACTGAGTGGTAGCTGTTATATTTTCAACAGTGGCAGGAGATGCTATTGGTTAAGTCCTGTTTGAAAATGTATTTATGGTCAGACCCTGGAGTATTTCAAATCACTGATGCGAGGTGCTGACAGTATAGTTCAATGCTTCTTACTGACTGAACTGACCTTTGTTGTACCAAGAAGTGAAATTCTTATGGGACAAAAACTTTAGTACTTGGTTGCTAATAGTTGGATTCAATTACCCAAGGAGCAAGCTGAAAAAAATGGAACAGTAGCTGAATATGTTTGAGACTGTTCTAGACAGGTGGAAGGCAGATCACATACCTACTGATAATATAATATTCTTTATATGAATTTTGAATGTAGATATAAATTGCCTGCTTCACAGCCAGACGCGAATTGGTGATTTCACTTCAGTGTATGTAACCTGGAGTGCAGAATCATAATTAATAATAAATCTGTGCAAACAAATGTCACACAGCCTCTTCTCTCATGATTATGAGGCATATTAATCAAAACACAACCCAAATATCACATTCTATGAAAGGAAAGGGATCATACACAGAAAATTCCCAACAAAGGCAACCTCCCAGTACACCCCACACTAAAAATAGCAACCCACTGCAAGCTCCCTTTCCAAAAGCACAGTCCTTCTCCATGGCATGTCTAGTGGCGTAGCAACACACAGAGCTCCCATCAGCACAGCAAACATTCCCTCTTGTGCCTGGAAATTGGATGCAGCACTGCCATCACCAGAGCACAACTACAGCATTGACACATGAAAGTGTCTGCGACAGCCTGGGGAAACTGCTGTATTTTTCTTGCAGAAGAAGATTTGCAATGCAGGCTAACAAATTATTCATTTATCTATTTGTTTGTGTTATGGGACCCCGAAACAAGATCAGGGCTCCTTCATGGTATACACTGTGAAGACATGTGAAAAAGAGAGCAGTCGGCACCCCAGAGAGCTTGCAATCTGCATAACAGGCAGGAGCTAACCCGTGGAAGGCAGCTGGGCTGGGAGAATACAATAACGATAAAATGGGTATGCATAGCATCCTTCTCATTAAAAGATGGTACTAATTTGAGGGCATCATAGTGGAAGTAGCTTGAAGGAAGAATTTAAATGAGGTTAAGAAGCCATCTATACAACAGGGATATTTTGCAGTCATGATTTGGGCTGAGAGGCATCCAGGAGGTGCTTGAGGGAGTGAAAAGAAGCGGGCACTGAGGCAGTCTTGGGGAAGGCTGATGGCAAGTGCTAACAGTGCGGTGAACAAAGTCTTCATTAGTGTGCCTGGAAAGAATCATTTTCCATTGTGGTGGGCTAGTCTAGGCAACACTGTGGCTTTTTGAGGCAACATTAAATTCTCCTAAAATACATACTAAAAGAGAGGCGATGCTTCTGACACAGCAATGCCCTCAGTGATAGACCATGCATAAGCTTGAATGCTGTCTCTTAAGTTATCGAGTAAAGCAGCGACACCCAAGGAAATATGATTATGTTGTTTTCACTTTGGTTGCATGAAGGGATCGTTATGCTCTGGCTGGACAAGCATTGCCCAAGGGCAGGCAGGAGGGGAGGATTTCAGGTATACATGTGCAAACAGACATGCTACCTGCTAGGGCTTACAGTTCTTGCAACAGAACAGTCTGAGAAGTGACTCCGGGTTTAGTCTGGGACACTTGAGACCTTTCTGCAAATCTTCAGCTTCTGAATAGATTTCGATATAACTACAGGCTCCATTAATGGTGCTATTTATCCCTCATTTATCAAGCTAGCAAGAGTCATTTTCTTCCTCTGACTTTACTGGATGCTGTTCATCTACTGACAGTTTCTGATGCTGAATTGTGCTAGAGAATGTGGGTAGGTATTTTAACACTGGGCTAAAACAGCAGGGCTGTTTTTTTGTAAAAGAGTCTTCAAGAATGTGCAGTTCCTATAATCTAGGAATGAATGATATACAGTCTGAGACTGTAGACTAAAATATGAGGGGACAGGTTAATGGGTATTTGTATCTTGGGCAATAGTTTGTGAAGAGTCATTAGAGGTTTGATTCTGTTCTGGATTAAAATCTAGACAGGTAGCTGAAATAGCCGTAGTGCAGTTAGCAGAGAAGCTGTATTTGTAGAAGAGCAAAATTTAACTCCAGCACACATTTGTGTGACCAGGCACCATGCAGAGTTCTTCCATACTCTCTGCAACTCAGAGAAATCTCAGGTTTTATTTCAGAAGTGTCTTAGGCACTTAATTGTGTGATATTTTCTGAAGCATCTAAGCAGATTAAAGACTTAACCTCCTCAAAAGTCAATAGCAGCCTAGTCTGCAGCTGGCTGTACTGCTTATGTACTTCTTTGATTTTCACTTGAAGTCAGTGAGATTTGTTTCTTGAGCTCAGAAACTTTTTAGTGTGGGGCTTAAGTTTTGTAGTAAGTGAAGCCATTTATTAAAGGACAACTCAGACCTTAGCTATTTTTCTAGAAGAGAGTATGCCAGAAGTACCTTTATGTCCTCAAATGACGTTATGCACCCAGAGAGCCATTCCTACACATGCTTGACCATTGCCTGGTACCAGTGCAGTCAAACTTTGTGGGCAGCTTGTCCTTATGGAGTGGCAGCTGATTTATAGACAGTATGGACACTTGGAGCCAAGGCAGGGATTTCCACGGGTGTTAATCCACTCCCTGCCTCAGGTCCTCACACTTTTTCCTTGGCATGTCTGGATTTTACCTGTTCTATGCAATAAGTTTTCTGCTCCCTCTCTGGCTGTATAGCAGCCCCATTCATCTGAACTGTAGGAGAATGGGAAATGAATGCAAACCTCTGGATTTCTTGCTTTATTTCTTATCAGTGCTGGTGAGTGAATACACGTTGTAGAGCACCTGCGGGAATTTTTAGGAACACGGAGAAAGGATCCTTCCATTTCTAGATCAAAGATGCATGTAAGCACTAGTCCAGTGATGAAGAAACACTTGGTGAGGAGAGCGGGGAAGAGAATAGGTTTATATATAAAGGAAAACATTTACAAGTCAACTCTCATATCCCTAAAACTCTTTTGATACCACGCCAGAAAAGCCAGTGGGTGCAGGGTATGTAACTGTGTGTGTGCACTGGCTGTGGGTGGGGGAATGGAAATGGAGGTTTGTTTACTACAGTTTTACTTCATTAATATTTTAGTCTCAGGTGCAGAACTTGGAGAGTCTCACTGAAATCACAAACAGCACTGATTGTGGTGTTTGTGACAGTGCCATGGGGCGTTTGCATTATTTATCCCAGGCTGCACTACCCATACAGCTTTCAGGGAATATTTTCAGACAGAATCACTAATTAGCACATATGTGGAATCTTCTCAAAGCAGTTGGGAACTCTCCTCATTACTTTTTAATTTTTTCTATTTGCTGAACGTATGTCAAAGATGAAAATTCAAAATGATGGTTTGGAGGAATTTTGCATATTAAATATGCCAAATGAAAAGAGTAGAGTCTTTTATCTGGCCATTGAAAAAGACTGCAAGTGTCTCCTGTCCAGCAAGCTCATGCTGCATTACTCTTGTGTTGCCACATGGTTGCCCAAACACTGTAAGTGTGACCAAGGCTTGCAGGTTGTTGCTTGGTGGCACTTAATAAGTGCTCGCTTTGACCTTGGATGGTGATAGTGATTAGTTCTCCTTAAACAGGTCACCAAAAAAAAAAAAAAAAAAACCCCAAAACACAAGCATTTTGCATCCCTGGATAAAAGATGCTTTTTATATGTGCACACTCATTTAAAAAAAAATAATAATTTGTATAAGGAAGAACTTATCTTATTGCAGTGCTAAAAATGATTAGAGAACTACCCCAGTGTACCTTCTCAGATTGTTCCTAACTCATTTGATCAATTTTGACACTTTATTTTTCTACTTTAACATATTCTCTGGGTTTTTCTTTCTTAACCTATATTTATCACTCACACATTTCACATGAATTTACAGGGATAGCAGTGAGAGCAAAATGTTTGATGTACACTTGAGCACTGCAAAAGACCGATTTAAGAGACAACTTCTCCAAGTTAAAGCTCAATTTAGCAGCTACATAAATGTTTAAAGTTTGTTTACTATGGATTTAAATACCACATAAGACAGCTTTTATCAAGGGTCTTAGGCGCTCTTTTCCAAAAACTAAAACCACAATACTGAAATAATAACAAGCCAAAACTTTAGTTCACCTACCACATCACAGTCAACTAAAATGAACATTGAAAATAAGAAAAGTCTTTTCCTTTTCACCAACTGAAAATAAAAGACCAGATCCCCATCTCCTTCTACAATTGCTCTGTCCTCCCAAATATCTGTTCATGGTCTCCAACCTACAGATGAGGTGAACAGAACAGAATATGCAGGGAAATCGATGTCAGAATGGAAGAATCAGGATAGGTTAAAATATAGAGGGGCTAAAGAAAAAAGCTTTTCAGTGAAAACTAAGCTATGCAATTTTTTTTAATCACCATTTCTTGTGTTATGGGTATAGCTCAGTGTTTTGGTTACAAGGTCTTGACTTTCTGAACAGACCACACGATGCACCACAGCTCCTTTTTATTTGGGGCCATGATACAACCACCTAGGACAGGCTCTGGCCATAGCACATCATGGAAAGTCTGATCACACCAGGGATTCGATCTGTGCAGATCAATAAGGCCATGAAGTGTTTGATCAAGAATTAGGTAGCAGCAGTATTTCTGCAGCAAACGTGCTTTGATTCTGGTTTATACTGGGCTTGAGATTAAGCAAAAAAGAAAAAGAGAACCTTAGGACTTGAGGTAAGGTGTTCAATGAAAAGTCCATGAACTTTTCATGATCAGCAAAGAAAAAAAAATCAGCAAAAAAAATTTAATAAAAGGATAAATTTATTTGAAAAGTTTAGTTTTCTGCCCCCAAAGAATCTTTAGCAAAAAATTTTGACAACTCTACAAAGGATCACTAATAGTGAGAATTAATGGTGGTTCTGCGTCTCTTCATCTGTGATAGATCTGGTTTATTCATTTCTTCTTGTGTCAAGTAAAACAGCTTGGCATAGGGCAGTGTCAGAGTTGTTCCTCTTGTAAAAGCCTTGAAGAACAAAAGAGCTGCTGCCACTTATGTGGTTTAGAGCTTTAATATATGCTCAAGAGATGGCCTCAAGTGGTGGACAGATAGTTACACTCAATGGTAGTATAAGTGCAATGAAATGAGAGAAGAGAAGGAACAATAACACTTTGGTTAATTTTTTTTTTGGTTGCAAATTTAGATTTTTCCCCCTTGAAGTGCCATGAAGTGTATTCAGGTGAAATCAATTAGGAAGTCAGTGGGAAAGACCTTGGGATTTAGTAAATGAGCAAAATGTTTATAACAGGCATGTGTGATTTATTTTATTTATTTTTTTTTGCAGTGGTCACCTTCAACCCTGAGAGACAGGCACAATACGCCAATGTTTTTTGAAAGATGTGGATATTTCCGCTAAAGATGAAAGCCTATTCTATTTTTTCACCTTTGTCAACTGCTTTCTCTGCTGCCAACCTCCACTTCAGTTGCCACAGTGCATAGATTACACTTTAGATTGCACAACCAGCCATCATCAAACCACCCCATGAAAGAGTTACTAAAGCAGGTTGCCAGTTCTTCTGACTGACACTCTTCTTGCGACTGACACATATCTAACTTACACTATCACTCGTGTTACTGATGAATTTGGCCGTGATGCTTCCCTGGGAGCTATACACATTAAGTCAGTCTAAAAGATCCATATAAATCACCACACTCTTGTTGTCCTTTTTCCTTTTAAATAGTTTCATTTATGATTCCTCCTAATTATTAAGGCATTTCAATGGCTTCTTTCTAGCTAACGCTATCCTAGGCAAGATAAGAAATATCTCAAACTTTTGCTAATTATTATAAGCATTTATTTATTGCCTGTCACTGAGGTAGCTGGAAGGTAGCCAAGACATAAAATGAGCATACCTTGGTAGTAAGCCAGTGTCCATAACTCACCAGCATATGAACAATTTGTATATATATTTACCATGTGATCTACGTACAGTCTGTATGATTAAATCTATCTATCTATCTATCTATAAATATAAATATGTAAAAATAAGTAGATTGCTCTTTTGGCTTACAGTTGATGAGTCTCAGTGAATAATCATAAATGCTTTAGATGGGCAAATGTTTGTGCATTTTTCATGTTCAAGTGCACCCAAGCCATCTCAAAATCTGACTTTGGGTGCTCAGCATTTGAATTTTTTAAATTTTTTTAACAATATGTTGTTGAGATGAAATGTAAAATAATTTCTGGAATGAAATTTGATGAAACTGCTGAAGGTATGGTGTGTGTGTGTATACATATCTAAACATAAAAGCTCCCAGGAATGAAAGCCTCTCGCAAAATGAAAATATATTAGAATATCTGAATTGTCCTAAGTGGTGTGAGTCAGGTGTGCTGTGTTTGAAATTTTGTACATTATGCCTGCTTTTCTCTTTGAGGCACTCAGAAGTGCTATAAACTAAGGTCTGCAAGGTAAGGTCTGCAAGTTAAGGTCTGCTAAGTGTGAATCATTTGATTGCTGTTGTTTGTGCAGCATCTGCTCCATAGCATGATTAATTATTTTCTGTGTTAAATTCATGTAGGTTACTCGAGAATTGCCCTAACTAAGTGTTAAGATTGCAGCTATTGCAGAATTCGTTATCTTGATTATCATTAGTGAGGGGCAGAGGAGATTCTGCCAGTCTTCTTCACACTTTGTTCTGAAAGCCCAATGGTCAGCTCAAAACTGTGCTCTCCACCATATATCTACCTAGGCACCATGTAGCCAAGACCATCCCCCAGTCAAAGTAAGTGATTTTTGGCTCTGAGCACTGATGGCAGAACAGATGCAATATGTGCCTGGGATAGAATGTCTCTGTAGAGCTGGAGTAAGTGAATGTAGCTTGTTTAAAAATGGTCAAAGATTTTTCATTTGGAAAAAGGGATCAGCCTGGTGCATGCATTTAGCTTTATTAGACACCACCAAATTCTGCGTACTCTCTTTGCACAGACCTTTCTCAGAATTGCAGTTAGAAGCTCAGAATTTTGTCCAGCAGGTGATAGCTTGGTGGTTCAATTACTTTGATTGAAATGATTCATTATTTTCTGTTGGTGCCACAGATACGCTTAGCAACTCAGACACAAAAGAAAATTGCTAGCTGAGAAATCCATATTTAGCAGCTGTGTGAGATGCTAAGTTGTCACCTAGATATGTGTATTAACATGGTGCTAGGATAGGGTCATACTTCATTAAGATATTTATAAAAGCAGAAGAAACCAAGCAACATTTCCCTACCTCAAATAAAACAAGCAATTTCAAACACTTTCACTTATGGGAAGTAAACTCATATAGCTACAAATTTATTTGAATTAGTACTCAGGTTGCAGATCTGATGTTTTCTACTGTAGTTTTCTGTTTTCTTTCTATTGTAGATTGATAGTTTAGTCCAACTGTTGTCAGCCCATGGTTTTAGGCAGATGAGCAGTACTGGCCAGTCTTGTACTTTTTACATCATGAATTGGATGTCGAGGGAGTTTCCCTTATTTTACCTGAGGCTTTTAACCACTTTGAAGTTGTCCTTGGTAGATATTTTCACCTTTTCCCCACTGTGTGAAGTAGAAACACTCTTTTAGTTGGAAGCAGAGATTTTAACGTTAAAAAATCACCCGATTCCAGAAAGTAGGAGCTCTAGGTACTGCATAGAAGAGCACAGTTCACAGTGAGAACTGTCAGTGCTGCTAACTGTCCGAAGCACTGACTGGCCTTTGAGGCCACAGGCAGGGGATATAGCTGGTGGAGCATCATGGCAACTTATGCAAGTAGCTCATATATTCATAGCTCTTACTTGTTCTTAATGGCCTGCATTATAAGATAATGGGTATCTTATTTCCTAAGGAGGTATTTAAAACACTATCTGCATTTAGAAAGCACTTGAAAACTGGAAATGGAGGAAAATGTGTGCTAATACAAGTACTCCTTATCCTGTAAATGCATAATCATGTGTAGATCTCAGTATATGGACTTAAGTGATTAGTTGATTTTTTTAAGAGAGAATTTCAGGCTCTTTTTGGGATTTGAACTGCAATTTTGCCATAAAAATCAATGAACAGAATTCTGCTCAATCCTTGGAAAATGCACTAGCCAAATACTAAGAAATTTTTAAGGCAGCTAGAATTGTGTTAGGAAGTCAGGCTCAAAAATAGTATGAGAATTCCAATGAACTGATTGACTAACTTCAATTAACAGTTATTTAATTATAGGCATTCATTAATATCATGACATTCTTCTAGTCATCTTCTTGGCATCAATTGGTATCAGACATGTAAGAAAAGTCTCATTTCCCTTAGGGTGTACATGGCTAGTTTAATTTGCCTGAGGGCTTTTGACTGTAAAATCTCAACCAACATTAAACAAGTAAAGCTAAGATACTTTGATGAAATCCCAAATCAGGACAGATGTTTCTTCAAAATGACGTGCAAGCCCCGATATTCCCATGGAAACAGTTTTGAATTTAATACTTTCATGTAGTGATTTCAACTACATAACCCAAGTTATATAATGTGTGCAGTACTTGAGCGCTTGTGACTGTGGGTGTATCCTGACAGGTCTAGACAGTTATGCTCATAGCAAAGGTTGTCTATGTTTTTATGTGTGTGTGTGTAGGTCTACATCACGCACACATATCTATCTATTTAACACTGTAAGTATGTGATGATGAGCTGATATTTCTCTTTGTTTCTTCTGTCTGTTTTGTTTCTTTAGAGAGAGGAACTAGTGAAACCTCATTTCGGTGACAAATTCTCAAAGTAATGCTGAAGTCTAATGCTGAAGTTTTTTTTTCAGGTACCATTACCAAAGCCAGTCCCAGAAAGCTGAACCAGTGCTGGTGGTAACCCTCTGCTGCTGTGTTGAGCTAGTTCTTATTGAAATGCTACATACACTTGTCACAGCAGATCAGCACCTCAGTGCAGAAATAACGAGTGGACAAATGAATCCCGCTGCCAGGGGAAAAGGCATTAACCTAAATATCAGAATGAAAAGCTTAGTGACCAGGGTTAGCTATAGTGAACAAGGAGAAGGCGATATGAGAGACAGCATTAAGTCCAAGTCTTTAGGGAAAGCAATTACAATTTTTTCAATATGGTAGTCTATGACAGTTTATGTCCAGCCTGTGTGCATTCACCCCAATCTCTCTACTCTGTTATAGTTTAGTTTTCTTTTTCTTTTTTTTTTCTCATTGACCCTCTCTTTTACAGTTGAAAGTCATTTCCATTCTCTGTATACATATTATTTCATTTCCCATGCCAAAGCTCACATCAGTATTTTCTGTTGGCATTTCTAATTTGTATAGGGCCATTTTTATTATTTCTCTCACCTTAATGGTGTTTGCTTTTCAGTCATATTATGCTCCGCAGATTTCATCTGCAGAGAGTGAAACTTTGCAGTGAAAATGAGAGAGGGTAATTGGATCTTAGACAAAGGCAATCCAGAACAACCAAAGCTTGTTGGGAACAGAGAAGGGAGTTGATAACAAAATGCTGAGGCTGTAATTAGAGACAGATCCATCTTGCAAGACTGTTTTTCTGAATAGGACTATAAGATTATTATTATTAGTAGTAGTATTTCCTTATATCTAGATGTTGGTAATCTAAACAATATCTTCATTCTAGAAACCAAGCTCTTACTAAACCAAAAGTAATACCAGATAAAGCGACCTCGAAAAGTAACTTATGTCCTTGATGTAGAATTATCTGACAAAGGTCAATTGGCATCAGATTTCAAGACACATGGTGGTCACCATCCAGGCTTTCATCTGGCTTTGAACTGCAAGATATTGGTCCCTAGGATGCAGTTCAGCTGGTCCCCTGTGCCTTCAGACACATGCGATGTCAGAGCAGGATTATTTAACTTCAGTCAAAAACATATCTATGTTGATTAGGTGAAAGAAAGAGGGATAAAGACACTAGAGATTGACTTCAAATGAACCTGCTTACCCATAAAGTTAGGAAAAAAAAACCAATTTGGTCATTAGTTGTTTGGAAACTAATAGAACATGAGTTGCTCTAGATTCTGTCCTATGTATCACTGCAAACAAAGTCTTGCACAGGTTTGGATTAGAACTAGTGGAGAGCATTGATAAAATTTGGTTATAGAACTTTTTCATCAGTACTAGCTCAGAGACCTTCACATGATGTGTCATACAAGGGGCACGTTGAGAATTTTCACAGCAAAAAGGCAGTATCAGCTTTGCAGAGGAGGAGGTGGCCTGGCCTTGGTCTGATTTTGCCTTTTTACCCTCAGCAATCAGTATCTCATCATCCTGTTGTAGATGATCTGTTGGTTTTAGTCCCGTACTGAAGAACATGAAGGGAAGGCAGTACTGGAAGAGAAGAAGAAATGAGGTTAATAATATGGGTCAAATCAATGCAAATTGACTGTGAAAGTAAAAGTTGTTTATTTATTTTATGTTTTTTTTTTTTTTTTTGTACAGCCAGTTTGTACCAAAGATGCATTTGGGATGCATGAGAGGGAAACCCTCTCCTGTTTGAAGATATTTTCAGTAATGCCCATACTCCTTACGAAACCAGCTTTTATGGGCAGAAAGGGAGTTGCAGTTTATATCACAGAGCTTTCTATCACAGAATTCAGGTAAGGGGGATTTAGTGGACTAGATGGCTCTTGGATCTTAGGTGTGCCTCCCTATGCTGTCTCAATTTGGCACTTAGCTTGTCAATCTGAGATGTTTCCGTGAATTCATGGAAGACTGAGTGAAGGCAACTCAGGGAGTTTTCACTAAGTTACAGTATCTCTGACTGTATAAAAATACATGATGTTCAACTTCATTCAGTTTAGCCAAGTAGTCCAGTTTTCTGTATATGTATTATTTTTCTTCAGAAGTGTTTATTTATCTGCCTAAAATTTTTCGTGTTTTCCCCAATTCATTTATTAAAATATTGGATGGCATCTTTGTACTCACCATTTGCTTTGAGATCCCACCACAGACCCTCTATATGAGAGAGGAATGCCCACTAACAGTGAGTTTATGAATTCTGTCAGACAGTTTTTAATCCATTTAATATTTGAAATATCGATGTTGTTTGGTGCTAATTTTTAATCAGAATATTGATACTGAGCTGAAGTGCATTCAGTCTAAATATATTAACACAGCCACTTTTATCAACATATATAGTAATTGCATCAAAAACATGATGAAATGAATTTGACAAGATGTATCTTCCTTGAAACTATATTGATTGACATAATTATTTATTATCATCATTTACATCTGTATTGATTGAACCCCTCATTTGCTGGTCCATTAATTTGCCTGGGTTTTGATGTCAAACTAATCAGATTATTTGGCTCTGGCTCTAACGTGAGCTTTCCTATAGCCCTCTAGAATTTTTCCAATACCATAATGTATACATGAAAGTTAATGCCTGGATTTTCTTGGCCAGTAATTTGAAAACCCTAGTTAGTATGCTATCCATTTGTGCTGATTTAAGAAAGTCTATTTTTTAATGCTGTTTAGCATATTGCCACATATTTTTGAAAAAAAAAATTGGCACCATAAATTAGCTTTCATTTTCCATCTAAAATATGGACTGGATTTTACTTTATCCAAAATCCAGGTGAACTCAGAGGTTAGGAAATGATCCCTACTGATTCTTCAGTGATATGTCTGAAATTTAGCAAGGACTTCCAAGTAGGCAACAAAGTCCCCATACCACCACCCAACAACTGAATTTACGGCAGAGATTGTGCGGTTCTTCTGTTCTGTTTAGCATCATCTCATGTGAAAAAAATGAATTGGGTTTCCAAATTTCTTAATTGTGTTTTCATGTTCTTTCTTTGCAAAAGATAAGCATTTCATCGCCTAAAAACAATGGGACATGACAAAGCATGTATTACTAGGCCATTAATGCTCTTCTCTTTGGCCTTCTGCCTCACAATGCTCCGGAGACCTGCATTAATGGCCTAGTAATATGACACGCCCTATCGTGTCTTATTGCTTAATTGGACTCCAGACAAATTCAGTTAAACCACATATGCTGTTCTTTTACGACTACTGCTATACGGTTTTTATATTCTACGTTCTTGGGTGCTTTTGGAGGTATTTGAGTTGTATCAAATGCATCTCCTGAGATCACAGATTGTAGATACGGAGTTTTAACTCTGCCCCTCAGCCCTTTGCCATCCACACACACATGGGTACGTGCTCTGCAGGGCAAAGCAGAAGCACCACTGTGCTGAGTGCTGAGAAGGGCTGAGAAGCACCATGGCAAATTCAGGCTAGAGAAAGGGAGGCAGATGTCATAGCTGACCTGGGTCTACTCCAGACAACCTTCTGGCCACAAACCTCATCTTTAAAAGCATGTCATCCATGAATATTGTGTAGGTTGAGAGAATTCGTTTGCATTCATGGTGACCTCTTTGATGAACAACAAAAAAAAAGATGTTTGAGAATTTTCTCACACGCAGTTCCTGTTTCTCCAGGCAATCTAAGCGTTACGGCAGGAGCATTAATGAGATATCCCTAGGCCTTTCCACTGAGTTCACTGCAATGTAGAGTAGTCCCTGTGCAAGGAATGCCAACAGCTGTTGAGATAACTGTGAAAAAGAGAAAAGCAAAAAAGGAGATCTCAGTCAGGTTCTGATATCCCTCAACATCTCACAGCACGTTCATTGCACTTGGGAAACAGAGGCCAGTGCAGGGAATGGAAAAGTTGGCACTGAGGTTTACCTGTTTGCCTTCATCATGGTCTGCAGTAAAATCAAAGAATGACAGCTTTTGGTAAATTTGTCCCAATGAAAATAGAGAGACCAATATTTGCTAGGCATAGGATTAAACCGAAGACTCTAGTGTTGAGGTTCATCAGTGTCACATGCCCATGGCTGGCAAAGATGGCTATTGAGTCTTGTTAAAGTATTTTAAATAGAAATCTTAAAAGTAGTGACTTAATCAAACTCCTAAAGTATTAATTTTAGAAGAAAATTTCAAATGATTATGAGCTGTATAAATTTATTTAAGATATTGGACACAGTTTGAGTGCTTACGATAATAAAAGAGCATCATCATGCTCTTTAAAAAAATCACAACCAATATGATTCAGGAAACGGTTATTAACCAATGATGAAGAAATCCAGGAAAAAAAAAAAAAGCAAGGCAAAGGAAGAAAGGAAGAAACAGCACTCTTGCTTACAATTGCCCCAGCATTTAACACTAAATTTAAGAAGAGGCACCGCTGCAACCATGCTAGTGTAGAAAGGCCTAATGAGTCCCAGGAGTTCCTGTACTCCCTTTAGAGGTGCTGGGCTGGCAAAGTTCACTCTCACCAGCTGGGGGACTGAAGAGACTAAGACTTGGACTAAGAAGAGCTAGTGCATTCTTTTACTAGACCCACAAATCTTTTATTCTATAGATGCATAAAGGGCCACCTTGATGTCACTTACATTTGAAAAGTATATTTTTGTGTTCCAGAAATGCTGAGTTTTGGGGCAATAAGGAATGCACAGAATTAATATTCTTAACTCTTGCTCTAATAAAGGCAATTCTTATACTTTTTTAAAAAGTATTACAGTTATTTTGGTTCTTTCTTTCCTGAAAGAAGATGCATAGTAAGAAGTATGTTAAGATGAGTAGAGAAACAGTTGTTAAAAGAAAACAAACAAACAAAGGTTACGTTGAATACTTTGGAAAATCAAGCATTTGTCTTGTGTGGGGTTTATAAAATATTTTAGGAATAATTGCGTACCTTATGATATAATCTGAGATGACACAAGCTCTCTTTCTTAGACAGCAGAGAACTATACCCATTTTGAAGGGAGCATTTTGTTTCAGGTTTTGATATTAAGTTTTAAAACCTTCCAAAGAACAGGACTTTGCAAATAGGGCACATTTAATAAAGCCACCTAGCTGTTATGCATTTTCTTCTGTTTCTTTGTTCATTTGTTTTCTTGTATCTGCTAGATGGTCACTGTGCTCCTAGCAAGGGTACCCCATTCTGTACATCACAGCTCCATGCAGGCCCAGAGTCTGGTTCCATGTTTTGTGGGGATGCAGCTTGCTGCAGCTCTCAGAGCGTGCAGGGCTCGAGGAGCAAAGTGCTCAGGACTCTCTCCTGGCTGCTGCCACGACCCCACAGCCTTAGGCAGCTCACAAGCTCCTCTCCAAATTATTTCGATCTCCTTAGCTGCAAAGGAAGGACCGTAATACTTATTTACATAACTCATAAGCATGTAAAATAGCCCTGACAGACAATGCAAATTAATTCCTGCTAATGAATAATGAGGCTTTTTTTTTTTTTTTAGTATTCCACTTCTGCTGTGACCACATCCTTTCTGTTGACACTTTTTATGCGAATGAATGTACTGTCACAGAGCAGATTGGGATTAGTATCTCCGAGTTGTCACTGCTGATGACCTGTTATTTGCAGTGTGGTAATGACCAGAGGATGAGGCCTATGCAGTGCTAGAGTCTCAGAGTGGGAAATCACTTTGTGATCAGTAATCATTCCCAGAATTGAAACACTTAGAAAGAAAGTCCTAGAAGGAATTTACAGTATAAACCTCTTATTCTGCCCTAGCTTGATAGATGAAAATAACTGCACTGATTTAAGTATAGAGAAACTAAGCAAATGAGTATATCTTTCCAGAGGTGGACTGCAGGAGACAAGGAGCATGGACTGAAAGATGAAAACCAAGTAATCAGATACATTTGGAGCATTTTCTGCTCCAAATATTTGGCTTGTGGTCCAGAGAACTCAAATCTTTCTGGAGAACAAAGGCAGTGTTCGCATCATGCGTTTTATGATATGTCAGGCTTGCATCCAGGAGCCACATTGTTCTACCTTGTCCACCACCTGCACCTTGGGGCACTCGCTCCAGAAAATAGCTCTGTTGAAAGAAAGGTGGCAGACGTGTTTGGCTGTGCCAGCAAATCTCATTGCTTAGGAACGCTGGTACATTTAAGAAGCATGAGATGAATAAGGAGAAACAAAGCTGAAGGGTTTAATTAGCCAAGTGAAAGTACTAAAGACACAGAGTACACAATACCAAGCTGTTTGGACTAGATGGATGAAGCAGAATTATGCTAGATAGCCAACGACTGAAGTTGGTAGCAAAACTGTTGATGACGTGCTTTTTCCACAGGAAACTGTTACATTGCAGACTCAGGGGAAATATAGGCTGATGTCCAGTATTCCTACATCCTGGGGCATATCTTCGAAATCCAGTTATTGGCTGTTCCCAGGGATCTTTATTTCCTTCTGAAAAAAAAAAAAATTGACAGCTCTTATTTTCATTTTGATGTGGACCAAAGACAACATTTTGAAACATCTTTCACGAAATGAATTTGTTTACTAGCCAGCCCTGTAAATAATCTCTCAAAGCTGTGTTTAACAAGCCTGATATAGTTAATATGGCTCCTGCTGGTGTGTCATCCCCCACCAGGTTTGCAGAGAAATGTCTACAAAGCCGAGCCAGAGCATAGGGGCTGCAGACACGGTGCCTCTTGGAAAAATGTCCATTTGCAGGGCACTAAAGAATGGTGCCAAGTCAGTGCTACAGCATCATATTGGAAAGGCCTAACGAGACAGCTTTCCTTTCTACCTCCTCTCTAATCTCTGCCAAACCAATCTACCATCTAAGCATGGAAGTTGAAAATCTAATAAACAGGTCAGCAATGAAAGCTACATTGTACCTGCGCCTGGAGCAGCTTCCCTCTTCATCTTACCAACAATGTGCCTTCCCATTACCCATGGGAAAAAATAAAATATTCAGATTGTTATTACTTATTTAGAGGGCACACGCACACACACAAAAATCAAACCAAGTTAATATTTACCCATCTGCAAAAAAGCTCAGTATATGGCAGATGCTTTATTCAGGATAAATTGGTAGACATATATATTAGAGAAATGCTGTGGCTGTTGATTTATTCTTTTGTCTTTCTTTCAGTTAAGCTTTCCTCAGGTGTTTTCAGACCCCAATGCTTCTAAGGCTTGTGTGAAATGTCTATTTTTTTACTAAACCATATCAGCTCTTTAAAATATACAGGAAAGATGAACTCATCTAATAACAACCTTGGAAAATAACTGTAGCTGAGCATAAATAAAATTAAATTTGCACAGAGGAAAAAGCCATTTCAAACTATTTTTTTCCATATAATCCATACCACAGATACTCAATAATTCAGTGAGTTTTCAGGCAATATATGTCAATGTTGACTCATTAAATGCATTAGCTATAAAATGGATCTCTAGTAGGAAGGCTGAGAAATGGTTTGTGTTCTTCCCTTTTTCGTCATTTTTCCTTAGTGGTTTTTGTTTTAGGCTTTGGTTTATTCTTTTGTTTTTAAATTTCACACTTTATAAAGGATGCTTTACAGCAATTTTGGGAGCTCCAGTGCGCCGTTAAAAAATAAACATATTTCCTTCCTTACTAGAAGCCTGACCAAGAGCAAGATGCCTTCGTTTTACTTAAAGGAAATGCTGACAGATATTAAATTAATGCTTAATTAATCCTTTGGAGACAGCCAGACAGATGAAAAAGTGAAAAAGAAAACTGGTATGGCTGGGAGTGAGGAACTCTCCCAGGCTGGTACGGCCCAGTTGTGCTGAATTTTTATATGCACGTGAGACAGAACAGAAATCTGAGAAAACACAAAGTAAAAACAGCATTAATTTGAAAACAATGTGGAATTCATTTCTCTAGATAATAACTACATTTACTTAGTGTCTTCCAACTGAAAATCTCACAATATTTTATAAAAATGAATGAAATGTTCCTGTAGACCTGTATAGACTAGGTGACAATGAATTTACTGATCAGCAATGTCACTGGAAGGAATCTTCCTAAGGAAATTCTCCTCCACATAAACTGAGACACTAGAGCCCTGTAAGATCTCAGGGTGTTTTATTCCAAAGGAGGTGAGAGCTGGTGGGGAGGCACAGAAGAACTTAAAGATATAGAGCTGTTTTTTCATGGCAAGTTGAAGTGAATCTGGTTCTTGGTACCTTTGTGAGATGTCCCTCTTTCTGTCAATCTTTTTCTCTCTTCAGGCTTTTCAGTATGAATGGGCAATTAGGATTCCTCCAACTTTGCTCTCAGCTCAGTCTTCAGAGAAGGTGTTCTGAAGGAGAATGGAAAGTGGGATGAAAAGTCTCACAGATGCTCTGGGAACTACTTCAGTGAAAATGCATGGAATTATAATAATTGAGGGAATGTGTGTATATTAGCATTGGGAACTGTAGGGCTGCAAAGGAGGCAAATAGTTGAAAAAACGTCTCCTGACTTGCAGGTTATTTTGTGCTGCCTCACAGCGTTTCTTCCTCCAGGGATGTATCTCTACCTGTTCTTTCTAAAACAGCACTTTTATATTGAGATTGCAATGTAAATGACAAAATAAATTAATGATGAAGTCACCAGACTTTTGAAGCCTGGGTAGGGGATATGTTTTTTGTATAGAAAGATACCATTTATGACCAATCCTTTAGATGGATACATATCATTTCCTCTGCATATCCTGATGATCATAAAGCTCCATTAAGATCCATCAGATTTTCCTCAAGATGTAAAAGAAACTGGTATAAGTTGGGTGCACTGAAAACATAGATATTACCTTTGAAATTCTCACTGTTTGACTTTACATGGGCAAAACTGCAGAGTTCTGGGACACAAAATCCTGAGTAATCCACAAAAAGCTTTAAGGTGGATTAAATATTTGATATCCTCGTGTCTTCGTGTAAAGATAACACGGACTTTGGTAGAGGTGTTAATGCCCTTCATCCATGCTAGACGGTTACCATTTGCAGAAATTCTGTGGCATCAGAGTACCAAGTGTTCAGCCTGTGAGCTTAATTTATGGCAGCAGATAACTAACTTTTCAGGATGTCTGGCATTAATGGATCCCATCTTCTGCACATGCAAAAGTGAAACATCATCACCCAACATTAGGGTTGTGGTCCACATCTGTACCTTCAGGTGGGATGATATAAGAGATTATGACTGTCAAAACTTACATGCTGTAGGAAATTATACAACTTGGAGCAATTCAATAAGTAAATAGTTAAATAAATGAAAGGAAAACATCCCTCAGGCAATACATTTGGCTCTTGGCATGTAATTCAATGAAAGGCAATTGGATAACCCAAGTCCCAGATGAGCTGATTTTCTTGGTTTTGCACATGTTTCTCTTCACTATCACATATGGAACAAATAAATAATATTGTTTTGTCTAGTTAACTTAAGTGTGGTGAGTAAACTAAGAATCTGGGATGCCATTACAACTGTATCAGGATGGTTAGCTGCTCAAAAAGGGCCTTAAAAAAGCCCTAATGTGCCTTTGTTTGTTCTCCACCCCCAATAAGTCATTTATTCATTCTCCTAATGCCTAAAGAATTATTTTCACATTCTTTTTGATTAGTACTTTGATTAGTGTTAAGCCATTGTCTGCAATATGAGTTCAGCTGTTATCTACTCCCTAAAAAAAAATTATTTCCACATTTCCTATATAACAGTCTGACAAACAAATAACACCTGCAGAGGATCATGCTCCATAAAGAAAGCAAAGAAAAATAGGTGGAAAGCATGAGAATTCCACTAATGCTTGGTGATTGATCTTGTTAGTGCACAGAGTCTGTCAGAGCACGTTGCCCCAGCACAAGAACGCGGTGCCGAAAAGCCAGCAGCAAGGGAAAGAAATGCATTTCTGTATGGATCACAGTCAGCCTCCCTCCCCCAGCTTTCTGAGCAGAGCTTGATTGTCAGCGTTATACACAGGCTCAGACAATGCTTTCAATAGACGCCTTTTTGGAAGACAATTGCAGAAAGCATGATAACGGGATTTGTCACCCTGATGTGGCTGCTGTTTCAGCAGGCATTATAATAATGAAAGGAAGTTTTGCTAATTGAAAATGTGAATGAAATTCAGCTGTCTTTTTATTTTAATTCTTTTGGATGAAAGCCAATTAAGATCATCTGTCTAATGCATCTATTCACCCCTATTGCAACAATGTGTCAATTATAAGGGATGTCTAATAAACTCAGACTTCCCAGGACAGAAAGCTGAGCATATGAAACAACTAGTGAGAAACATGAATGCATACCTGTGAAATATTTTGGAAGGGCTGACCAAACCTGCCAATGGCTGAGCCTATTTTCCACAGCCTGCCCCAAGGGGAGTTAACTTGCATGTCCTGGGCAGGGGGTGCTTCTCTTGCTGAGCACATCTGTTTCGTCTGAGTGCTACTCTGAGCTGCTGGTCCTCTTCAAGCACTTCATGGTGCCTAATCAACAATATTCAAAGCTATCAGATACCTATTAATTTAAACAGAGCATATCTCTACCATGCTTCAACCGAGCTTTTCCCCCCATGTTGACATGCAGCGTGGCCCAAAGGAAGGGGGCTTGCAGAGTGAAAAATGCTGATGCTGACACTGTGTCTGCACTTTTACGTCTTCCAGGTGTTTTGTCCTAGAATAACTCTATTCTGGTTGTGTGGACTGAAAGCCTCTTAGTGATATTAGACACTCTTCCAGAGCTCACCTCCCAACTTAATGTACAAATAAACCAGTTCATGTCACCCAAGACAGCACTGCAATGCAAACCAGGTGTGGTAAATGAGGCCGATGGGGAGACTCGCTTCAAAAGTACATTCCCGATCCAGATTAAAACACCACAGTAGACACAAAGATATTCAGAAAAGAACCAGCATGTGGAGAGAGAAAGAAAGGTTAAAAGAATTATAGTAATGAAAGTTAAAAATTATATTTTATCACTGACAAAATTTTGTATTAGCATTGTGTAAGGAGCATAAATATATTTAAGATCAATATTTAACACTCTGCCTTTATTTAGGTCCCTTAGAGGAATGGCTTTTGGGTAAGCATTGCAAATGTTTACACGAGCCCACAGGCTTTATAAGACGCACTTTCTCCCTAAGAAAAAGCCAGTCTAAAAATAAGGTTTACAGTAAAATTAAAGCTTCCTGGCTGCTGTCACCAGTGCTGCTTCTGTGGGTGTCTCTGCCTCTGCTTTTCATGCTTCTTCATATCCCTGGCAGGTAACACTAGTGAGGATGTCAGGAATCTGATTAAATCATCTTTCATGAGAGAAAGTATTAATAAAGTAATTTTCAAAGTTTTGTAAAAATAATTTCACTGTAGTCCTTTCATATTTATTTTTCTACAGATGTCCTTGACTATGTTTTTACTGAAAGGAATTCTCATCAAAGAGAGATATGCACTTTGAGTGATAATTATAACATGCACATGACTTCTGAATTAATGCGTGGCCAGGGCTTGCCCTAAAAGCCTACTCTAAGATTAAGCTCATTCAGTCAGGGAATAGAAAGCCTCCGTGCAACTCCCTGTTCAACCAGAGCAGATCAGACACAAAGAATGAATGTTCACTCTTGAACACTGTAGAATCGGCTCCAAACCAGACATGAACTTGCACTGCTCCCCAGCCATCCTGCTAGCAGAACATCCCAGAGTCTCCTTGGTTGTTTATAGACAGCAGAACATGAGACACACATAAACAGAAATGAGACAAAATGAATTGTGTCTACCCTGATAATGAAATTGCAAGATCAGTTGTGGGTCCACCAGAAAGGCTTTTTGGCTGCATACAGCACCCAATTAGAGCATAAGGTGCTTTGGGAACAAGAAGTGAGGAGGGAGGAGTGAATGAGGCCAGTAACGATATTGCTACCCCTACGGTTATCGCCTTGCTCCTTAGTAAGCTTCATTATTATTACCTGTACAACAGTAATGTGAGATCAAAGGCATCTCCTTTCTGTGAGCTACATATGCTGTCCTTGACTTTTCTGTCCAAACCTGCAGCAGGCTCCAGTTTTTCTAATGGCCAGATGCACAGGAGAAGTGCATGATTGGCACTGTGATGCCTTCATTTCAGAGTCCCTGCTGCTGACACTCTGCATAGCGAAAGCCAAGATTTGGATGCCTAGTAATGGTCACAAATGTCAAAAATGCCCTAGCACACTTGCCAAAATGCCTGTAGAGATAATGATGGAATGAACTGCACCTCTCAAGGAGACTGAACTGCTCCATCCCAGTCCAAGGGAAGCATCTCTCTGATCAGAGCACCAGAGACCTTCACTGTCTTAGCAGAAGTAGCTCAGTCCTTTCTTTATACAACGTTAATGGAGAAATAATGTCGCATTGCTACCTACTTCAGTGGTTTCCAAACCTTTTGTGATGTACCTACTCTCAAAGATTAATTAAGGTCTACTATGTACCTTCAATACTAGGAGTATAGCATTATTTTTTTTAAAACAAAAGTACTGCAAAGGCGATATAGATAGTTTCGCACATTAATTTCATATTCTTTGCAGATAAGGTGAACAGCTTAGTTTGGAAGCCACCAGCTACATGCAGTCTCACCTGAATTGTCAGGGTCTATATTCATACCTCTTTTCTGGACTTCAAGCATGAAGGAGTTCCAGAGTTGTTTTTATGGTTTTCTTTTCTCTTATTTTTTTCGTTCATTCTCTTTTTTTTTTCCTTCTGTTGAAATTACCTTCATGACCTTACTAAATATTTTTAGGTGCTGGAAAGACAATATTTACATTCTTAGATAAAAAAAAAAGTTAATTTAGATTATCTTAGGTGAAGTGTAGCTTTGAATCTGGATCTTCTGTATCCCAAGTTCATTGACTGTGCTCTGTGGTTTTAAAGAAAATTGCCATCAACTCCTCCTTCTAATTTGTCTTTGTGATGGTCACAGTGCTTCAGGCTTTGCAGATCTGACATGTGGGAGCATCTCTTTGGACTCTGGCACGAGACAACCCGTCTACCCAATTCTGCCATGATGAAGATAGCCTGGTATGTCCTGGTATGGCAATTTAGGTATGTAGAGAACTGCTTTATGGAATGAACTACAATTACAAGGAAATCACTGATCTTCTAGGGTTGTGGAAAGATTTTTTAAGGACCTGCATTTCAGATGAATGTCCCTAAAGTGGTAATTAAGGTCACAACTTGTGAATCTATATCCAATGACCTACTGTTGTCAGAATTTTTTGAAAAAAGTGTTACAAGGTGAAATTTTGAAGGAGAATAATGTATCCACCCAGTGGGTACACTGTTGGGATATGCTAAGTATAAGGGCAGGCTAATGAGAGGGAGGTGGGCAGCGGAGGGTAATAAATTCTGGGCAATGGATTGAGAAGATATAGTCTTGTAGCAGCATCTTGAGTGGATATAACACTGCATTTCTGAAGACCAATGGAAAAATAGAAAGCTATACCATGATCTTGGCAACCTTTTCAGACATTTGTCAGGATTGCTAAAGCTCTCTGAGGAATATTCTGCAGAAAGACTCTTTAGGGCTTAAGCATTGATGAGATGTGGAAGTCTAGAGAAAAGCCAAGCCAAACATGATAACAAGATTATGCATGATTGATAGGGTGGAGGAAGAAGGCTGTGTAGAGGACTTGGGACAGGAGTGATGAAAACCTATGTTTTAACTCTGCTGATCGTGACTCTTCACAGGGAGGTGTCATAGAAACAGCTAAGGGCTGTAATTTGGACAGATGGCTAGAGCTCTGAATAGAAAGGCACAGAAACAGAAGTGAGTTTAGAGGAAAAAGGAGAAGGAAAAGCATGTACATAGGTCTGTGCTACTGTAAAACCTGGAAGAAAAGTAGCGCAGTTCTTTTAAAGAACATGCTGCATAAATAGAGCTGAAGAAGTCAAAGAAAAAAAAGATTCCTGAACATTAAGGCCAAGCATGGGAAAGTCTTCACCACCTCTGCAGGCAGATCTTTCCCATCCAGACCCCTGCTGCACTAACAGAAGTCACATGGTTTCTTGTAATTATGAAGAGAAATTGCATTTTCCTGCAACAGACTCTGTTCACAAAGGTGTCTAAGAACAGGATGAGAGAAGTTTTGAAAAAGATTGTTCAAGATTTTCAGTGGGAGCACTTTACTAAGAGCAAGCGGTATAAGCCAGTGAAGAGAGATGAGCATAGAAATGGAGGAGAGGATCTCTGGACAGTGGGGACACACTATGCATCAAGTAAGTAGTTTACAGATAAAAAGATTGAATCAGTGGTGGAAGAATCAAATGGATTTTTTAGTATAAGAGATGAAAATACAATTATCATTTAAGCACAAAAGAAGGGAGAGATGAAAGAGGCAGAGGATGGAAAGATTATATTTTTATGAGAAAATGAGGTATGGAATGGGAAGAGGTGTCAGGGAAAACAGGTGAGGGGAAGTTGTTATTTCAGTATGTGGAAGATCTTAGAGGACGATGGTAAGTAGGTAGGTAGGAATGTACTGTGTACACTCTGTAAGACTGTACTGTGCACAGCCTGAGTGTACTGTGAAAAGAAATGAAGCAGGAGACAGGAGAAGGGAAGTCAGGCTGTCTTGCAAGATTCCTCCCAAAAGAAATTAATGCAATACAATGTGGAGGGATCAGTGGCAGCAGCTTGAGGGACGTGCTTGTAAGACGCTAGGCGTGGGAGTCAAGATGCAGCAATAGGGATGGAGCAAGTATATCTAGCTGAGGAGGAAGAAGAGCTGAAGGAAGAGAGGAATAATAGCAGAAAAAAATATGTAGCTTCATACTTGCCATGTTATCACTGAAAGTGTGATATTTATTCTCAACCAAAATGAAAAATTTAAAGCATATTGCAGAGTCTTAAATATAGGGTAGAAAGGTGACTGCTTACAGGTATAACAGCTCAGGAGGTGTTCTTTCCCTCTTCTTGCAGGAAAATAAAGTTCCATCAGAGAAAAGGTACTTTTGCCACTTTCCATTTTCCCTAAAACAACAAGTTTTTCCATACAAATCTGTGATTATTATCTGTGATTTAATCTGTTTATTATCTATTAGGTATGTGAAGCACAGCCATATGTAGTGATAATGTATGGTGCAAACAAATAGTGGTAAACATGATACTTCAGGAAAGGTGATGCACTACATTCTGTCATGCAAAGCAGTGAATTATTTTAGGTTTTATATTAGGGTTGTGTTTCTTGAGATTTTGCTCCATGACCCATCGTATGGGATTCCACTTCTAGATGTATTATGATGTATTACTGTATTACAATATCAGCAATTTAAAGCGTATTGCTATTGTTGTATGGAATAGAAAAAGTCTTTATTTTCCCTTAACTTCGCCCTTTTTGTGTAGATACCGTTGAGAGAAAAAATGTGAGGTAGTTGGGTAGGAATTTTACAGATTATTCAATTGAGGGGAATTCACTTGTAAATGCTATTCTGAGCTATCTCAACAGGTCTCTGTCTGCCCTGCTCCTCAGACTGACTATGACTCTATTGCCCACAGAAATGCCTTCTGATTGCATATGCTGCATATACTCACATGCCAGGAGTTTTCCAGCCCCTTCCTTAAGGATTGATGCATCCCTGCATCTCCTTCCAAAAGAAGAGGGAAGGTTGTGCCGTTTTTTTCTTCCTTTTGGAAATGGCAGATTTAAAGTGCCAAAGACCTGGCTGCAGGCTGGCCTGGGACTGTTGTCGCACAAATTCAGCCTGGACAACCCAGACCGGCCTATTAACCTGTTGTTGACCACGGTGTACTCACTTTGTGTGAGTCCACACATGACGTACCCGTGACATTTCTGTAGTGAGATCAGTGCAGAACAAGTGGCTGCTCAAGCTTGCCCTGCTCTCACGAATGCACCAGTGCTTTCAAACCACGGAGCAGGTGTCAGACTGGGGATGGTCACTTTTCTCCACCACAGGGGAAGAAGGCAGACAGATTTCCAACCAGGTGACCCTGCCACTCATTTTCTGTCTCATTCCAGTGTTTTCAGCTCAATATTGATCATGGTACCCGTTTCTGGATGAGCCCCAAAGGCTGAAGGTACCCAGGGACACCTCAACACCTCCACTGTCGGGGAGCCTGGCTGCAACCCCTACCTCCTCCCTCCCTGACCAGGCAGCAGAGCTTGGCATCTGCACTGCTTAGGGGAGACACGAACAAGTTGAAAAGCCACCACAGCTCCCAGGCTCTGCTGCCCACCTGTTGAAGATGCTCTTCTGCCTCCACTCTTCCTTCCCTCTGCACTGCACAGGAGCAGCCTCAAGGGCTGCATTCCCTGTTTCTTTTCTTTTACATCGGTTTATAAGCAGCCACTTGTAAGGCATCCAGCTGCACTTGAACCCCACAAATTTGAGAAATTTTCACCCCCTGTCTCCCAAATCCTGCATCACCCCAGCGTCCTCAGTTCCCCTCTCCCTGCTGCTTTATTCATCCCTTACCCCTCGAGCTGGGCAAGCTGCAGCATGCACTGGTGCTGGGCTGAATGCACAGCTCCTCTGCTGCAGGTAACGTTAGGGCAATGCTGCTGCTCCAAGAAACCTGGCAGACATGAGGTATCTTCAGAGTGCAGCCCCTCTGCCAACGCAGCTGCCCATGGCAGAGGAAGCCCGGTGATACTCTCCTCCTCTCTCCTGCTGAGGGTGGACTGTACCAGCCCCTGTGGGATGCAGCACTGGAGCATCACTCTAGGGAACCTGACTGAGTCAGACCTCTGATTTCCAGCTCTGGCTTTGCCTGTCCTGGTTATTTGGCCCAGTACTTTATGTCTCCGGGTCATTTAAGCTGGACTTTTTGCAGCACCTAACACAGCAGCACCCTCATCTTATATAGTACCTCTAGATGACACTGTAATACAGATGAAAAATAAAAAAATCTATCTCAAAAAAGCACATGTTCCCTTCATACTTATTAATAATTAATATCAGCTTTGCTTTTTATTGTTTTAGTGGTTTTGTGAAAATAGAAATAATTGTTGCTGATTATTATTTAAGTGATGACAACATGATTAATAATACTTCAGGATAGGAACGACTCACACTAAACAACCTAGAATGGGGAGATATTATCTCTGTTGGTGGCAAATCTCATAATATACATGCATTGGAGAAATGATAACCCACCTGTAGTGGAAGAATGATTAAAGACAAAGATGTACAAGGCAACACACAGATAGTAGAGATCAATATTTAGCATATAAAACACCTTAAGATCCCGAGCCTATGAACTCCTGACATTGGCAGTCCTGTTGCAGCGAGGCGCAGAATGGATAGTTATTTGCCCAAAAAGGTGGCTCCAAAATTTGCTTGTTTGGAAACAGGCACCCCTGGACAAATACTCCCCTCCTAGAACTCCTCTATCATCTGTAGCTTTACCAAAGCTAAATTCACACAGTCATTTCTATATTTAATGAGTTATTGAATGCAGTTATTGTTTGCTTTTAGCAAACCTTATGTCTGTTACCCCGCCACATTTCTCCCTTTAAAAAAAGCCCATTCCAGTGGCCTGTTTCTGGTTATAGCGATCAATGCTAAAAGCGCAGTATTTGTGACTGCTTCCACAGTGAAAATCTACTCTACTTCCTGAATCTTATTTCCATTTTATAATAGGAAGAGAAAATTGTTGAGCTGGTCATAATGTTTCCACATTAAAAAAAAAAAAAAAAAGACAGGGAAGGAAATTGGAATTTCTAGTGCTTTGATTATGAAGTTTTACTGTGATGCCTCACACAACCAGTGTGTAGGTGACCTGATGCTTATCCTCCATTCCTCCATATTCGGCCTCTGCACTTCTCATAGCACTTAAGGCTTTTCCCTCCTTGAAGGACAGGATGGTTACATAGAAAAATAGAAAATTAGAGGAGTGGGATATGTGTATCTTTTTTTTTTTTTCCTTTTTACCTGAAAAATTACTGCCAGGTTTTGACTTGCTTGTTCACTTGCTAAAATGTTTATTTTGCAAGTCCAGTTCTTCTGCCAAAAGTCCTTTAAATGAGACATTTTCTACCAGTTCTCTTGAAATGCTGTCATGCAGCCTTGGACCCTTAAGAGAGCCTTTGAATAAGGCAGGGGGTGAAACACAGACACCTTTGGTAAAGCCCTGCCTGCTCCTCTTCCCTTAGCCCTTTACCAGTGACAGGAAAAGCGGTTCTGCCTGTCTGCTAGAACCAGAGCCTGAACTAAACGAGATGCGGGTTGCCTTATAGCTACCGTTTGGTTCACTATACACTCAGTTGTTTGGACACCTACGCAGACTCTTAAGACACATACTATTTCTACACAGGAACAAATTCTCTGCTTCTTTTCATTTAGTTAAATAAAGGTAACTCTAGAGCTGAGATTTTTTGTTTTGTTTGTGGTTTATTTTAATGCAAGCATGGATGAGAAATGTGGTTTAAAACAATGATTATGTTAGAGAATATTTTCCTGCATTTTCTTTGTGTTTATTCTGCAAAAGATTTCTCTATGCTTCTTCCAGGGATTTTTCACGGTAATTAGGCCTAATTCTTTAATTGCCTCCCCCTCCATCCCTAAAAACACTGCTGCTTCCTAGTGATTCTGGATATAACATATGTTGCTGGATATAAACAGGGGGCCCTATTAACACGGTAATAAATTTGCACGCTCTATAAATTCTTGCATCATTCATAATCTAAAATAAAAGATGAGAAAAAAATGCTCTTATTTGCTGCCTTTGGACTGACCTTCAGCATGAAGAATTATATGGAAAAAAAATAGCATTTTGAAACTACCCCTTCTTTTAGGCTGTGCGGAAAAAGGGGGCCTTTTAAATAATTTTTTTAATGGAGTACAGTTGGTCCATCAAGTTTCAGTTTCATTTTGAAATGTACCCTGGGAGACTGTGCCGTAAATGCCAACATATTCAGCAGCATGAACTCAAGATGATATCAGCTTGTAATGGTGTTCTGTTCCCAGTGACTCCTACCAGCTCCATTTTTTAAAATGAAAGATAGAAGAAATGGCTTAGAATTTTGTTTATCACCCCTTTCCTCAGAGGAACAGAATACAAACTATTATCTGCCTCCCTAATCTTTGGTGCCTTCTTTATTGAAAATTCGCAGGCAGGGATTCTGCCAGGGTATTTACTGTTGACCTCAGACAGCAGCAACACGCTGGCTAGAGAAAATACAAAGCTGCAAAGGACATGCGTTTTGATTGACAAGCAAAAGGTACATCTGTCTTCTGCCTTCCAGATTCTTAAAGATACCACTGGATCAACTGTGCAATCACCTTCTTGCAATAAACATAACTCATTCCCCTAGAAACCCATTCAATTTTTAAAGTAGCCTTGTGTAAAACGATAGTATTAATAAAAAGACAACAGCATATATTATGGGGCAGAGTCATAGGCAGCATAAATTAGTACAAACTGGCTGAAATAAATGGACATGTTTCCATCTGTTAAAATCTAGCCCCTTTGTCTTAGTTACATTAGGCAATTAGTTAGCATGTGTGACAAAATGTGTCTTAATAGGACGGGTAAGGTAGGAGCATGATAGCAATTTGACAAAGCAGCCCCTAAGAGAAGGTGCATTTTTCACGGCATCACAAGTTGGCTCCCTGGGTGAAGATAACTGATAGGTTTGCTCTATGTAATCCTGTCTGTAATTATCTTCCATATGAAAACCCTAATTTCTTTCTGTTGCTATGCATCATTATCTTTAATATTTTTGTAACCATTTCGTTACCATTTCCATCCCATTTCTCATCCTTTTATCTTAACTGTTTGCCTGACATCACCAAGCTGATTATTAATCTTGTGCTCCTTAATAACTTTCCTGGTGTCAAAAAAATGTCCGTAATAAATACACCGACCTGATGTATTATTAAGCATTGAGAAGATGCCCTGGCTCCTGCAGCTTCTGCAGAAAAGCAGAGGAGCCTAGATTGTTTGGGAAAAAAAAACACCTCTGAAAACCAGCTACAAGGTTTACTTGCTGACATTTAAAAATAATGGAGTTGTTTACTCGATGTCTTTTTTCCCCCTCTGAGCAAATACACATAAAGGATCCTGTTAGAGTTTTGGTTCCGGAGTGACATTCTGGGATTTTTTTCTCCCTCCTGCTTTTCTCTTTTGAAAGTGAAAGTTTATTATTTTTATTGATTGGCCAATTAGAGAAGCCAGTGGCCGCTTACCTGGCGGACTGAGGCGATTCGATTAGGGAGCCTCAGGAGCAAGTTCCAGCGGAGTCCTGCTCTAAAGAGACATAAAGGGACACAGTGGCAGTTAAGTCTCCTGGCACATGAAGGAGTGTAAACCATTGATCACAATATGAAATGCTGAAAACTGAGAAGGAATCCAATTTATTCTAAATAAAACTACTCTGTTCTCCAGTGACAGATTCCAGAGTCAGACACCAGAGAGGAACTGACAGCAGATGTTTTAGAGCCAAGACACAGAGAGGCTGAGTAATAGTATAGAAAAGAAATTGCTTTGAACTTCACCCCTGCTTTAAATACTTCAAATCAATAGGGTCACAGAGCTCTTTAATAGAGTGATGAGGTCTTGCCCCAGCAGATCTTCACAGTGACAAGTTGATGTGCTTCCTAGCAGCAGGGTCATAAAAATTTCAGGCTTCCCTCTGAAAGGGGGCTTTGTATCAGAGGGGTCCATTTGGAGTAACTCCCTTGTATGGCCACTCTCAAAAGCTGAGCTCTAATAGTCTACATCTAAATGGGACTGACCTCATGAATTACCTCAAGAAACTTAATCTATAAACTGGCTTCTTCTTATGCAGACTGATGAATTCTTGTTTATTTCTAAATGGCTGTCACAAAACCTATTCATCAAACTCTTAACGGGAGAGAGAGTCTCACATAATCCTGCTTCAAGTGCGGCACCATTAAATAATCATTAGACTTCATTGCTGGTCTTGAGACCCACTCCAAATCCACAAAGCAAGCTTTTTACCATTCATCAGAACTGCATTTAGATGAGATTTTGACCTGATAAAAAAGGGTGTTTTTTGTCACTATCAGTTTCATGGCTGTGTTCTTTCTCCTTTCAGAGGCAGTGGTGGGGTTTAGTTTTTTTTTCCCTTTCCTTAACAAAAGTAAAAGAAAATAAAGGCAGATGGCCAACTCTTTCCAATATCCGTTTGCTTTATTTGAGCAGTTTAATGTAGTGAAACAGAGTGAAATGTTGCTACTTGCTAAATGGTAAACAACACCATTACCCAGAATTCAGTAGCAGACTGATACAAAACAGGGTGCTGGTGATTAATTAAACTGTTGTTGTAATTGTAATGCATGATACATAATAGATAGTGTGCTGTGTATTTTAAAAGCTGCAAATTAGCAAATAATAACTTCCCTACATAGCACATCTCCATTCCATGCTGTTAATGCACAAATAATCAAAAATAAAAGGTCATTACTGCTAACTAATAAAAAGAATGTGTTTGATTTTCCTTATCCTGCAACCATTTGCTGTAGGAGTCATATATTATGGGGCAGTGGATCAAACGTTCTGCAGAATAAATGCAGCCTTTTTATTTTATTTTATTTTTCCTCCCTCAAGTGCCTCTTGGGTGAAAACGCACCATTTTCATTATTAATCAATAATGATTAAAACGATCAGCCTGATCTGCAGGATTCAATGGGCTGGTTCTGAGCTATTGCAGTCGTAATTGTTACTATTTCCATTAAAAGAGCAAAGTTCACGTTCAGCAAATAGCTGCAAGTGGCTGCTCTAATTCATGCGGGGAATTCAAGCGTGTCCTCCCCGGAGAGATAGGCTGGGGTTACTTTCCCTGTTCTTTGTAACACTGAAGCATATACCTTACTCCAAGCCTGATAGTGTCACTCATTCTATCAGGACAATGCCTGTCTTTAAGTTTAAACATGTGCCTGAATGCCTGGCTAAGCTTGGCCTAAGTCCCTGTCATGTATCGGGTTTGAGACGATGATAAAACAGGCTTAGCCTGATGATTTTTCTTCTCTGTTTACTCAGCACCTGTCAGCCAAGGCAAGATGCTCTAACTCTGAGGGTTTTCTCACTCCTTACCAAAGAACTCAAAGTCTGATTCTTCCTGAGTGTGCGTTTCTGCTGAGGCAACTAGCACACTGTCTTTTCCACAAATTGAATTTATGGTGTCAGTCTTTCCTGTGCAATATAAAGATCAATTATAAATGAGCAAGGTGTGATCAGCTGTTGCAAAACTTGTCAGCAGCAAAGTTTTCCTTTCAGTCTCCCCATTCTCCTCTGTTATTGTAGCCGTGTTCCACCCGTGTTATTGGGAAGATTACTCTTATACTGTGCTGTACTACAGCTAAGAGTTAGTCAATCACATAATTGTTCCAAATTGTTATCACAGGCCAACTGTGTAGGATAATTAATAAAATGGAATAATTTTCCCTTCAATTTTGTTCTCACTCATAAAATAATAGGATTATTGCAGAAAAAAAAATCAATCTCTAAAAACATAAAACCTCAAACCTCTTTTGTCTCTTATACTGTTTGTATGATCTTTGTTTTGAATACTCAGATAGCTTTAAGCAATTGGTAAATGATCAATGCACTAGTTCCTTACCTAATACAGGTCTTCTGGTACCCTATCCACATACTTATGCGGCTGCTTAGTTTCTGCTCAGTCCTCAGGTACTGACTGAGAGGAGAATATTGAGGGGAGATTGAAAAGGATAGAGGGGAGAAACAAAGTACAACTGCTGCCTGTGTTTACAGAATAAGGTTCACAGGATTATGTGTCTCAGAGAAATTTAATAAGATTCTGTGAGTACGTGATGTACTGTACTGCCTTGTGTGCATAAGAGATGCACATAGGTCTTGACATTCATATTTATTCATACAGGATTCTGAAATGGCATGAAATACAGCAGAAAATCCAAGGCTAGTAATAAGGATGGAGGATGGCGGTAGAGCCTGATGCCTTAATTAATGCAAAGGCTAACCCTGACTTTGGAGAAATGGCAAGTTCTCCTGCCTACACCCATGCTGCTGCCATCCTCTGCTGTGCCGGGAGGTGCAGATCCTTGGCCAGAATGCAAAGAAGAAATGCTTTAGTGTGGTTGCATGCTGCTGTTAGAGGGCAGAATAAACATCCGTCTGCTGCCTTTTTATATCCTCCCTGCCATTCCCGTGATCTAAGGATGTGTTGTTTACTCATGCTGTTTAGTTTCCCTTTCCTTCAACTCCTTCTTTGATTACCTCTGTGAGGGATGTAGGAATGCCTGTAATATGTTTTATGAATATTATATGTTCCATCTGCTTTTTGGAGTGTTACTGTGTTGCTTACAATATTATAAGGGTTAATTCCAGAGAGAGCTCACAATTCATAGCAAAGGAAACAACAAGTTTGAGTAGTAGACTGGGTGATCAATTTGCTGCATAAGGAATGCAGGTGGTATTTGCTTTTATGTTTATCTGACCTTACTCAAAAGCTTCACTTGGGACGTGGTTTATAAGGAAGAATACAAGGCTGTGGAATATGAGAAAAAGAATTTTTTTTGAAACAGAAATCATAATCAAGCTAGTTTAAGTTGAGGTAGTATCTGGGCTAAGCAACAGTTGCTTAAGCCTTGATCAGGGCTAGTGTGAGTACAAAGCTGGTAAGGAGTTTTCCCCCTTATGAGGCTGTGTTCTTACTGCTGTGGTTAAGCAATCCTTTGGAAAGGGTTCAGTGGCTTTCTGTATCTGGTCTCCGATCAGATCTTCTGGAGGAAAGGCTCATGGATGCAGAGTAGTGTCAGGGTTGGATGAGTTAGTTACACAAGACACTGAACAGCTGATTTCACCCTGGGGAACTGAAATAGCCTTGGATTAGGGACTCAGAGGTGACATTTCTCTGACCCATGTCTACCTCTTCCTCTTTCACTGCAACAAGCCACCCAAGATGCAGACCATCTGTAAAAAGTGTCATTATTTGGACACTTCTGCTTAGCACCGAAGCACTCCTTCATTATCTTGTTCTTTTATTCTCTGCTTTGGTAATTTTGTGCCCTCCTGCATCTCTTCCTAGCCTACTATTTTTCTTGTTTGCAGCACTTTTGGAATTCTTATCTGGCTTCCTACCAGTTCACAAGCCAACATCTTTCAAAAGTATTATTTGATTTTTTGTTCAGTTTCCTGCCTTATCTTCCTCCCTTTGCATGACTCTTGAATCTTAATTTAGTCAGAAGTACTCTAAGGAGGAAATACATTAGCCTGCCATTATTGAATTTGCCTGAATTTAGTTTGTCCTGTACTTAGATTAGTCAGTGTTCTCTCAGTATTTTTTTTCTCAGCAATGGTTTGGAATCCATGTACATTTTGGTCCAAGTTTAACATGGTTCTTATGTATTACTGATGTAGCTCCTTTCAAACAACTTTATGTACTGACTTTTAAAGATGTGCAAAAGTCTGTCTTGAGGCACCTACCAAGTCCCGTCATGATTGCTGCTATTAAGTGGTTTAGATAGTGGATAACAACATGAAACATTTTACCAATGAAAGCACGGATTTCACTGGCTATGTGACAGCTGCAGGAGTGGTTTGACTCTGAATATGGAGATCATGATGCTCACCCATAGGATACGTAATGCTACACAAGACACATGACACATTTTCTACAGAGAAATGTAGAGATTCCGCTTCTCAGGTTGAGAATTATGGGAATCCAGACTCACAGGAGAATTAAGACATGTTTCCCACTCCATGAAAATTGTTTGTGAAAATACCTAACAAAATGAATATTTACACCATAGGAAAAATGTAGAAAATGAACTCAGAGGTTAGATCTGGTTGCTTTAAAAAATTACCAAGAACTTCTTACGCTTACTTTTGACCCCTATTAACCTTATAAGATACTTTCAAGGCAATATAGGCCTCTCCAGTACAATATCCTCATGACTAAGTCTTGATAGATTCTTTACTCACCTATGGAGTGGATTTAGCATCTCCAATTTATCTAACTCCAACTTCTCTCCTTCCCGCTCTTCCCTTTAATCAGCCACTGCTTTACTCTTTAATTTCTTCATTTAATAGGTTATTTTCAATGGCATTAACCCTTGCGATCCTTGATTTCTTTGTGTATTTTTTTTCCTTTATGAGTACATTAAAGATCATCCATTCTCAGGATAGTATTGCTATGTATCTAGGAAGTATTCTTGAATTCTAAAATCAGAATGTTATTTTTTTCAGGATCATTTATCAGAGCTAACAGCCTGCCTGCAACAAAACATCGCTTCCACTATATATGAAGATCTGACACACGTTTTATGGGGCATCGCAATCTCATATCACCTCAGAACTGGAAATGTGTCTGATGTCAGTTATTCAGATTAAATATAGGAATATCTTTCTTTGGTAAAATGCATATTAAATAATCCGATAGCAGGCGTTTTGTTATACGAAGAAAGTTTGCACACACTTATCAAGACTTTCTATGATGTGACAAATTACTTATTAGATAGTAAAGGTAAGAAGAAATTAGAGAACATCTGGGCTTTTGTTTTATGGCGGTGAGAGAGGAAAAAGAAGTTTCATTCATCTTGTTTAGTACCAGACTCTTATGTTTAGATCCATGTTACTTTTTTAGTTTATGTGCAAGCCAATAAAATGTTTATTAAAGAGAAGAATGCAAGGAAGAATTAAGTGGGAAAATTTATATCAAACCCTAGCCAATGTGAAATGACTAAATGCCCAAAAGTTACCAGGCTTAGTCAATGTGTTATGAGAAACACATGCTTGATCGTGACAGTTTCATACTGAGGATTCCTAAGATTCCCACAGTGTTTGAGGTTTTCACATGTTATGATGGCGTGATAAGAACACAACTTTATTAGCTAGATTACTATTTTTCTGTTATGCCTGGTATGCTAAGAAAAATGCAAATCTCTTGTTTCCATCATACCTGGCACCTTGCTCTCTGGACAAAATTCAGCAAAGACACAAGAGCTGCAAAAGGCTGGTGGGTTTCATAAATCTGAAGAAGGGTGCATGGTCATCAGTTTCTCTGCTGAGAATCTGCGGGGTTGTTATGGTGATCTTTTCTCCATCTCTGCAAACACAAGGCCTTTTAAAGGCCATTTTGCCTGGTTTTGCTCAGCTGCCATGTTGGTTTACTGATGAATTGAAAATGAGGTCACAGGAAAAAAGAAGCTAAAATCATCTTATGGGACAAATATGTTCATGACAAAGTGTGATCATCTGAGACTAACGAGGTTTTTTTATCTTAGTTTAGGATGTGTCTTGAACAGAGGAATAAACAGGACCTATTAGTATATTGGCAAAGTCAAATGCAGCATAAATGTTTTTGGAATTAAATAGCTTAAGTCATGAGAACCGACACCAACAAAAGAGAAACAACTTTTTTTTCCCCTGTTAATAGTCTTCCAGTGGATTCATCATTTGTCTTTGGATACAGTGCTTACCTCTTTAGGAAGAGGGAGCACCATGGAGTCATGAGGTCTGGATTTTGTCCTGGTTGCTGTGCAGAAACATCATTTCACAGCTTTTCTGTTGGCCCTGGCTCCCCACTGGCAAGGAGACAGTAGGGAATGTCACTATCTCCATGGCAGGGAGACACATGAGGGGCTGGTGAAGTCCCTGCTCATGTTGTGGTATGTTGATGGTTGCAATTTAAATAGCTGTTGTTATAAGATCTCCTTTTTTGGGGAGAGAGGGCAGGTTATTGCGGACTTGTGTGACTGGGCTTGGGTCAAAAACTGTGTCAGTTTTATTGGTCTGGGAGCTCTGCCTAACATTGAGTAAAAACATGAGTAAAACATGTCCAACATGTTTTTACTGGAAATGGCAGACTTAGCTGATCTTAAAGTATTTTTGACAAGCAAGTAGCTCTTTGTTGGACTAGCTGAAACTTGCTTTGAAGTAGCTTTGCTGATTTTTTTATACTGCAAGAGCTCAAAGGTCAGTAGATTTATCCATTCGAAGGTCTCTGTGAAGAGGTCAGCTCAAAGCTTCACTCTGTTTTACTTCTTATTCAAGCGAACTTGGGGCGACAGCAGAGGTTAGTTAGGAGATAGGATTACAGTGTCTCTAGTGTGAAGAAAGGTGCACCTCTGAATGTCCCCATTATGGCTAGTCCTATGTGAACAAATGGCCTAATTCATGAATAGCGAGGCTTGGATGAGACCTCAGTGGTCTCAACAGAAGTTACCCAGAATTCTATCATCTGCACTGTTAAGCAGTGATATAAAACTATATTATATATAGTTGTTTTTTTTTAGGGGGATGCAGGGGACTGAGGTGATCTACGTTAGACCTGCTACATCCGTGATATCGGATTCCTGAGAAAGTATTTGTGCTGACATTTTTTCTTCTGTTTCTGTGCTCTTTCATGGGAACACAGGCTTTTGTTTTAGACGTGAATCCTGTTCTGCTTATCCATGATACTTGCAGATCAGACAACTGCAATGCATTCTAGCTGCGGCTATTCCTGGAGGGAATTAAAAAGTGTGAGCTATCCCACTTATCAAAAGTGGGGAACATTTAGCACTGGTGTTGCATGAGCTGCCGCGATTCCCTGAGGTCTCCTGGGTGGAATTCAAGGTGATAGCACTGACCTTTATAAACCCAAATGGTCTGTCCCAGCTTATTAGTGCTTTCTCTCCGTGCAGTACTCCACAACTGTAATTGGGGAAAGGTTCAAACTGGCAGTATCTTGGGGTAACTTTTTGACTGTATAAGAACCAGGACTTTTTAGTCTTTGCATATGCTTCCAAGTATGCCAGGTTTGGGATGAGCATTATGGGAAGTATTGTGACAAAAGATTAATGGATTGTTCGTTAGCATGGTAAAATATATCCTGAAAACAGCTTTATTTCTTTATAACTTTGCTGATAAAAAACTGGAAAGAAGTATGCTGATATATGCTATATGTAGAAGTATGCTGGAAAAAGTATGCTGATGCTTGTAGAAGTCATTTTATTGCTTAAAAGCAGATGCTTATAGAAATAAAACTGATTCCTCCATTTTATAAGCTTTATAGACTAGAAATCTATAACTCCTAATTTTTAAATGTAAGATATTTGCACTTGTCCACAGGAAACTTTGTATTTTTTTTTTTTGTCATCCTCACTGATCTACTTCTGGAACTAAGTAAGTGCTCAGGTAATCTGGTTCCTCAGCCACAGTGTGGAGAAAGATTTCAGGCACAAGCATGAGTGGTGGCATGTTATAAACAGAGTAGTTACCAATCATTACAACTTTACAACAGGATGGTTTATCACCATATGAAAGTTTTCTTAACAGAGAACAGAGTAACACAAAGGCATGGCTATGCCTTATAGCCTAGTGTCAGAAAAGTATACACATTGGAGTATAACTGGCATTGCTATCCTGCATGTGAAGCCTCTTTGTGAGCTTGGGAGTGGATAAATGTGGAGATGGGGAAGCATAGGGGGAATTTATCTGCAACTTGGAAATCTTATTAAAGAGTTTAGTTTGCTCTGCATGAACTGAGGCTGTCAGAATCCATGCCATACTCAATATGTTTGTGCTGCTGCTTTGTAAAGCAGACTACTCTGAATTAGAAAAGTGAGGGAAAAGATAAAGTATTATTTGAATACAATTACTAATCCCACAGGATTCCTGTTTTGTATTAATTTTCCTCCTGGATAGTAAAGGTCTTTGACCTACACAGTAAGAGCCCATGTGACTAGACAAAAGAAAAATTGCACAGATCTTTCAAGTTACTCAAGTTTATCTGAGTAATAACAACTCCTGAAGGAATGACAGAAATATTCTTTTCCTTCCTCCCTTCCCTGTTTATAGCTCTGACCTGCACTTCTTCAGCACTTCAAACAAAGGCTGAAAGTCTGTATTTGCTCTGCCTGGATTTTGTTATTTTAGGTTACTTGTGTGACAGTGGAGTCTTCTCAGATTGCTCTTATCTACGTTGGCTCGGAGAGATGTTAAACCTCCGAGCCCTGTGAGCCCACGCACCATCAGAGCAACTATCATAGCACAAGTTGGCCTCCAAAGATATAAACAAATCTCCTGGTACCTAAAGGTAATAAAATACAGAGGACTTTAAGATCTATTTGATAGTTTCGTACTGAATAGCTTCTCTCTGAAGTATCTTAGATGGTGTTCCTCTGATATATGTGAGATCAAGAAAGTAGTATGATAGGGCAATCCTTAAACCTGCTTCTAATAATCATATCATTTTAACAGAGCAATTTATCTTGCATGTCAGACATACTCAGAAATGTCTCCTAGTATATCAAACACAGCACTGTTTTACAGCATCAGTGAGTGTATAAAAAGTGAAGTATTTAAGTCAATGGCTAGAATAAATGGAGAAAACGTACCACAGAGTTTGTGTCTTTGTGTCTTTATTGAGTAACCAGGGTCTCTGTTACACAGAGAAGTTAGTTTGAGGCTCAAAGCATATAAAGGCCCATGTCTTCTGCTGTGATCTTCCTGCTTACCTGGTAAGCTGGTATCACTGTCCAGGTAGAGGCCTGCAGTCCGTCTCCTGTCTTTACACAGTTAGCTGAGGCACCTAAACTAGATCATACTTGTCTTTAGCTCTTCTGTAGTCAAAGGAGACAACTCCAAAGCTATTTAAATCCACTGAAACTTTTAGCCTCCCTCAGGAAGTGGCCAGCTCTGAAGGCCTGGACCTCATTTCCAGAATTTCAACCATCTGCACTTTTCCTTCTGTGCTTGAAGGCACACGTCTCTGCCAGATACGAGCCTTTCTCAGCCCTCCTCCGTTCTTAACCGCTACTCATGTGCAAATGCCACAAGTAGCCCATGAGATGTATAGTTAACAACCACACACATATCCTGCCATATCATATCAAAAGATACGTTCACTGTGGATGTCGTGGAGCACCTAGAAGGCATGAAGCATGGGATGCTGTCCTGCACAGGGCACACGTATGTGATACATGATACCCACTCACATATGTCCAAGTCTTTGTTGCTACTTTGGTTCTGCTGTCCTGGGTCAGAGGAATGGTGCAAAGTCAGAACTCACAGCTTTTGGATCCTTAAAGAGAGACACAAAGGATGGATTAACCTTTAACACAACACAGCATTCTCTGCAGGACAAGGTCTCAATCTCAAGAGGCTCTAAATTATTCAGTTCATAATTCAGTCTGGAAAAGCAGACAACCGTCAGCAAGTGGGCTGGAGACTGCCCTAAATCTGGCTCCATCTGTCGGGACTCAGTGTGTCACTCTAGGCAGGGTAGTTGGGATGTCAAAGACCTTTCCTGATTCGGCTAGTCAAGGTGAATCCAGAATTCTTGGGACCTACCACCAAGGAAATCTCTCCATTGCTGTGGTGTCTGTATTTGATCCCCAGAGGTCCCTTCCAACCTTAAGGGTTCTATGCCCTGGGACCCCAGTTGCTATTGGGTTCCTAAAGTGAAAAAAAAAAAAAAAAAGAGAGAGAGAGACAGAAGATACAGTTTTTGCTCCAAAAGCTTAAAATAAGGAGAAAGAACCACCAAGCAAGTACACTGTGTTCTTGGACCACATAATCCCTGTGGTAAATAGGTTGTCTGATATGTGGCATATATGTGACCATATCTGTCTATCTCACAGATAGGTGACAGTCATATACAAAGGAGATTCTCTCACCTTTCCTCTCACTAAATGATTTTAGTTCATTTCTTTTTCAGTTTCCCAATTACCTTAAACCCAGCCTGCTGAAATACTGCTCATTACTCCAGCTATTACATATTTGTCAGTTGTTTTTTAGAGGAATAACAAGGGGTTCCCTGCGGGCCCTATGCTGGAGCGCATCTCTAAAGCAACACTCCACATGCTTGTAAGGTGGCAGCCCTTAAAGCTGCAATGAGGGGCTCATCTATTATCTCCCTGTCAAGCCCCCAGGTCTGCTGCCTGGGCTGTGAGGGAGCCCACTGAAGGAACTGCCATGGTCAGACCACATGTGGTCTCCTCCACACTCCATGGGACTTCACTCTGCCCTGGTCAATTACTTTTATCCACCTACTGGTACCTCTGCTTTTTCCCCATCCTTGAGAGCTATCCCGTTGACCACTCTGTGGGCTTCTGTTTTTCAAGGAAGCTCTTTGGAGAATAAGGTAGATGACTTTTAAGAGTGATCTTGCTAGCTGAAGCACATGGTCCCCTATCTCCTTCCCCCACTCCTTCTCCTCTAGTCTTACAATTACCCATAACATAGGTTGTTTTAGATACTAAATTCTCTGGTCTCACTTTCACAGATGCAGTTGTATTAGGATGAGAATCAGGCCCAAGTGTTATTTTTAGAAGGAAGAAATTTATATTTCTCCTGCAACGTGAAACTTTTCCTTGAGGAGATTTTGTTATGTTACGATCCAAGTCCTGCTATTTGGCACAGCAAGTAATTACTGTACAGTTACTGATTTTCTGACTCACCCCTTTGCAGATCAGTTCTGCTTCTTCGGATTCATTACAAGCCTCAAGGAGCTGAGCAGAAAAACAGCATGTCCCACCTTCACATGTCAGATAGTAAAGCTTAGTCATGCAGCTTAAAATAAAGTAAGCAAGGGGCAGATGGCAAAAAGGACAAAATGTGGCTTATTTAATCTGCCTGTGTTTGCAAGGAAGTAATTGTCTTCTAGGCTCCAGAAAACAGAGTGCTACCAGAAGACAAACAATGAAACCTCTCTTTCCAGGGCACATATGACACTATTTGTATAGCTTCAACAGGAGCCTGCAGTTAATTCAGGGCTTTCAGTAAAATTTACATTCACCATATGTAGAGAATAAAACACCTTCCTTGAGCAGGGAGGCTGAATTGACCTGCTTCCTCTCCCTCATGTGATCAGTTCACCCAGATAAATTGTAATCCTCTTTTGAGCCCAAACAGTAAAAAATGTCTTTAACAAAACAGCCTTTCCAACATAAAACTAGTACGTGAGGAAACAAGGCACTAAGTGGTACAATAACTTGAAATACGTAATACTGTCAGAAACAATGACTATAGGCTTGACAGTTTCCATCAAACTGGTACCAATTTAAAGCTTTTAGTAACTGCAGTCATTACTGTATGCAGAGCTGTTAAGTAAGTAATGTGTCAGAGTAACATAGCTACATTTTATTGTGCATTGACTAACCACAAAAGAACAGCGCAAATGCTGGAAGTACAGTTGCTGATGAAGTATTTAGTTTTGAAAGTGTCCTAGAGGTTTTATTCAGTTACTTTTAGTGAATGAATGTTTATAGCATGGCTCTACAAGGGGTGAAAGAATGGCTTTCTGGTCTCAGATAAATGACACATATTTTACACCTACTGTGTCACCAATTCATTGATGAGTGGCCCAACTCCTGAACCAAAGCAGAAGGACACTCTGATTGAAACTAAAAAAAAAAAAAAAAAAGTAAAGTCTTTGTTTTTAGATATTTTTGACCAGGCAGCACTTTCTAAAGATGCCAAAGCTGTCAATGCACTATATTTAATACTCTGTTGAAAAACCAGAGAGGACTCAACTAACTCTAGAGGGTGCTATATGTATTTGTACCTGATAACTGCAAAGCATACATAATTAGAGAGAATAAATATGAAAACATGACGGTCCCTACCAAGTTGTTATATGTTCTCAAATTTCCAAACTTGAGTTCAAGTAATTTCTAGGAGCCCTTATAAAACAGAGAACAAGGTACCGGGAAGATAACTACAATGATTAGCTGGGGAAGCATCTGTGTGAGAGAGGAGAGGCTGGAGCTGAAACTCTTAAAGAAGAAAACATGGCTAAGTGGACCGTTGCTTGGGTGCAGTACAGCATTTCCTACATCTCATTTTTCATGGACCCCTCGAAGTAGTCGAGATTGGATGTCCTTCAGTGCTGGCCCTAAGTATTGCTATCTGTATATGCTGGACTTTAATCCTGGATTTTGCTCACTTGCCCTGCAAAACCTTTACTCATCTCAATTTTTGATGTTCAGATTTATCTTTTGTTTAAAGGCCCACTTCAGGGCTTTCCTAAAGGTACAAACAACTTGCAAGCAAAGGGCAGCTCAGCACCACCTTCATACTTCAGCTGCAGTTACTTCTTTGCCTACTTCATCTTTGGGGCTTGATAGGTTTCTCTATCTATCTATGTCTTGAAGAAAGAATTGCATGAAAAAGGGAGCAGAAGTGCCATGCCAGAGCTGACATGGCCAAAAAGATCGAATCACCTTCACTTCTGTTCACTGTATTGTGTCCAAGCCTGAGAAGGGATAAACCTATTGCATACTTCTAGCCATCCTCAGCATTTTCTTTGTTTAGAGGTTTCAGCACAGGTTACACCACCACAAATAAAATAATTTGAGAGTGACCTCAGAAGAAAGAAAAAGTAAAACAGGAGCACAAAGCCTGACCTTGCATAAGGATCTGGGTTCTGGTCTAACTTGTGATATTCTTGCATTTCTGTTAATCATTCCTCAGAAAATCCCACCAATAATGCTTAGGATATACATATGTACTCATTATTATTTCCAGACACTGGCACTCAACTAGAAGTCTGTCTAATTTTAGTGAGGCTAGTATAGATATGTGTCTCCTTTTGGAATTATTTTTTTCACTTGTGATATCATTTAGGCTAAAGGCATAAAAAAAATCTCGCCAGTACAACAATGAATAGTATTTCCTGTACAACATAAAAATAGAGGCCTAAAATAGTAGTTTTGATTACTCTTGATGTTTTGGTTACTCTTGATGAGTGATTTTGGTTACTCTTGATGCCAAACTAGAGTGAATGCTTTAAAATCAGAAAGTAGTGAGCATGGGGCCGCAGAGATGAAACTTGCAGGAGGCTTGTCAGGTTGAAACCCACCACACCTGTCAATTTTGCATATAAAAATCTACAGATGACAGGAAGAGGCAAGGATGGAAATCCCAAACTGTTCCTCAAAATTTCCTTCTTTCTTTTAAAAGTTTCTTTTTTTTGTTATCATTAAAAAAATGAAAGTAGAAGGTTTGGGGTTGGGTTGGAAGTCAGGGTGGTGAGTCAGCGTGACAGAGGTGCTGCTGCTTCGTGTGTGTCCTGTCCCAGAAGTCAGGTATCTGTTTGTGGTACAATTTATCTTGGTGTGAGAGTTTGTCTTACAAGGGACAGGATCAGTTTTTCTCACCACCACTCTGATTTGGACTTTCCAGTGCTCTTTAATGCTACACCACTTGGCCTGATCTTCTCACTTATCTTTCCTTCATTTCTAACAATATTTTGAAGGTATTTATAACAAGAAAGAAGAGCTGGTGAAATCTGGGGATTCATTTTGGATCATACACCTTTTTCTGTGGGTCCTTTAAATCTCCTTGGGGTCTAGAATTCACCCAGGTAAAAACAGATTCTCTACTACTTTACTGTCTCGCTATAGCAATGAAGTAAATGCAAAAGAGCATGGTAAGAGAAAAAGAATGCAGTTAACCTTTCAAAACCTCCAACTAAATAAAACAATTTTGTGGCTAGGTCAGGCACTCAGGTCGGTTCTAATTTTGTCAAAACAGTTTACTCCTTCCTTAAAAATAACCCAGCAGAAGTGCAAATGTAACTCCTCATGTCATGTCAGAGTTCTTTATACTTCATGTCACACATAAATTTTATATTAAAGATGATGGAGTTTGCTAGGGTGTCGCAAATAGTTATTATCCTCATAGCTAGCAACTTACTATGAGTTCCTCATAGCTAGCAACTTACTATGAGTACCACATAATTTAGGAAATTTCTGCTGTCCTTTAGAGTTAACCTTGACTCTATTTCTCTTCTCTGTGCTTTTCCCACCATTGAAAATAGTGGTAAAAGAATGGTTAAAAAAAAAAAAGAAAAGAAAAGAAACAGGGAAGCATTTAGTCTTATCTTTTAAAATACAGGCCTGGAGAAAAGGCAAGTTAACCCTTCTGATAAGGAAAAGCATGTTAATCTCACCTCACACAGATTTGCAGTAGCTGCCTCCCAACTCCTCCCCTCTAAATTCAGGCACCTCTGTTAGTAATGCGGTGTCTGATTAGCAAAAGTATTTAGTAAGCTAATGTTCACTGTCCACAGCAGGAGGCTCACACAGCTTGGCTGATGAGAAATGAACTGCCTGAAGCTAGCTTTTAATGGCAACTAATTTCCCATATTTGATACTCAGCTCAGCCAACTAATATCTAGCTCAACCGTGACAAGACAATCACAGTTCCTTTTGAAAATCCTTTAATCTGGGATGCAAACCAGTGTGCTCAAGGCTATAATGAACTTCTGAGATTATGTACCGGCTATTTTAGAAGGTGGTGTATTTTCTCTTTCCTTTTTTTTTTTTTTTTTTGCTGTCTCACAAAGATTTAAGAATATGTAATTTCATATTTTCCTGCTTTTATACATTTTGCCTAGTACATAGAGATAATCTCTTCCTGAAAGTCACTGGTAAAACTTTTCAAAGGTCAAGTAAAGAGCTTTCCCTTCAGATAACCCAAAGGATGTGGCAGTTCATAACAGCACAACATCATAAGTGGCTTTTAAATCAATTCATCTTGTTATTTTAAATGTGTTTTAAATATCTAACATGTTTTATACTGCACTGGCTTTGGCTTTGACAAATCCCATTACTCTCTGTTACTCTATCTCATTACACAGTGAATTATTAAATAGAACACTTAACCTAATTAGATATTATTGTCATGATACATACAGACATCCTGAAACAAGTCATTCCTTTTTGTTGTTCTGAGTAGTCACTCATTTTTTTTAACTCCTATTCTGTGTTGTTTTTGGTGGCAGGGTTTTGATGGAACCCTTTCTTAAAAAACATCAAATCTCTGGAAAAACTAATGAAAGGTTTTTTTCTATTTCTTTCTAAAATATCTTCTTGATATAGCAATAAATAACCATGTGTGGATATAAGATTGTTAGAAAAATGACATGTGGGTCTATATACATACATATATATATATATATACACACAACTAAAATTGATTGTAGGTCACATACATACAATCTTTTCCTTCTCTAGCAGTATATATAGGTTTTCATTGGCTGTGGCGTAAGGAACATATAAATAGAAATATTTCAGCTTTAGACTAGATAACTATTTTTCAATTCAGAGACATTCCTTCCAGGGGGGAGGAAGATCTTAGACTCTTTGATAAGTTATCTGAAGATGCCCAGCCTGTACAGTGCCATTTGCCTAGTGTTAACACGGACCATGCTCCTGCCACGAGCTCTCCGGTGGGCTCCGGTCCTGGTGGTTGGTGTCTGTGGAGCTGGGTCACATAATTGCTGGCTCTCATTTCACAGAATTATCATATCTACAAAGCCAGTCTAGTGAGTTTTCTCAGTCTTTTCAAAATACAGTGCAGTCATGGCTGACTAATTGGAAAAGATGCTTCCTATCATAGAGTATGCTTTTAAATTAACAGACTGTCACTGGCAGATCTGTTTCAGATCACTTCATTATTATTCCAGCTAACTTTCAAAATAAAATATTTATTTTCCTCAGTCATACTATGCAAATCAGGTCAAAATATTACTTGACACAGGGATTACTTGTAAGAGCTGTTTTGGGTATTTACCAAGCTGTCATGTTTATCTTTTCAGCGGCATTTCCCGTATTGGAAAACATGACAAATGCTGTAGACAGTGTTATTGTTGTGGGAGGGATTTATGCAGGGTTTAGTGATGCTAACTATAGATTATTCATTTTTCTGAAATGGCCTGTGTGTATGTTTTGTTCAAGTAAAACCCTCCAAGATGTCTTAACCTATGGTTAATTGACACCACCTGGACACCTGAGCATCTCTGTGCTGAGGATATGTTTGGGATGATGCCTTTTCTTAGCGGAGATCACAATTTTGATTTGCTCTGTAGCTTGCTCCTCTGCATGTTCCTCATCTTTTTTTGCTTCCCAGCACAGACTAATACTAGAGCCATGTGGCTCCTCATAGGGGCAATATGCCTCTTTTAGCAGGTGGAAAAGCAGTCTTTGCCATTTTATTAGACATAGGCACTACAGTTTGTCTGTTCATAGAAGCACAGAGGGGATGAACTGCACTAAGCACCCTGCCAAGGCCTGGGACATGTATCTCTGTATCTCAGAGCACTTGAGGAACATCATTGCAAGCCATAAGCCCAAGTGAAATGTTTTTCCTCCATAAAAACTTCAGCTGCAGTATTGCACATTTTTCGAAGTGATTCAAGTCGTTTCCTGCACTCTCCAGTACAATATGACATATTAGATGATGATGTAAGTTGTTATGGGCAGTGAAGCATTTTATGCTGACTAAGAATACAGCCAAGATGACTAATCATTCTTCAAATCATTTCATGCTGAATGCTAGAGAATTTTATCTTTTGTTTATCCCCATATGCACACTTCCTCTCCATTTATTTCTTTATTTTTATATCAAAATGGAGACCTTAATTCTAACTCCACAGTCAAGACAACCTTCAGGTTTTCCAAGGCAATGAGATAACCTTTTGTTATTCACATGCATGTTAAATATCACAATTGCATTTTTTGTGTCACGTGTAGTATGAAATGTAAAAAAAATGCTTTAATTGGCTCACATTTTTTACTTTCAACAGATTTTTTGGCCTTTATGAACAGTTATTTTGAACTCTAAGTCAGTGTTTTCATGCATATAGTTCACATGCGAATGTGAGAGACACTCGTACGCATCAAGTGAATCAGAAGAGGAAATAAAAAATGATGTCTACAGTCTGAGTCAACGAGCTGCTCATGTTCTTATCTGTATGGATAAAAGTGAGATTACTGGATTTCTTTAGCTATTTTATGAGTGAAATTAGGAAATGACTTGCATGACAGTAAGTCTCTTACTAGTCACTGATACTTGATGCTTTTTGACAAATATCATCTCTATGTGGATGAGCTGATTTTTTTTAAGGCATAAGTATTGCCATTTCTACTATGTGGAAAGACTGTAAATCTTTAAAAATGTTAGGCTCAATCAATGTCTGAAAGCAAACTTTAAAAACGTAGAACGTTTTTGACCAAGTGTAATGGCTTGAAACCAAAACCCAGAGATTTAAATCCACATTTTCAACTTAAGAAATGAATTTTTGAAGTACCGTTGCCATATGTAATGAGGCATGATGCCCAAGTAGAACTCAAACTGACAGTGGTGAACTATTTTATATTCTGCCAGTGTTCACGAAAAACAAGCATATTTATCAAGCCCAAAATTCAGCTAAAATACAAGATAAATATCAGTGTTGTAAAACTCTGTCCTCTATAAATAATGTCTGAATGACATATTTTTGTATCTCACTAATTTAAGTGGTGTATTTCTGAATTGGAAAGAGATTCCCATGACTTATTTTCATGCTATACGTGTTGATTTGCTATAGTGGGAGAAATATTGTGTTTAGAAGAATTTGTGATTGTTAGGTGTACAAAAATCAAGAGATACCAGAATAGGTGGCAATTCCTGAAACCCTAATCAGAGCCCTTGTGAAACAACATTATGATATAATATTCACTTACACAGTCACATACTGTTTTCCATAAGACTCTTGGGCTATTCTGGTTCATGAAAGGAAGGATGCAAAAATAATGTGCTAGGTCTATGTTGGGAAAAGTTTGTTTTCTGAAAGGTCTTGGCTTGCTTTGTGGCTGCTGTTAGTCCTTGAGCCAGGATGCTGTGAGAAGAGAATGGTGGTAGTTTCATGGGAAAGCAGCTGGAAAATTGGATTCTCCTGTTCATTCTGCCACAAAGTCCTTATGTGATGCCAGGCAAAGTCACTCAGATCATCTTTTTATCACAGGTGTCCAATATTATGTTCCTCAGTTTGAAAATACTTAACTTAGATTAGGATTTCTGTATAAAAAGTGCCAAGCAATCGTAACTGCAATGAAGTTCCTTGGTGTATACTGCTATCTTATGCTAAGTACCCTAAAAAATTAAGTCCTAGACATCCTAAAGTGGGCACCTAAATTTAATGGGCATTTTTAAAATATTTTCATCTTAATCTATTTAAGAATGAATCCCTCACTAGTCAATGAGATAATTACACCTCTCTCCAACATCAGGTTGTTATGCAAGTAAAGTCATTACAGATTTTGAACCACTTAGGTTCTACAATGATAAGAGCTATGAAGAAGCCTTGAAGAAATACACCAGTTCTATATTCAATGCAGGGGTTACATAAGATATTTTAAAAAGTTTTGGTGGCCATGTGTTGAATGACAAGACTAAAACACTGTATGCCATAGAGATCCAACATACAGTGAATGTGATTCTTTCTGCACATCCTGTAAAAAAGTAGTATTTCTGAACAAGAGGATTAATGAAGCGTTGTCTGCTATATGCTTGTGTCTTCTGTGTCTGTGTCTAATTCAGTGTGAAGTTGAACAGAACTTTTTCTCCATATCAGTGACCTTTATATGAATGTCTTAGATCTTCTAAGGCTTGAGTTGACCAGGAGCATTGGTTACTACCCTCCCTGTGTGCTGGTCCCCACAAGGGACACAACAGCAGGAAGGGAGGAGGAGATTCCTAATAATTTAGTCAGAGAAACCAGATCCTGCTCAGCGTTGCCTCAGTGCTGCCTCAGGGTAGAGCATTGGCACCACAGGCTGGGGTGAGACTCATCCCTGTGGGTCAGTGGTCAGAGGTTCATCACAGCACCCCATAGCCTGAGAAGTCACTGCCTGCAGGTCCAGCACTTCTCTAGGGTCGAAAGAGCACTTTGGGATTGTGCAAGACTTATGATGAGATCCCTACCTGAAGAACTAGAAATAGGGAAAGGGAAGGGTCAAGGTGCTTTTAGGAGGAACAAATGTGGGAAAACAGAGGGATAAAAGGATTAAATGGTCTAGTTGCATGTAAACAGATGGGTGTTTGGTACACTTGTCCAGCCATGCCCTGAGCCTGATCAGCACAGTCTGTCCTGTCTTATTATTGAATCCTTTTTCTAAGTGTTTTCCTGGATGGCTGACTCTATTCTGCATGTATGAGTGTGTATAGAGGTCTATGTGACAGCAAATGGAGTGGGAACCATGAACCTTAGGGGCTTTTGTGTCTTGATTGCCAGTGACTAGAGTGTTTGTGTATTGTCTGGGTATATATGTCAATGTGTGATTGATAGTGAATATCAAGCTAGACTAGCCACCAAATAGGATAAGTGGCTTGGGAAGCCTGGTAGAGACCAGTGTCTGCCAGTTGGCTACTGGAGAGCAGGGGGTCCAAGCCAGCTATTAGGAAGAAAACAAGGTCTAGAGCTTGACCAAGAGACTTGTTTGTATGGGTGTGTGTGTGTGTGTGTGTTGGGTGGTAGGAGGGCGTGTGTGTTTATCTCTGAATGAGGGTGTCTGTACCAGCAACCAGAGCGGGGCTGTGGGTCTCAGCAGCTCACATGCCCAGATGCCAGCAATTGGAGTGACCAAGGATCCAGGGACAACTGAAAGGTAGAATGAGTGTCTACAGTCAGGTGCATATTATGTGAATGTATATATATTTTCTACTATTGGATTTTCATGTTGATCAGCCAGAGAGGAAACTGGGTGAGTCCATAGTGCTCTTGGTGTTTGATGAGTGATGTGCTTTCTGTCTGTGCTGATCTATGTGTCTGGCTGTGTCTATATGTCTATATGTGTTGTGCGTTTATGTGCAGGTGTGGCTCTTGGGAATACATCCTCGTCCTCGCTATAGGGCCTGGAGACACAGAGCTGCAGCATCCTTGCCTCTATCAGGCCACCCTAACAAACCCCAGCATAAAGGGTTTGCCAGATAGTTTCAAACTGATTTCCTAAACATCTAAGGAATGATGGAGCTCGGGAATATTCATTTGCATTCACAATGTAAGGAATTATTACATAATGATTACAGATCTTCCAGTTTCTCCTCCTCTGAACCTGTCCCCTATCATATCCTCACCCCCTTACACATATACTCTATAATCATTTATCTCCTGAAAATGTCAAACAGCACAGAACAGCTCTCTTCCAATAACACATACACTACACAAACCAAAACACTTTGCCTCACTTCTTCCCTTTGTGCTAGCCTGCTTCATCCTGTTCCTCCTACTTCAATGATGTTCTTTACAATATGTTTTTTTTCCAGAGTGTATTTAGTAAGGAGAGGCTGCTGTTGTTTCACAACCAGCTGTTGCTAGGTTCTGTTGTCCTTAGGCTAGATAACAGCAGTTTCAAACAACTTCTGTGTTCCTGGGCAAAAAGACCTCTCCAGGCACTGATATTTTTGCTGTTTTCCAAAGACAAAACATTTTCAACTTGGAGGAGGTTATTGCATCTGCAGCGTTTTAGTAGAACAGTGGAGGGGGAGCTGACTAAACAGGCACTCAGTGTTTGAGACAGAAATAAGCTGCATGTAAGAAAGTGTCCTGCTATCTTGATAGCCGCCGCAATAGGGATGCAGAACGGTTGTGGTAAAGTCAAGTCCCTTTTAGAGAAATGTCAGCACGTCTGTAACGCTGAGTCAATGAGGAAGACCACAGCCTACAGCAAGGGAGGAATCTGTTCTGTCCCCTTGGAGATAGAGCAGTGGCTGGCGAGCCCTGTGCTTGCCCATAGGAGCCCCATGAGCCACAAAACACCCATCACAACAACTGTTCTTGCTGGCCAAGAACTGACCTAGTCACTGCCTAGGAAATTTTAAAGTCAGGATTTGCACTTCAGTGTTTGTAGCTCAAATCTCTGTTTCTATTATAAACACACATAGGTATTTCTACGCATTTTTATTTGTTGAGATATAACCTTGGATTTATCACTCCTTAATTCCTGATTCAGCAGGTGCATGGATTTGTAAACGTATATTTATCACAATTGTAATTCATATGTGTTTATCTGATCACATTCCTAGGTCCTGATATGGCTGGTGCCTGGAGCCTGTTTGGATCATCGCACTTTCCTCATATCATCTGCACTTCCTCCAGAAGAACTGGGAAAGTGAGCTAATTGAACTATTTACTGTCCAGACACTACCAGGAGTAAAATCCGAACTTTTTAATGCAATCTAATTTTTAGAGAAAAAATCCTACTTAAAATTAGATAATACTTAGTTGATATAAAACACCTTACAGGCATTTTGCCATGCTCTATTGTTATTTTTTCTTGATAAACTGCTTGTTCTCAACATTGAAGGGTTTACTGTAAATATACTAATGCTGAGAATGGAATAGAGAGTTCTTTCTTCTCCCTCTTCTTAAATAGAAGCTGTGCAGCTGCTGATCAATTTTGTGACATGGAGGATGGTGATGCCATGACCTGTTAGGAACAGTGACCACAGGAGACGCAATAGGAGGGGAGTCCAGGCAGGGAAATAACCCACTGCTAACACAATGTTCAGGAAAAAAGTGAGGGGGCAAAAGGCACAACTAAAGGTATCAAGGAAGCAGAAGAAGGAGGAAGTGGACTCTAGATTTAAAAATTATTTCAGTTTAGAACTGAAATCAAAATTTCCTTTTCATTTCTTTTTTTTTTTAAATTCTTTCTTTATCCCACTGTCTCATTTTTTCTTTTTCTCTCTTCTTTTCTCCCTTTCTTTCCATACAACCTTCTTCCCTCCCTTCTCTCATCTCTCTCTTTCTCTCCTTCTTTCTTCTTTTCACTCATTCATATAGAAATGTTACTCTTCAGTGTCAGCTTTTTTTTTCTGAATATGCGATAATTTATCCTGTACTAAATACCAGCAGCTTTTTTTTATACTCTTTATACTCATTGAGAAGCTGCTCCAAGACTCTCTGTTCTTTGCATATGAAACACACTGTTGAAACATGTCAGGTGATATGTGTTTACCACAGTGCTCTTGGTTAGACCCTCATTATCTTCTGCTTTTGTATATTACTGTTTTGCATCAGTTATTTGCATTTTTGTGAAAAGTGACTGCATTTCATTGACAGTGTATACACAACTTGGAGTCTTTGGAAGAAACAATAAAAAGGCAAATTGACATTTATATTATAAATGCATAGAATTAATTCCAGGAAGGAATAATCTTTCAAAATAGGAACACAACATGGATGGCAGATTGTCATCTACTCCCAGTTTCTCTACTGAGTTGGCATCAGCCCTGATATCTTCCACTTGCTGCTTCCTTAAGTGCGTTACTGCCGCTAGATACAGGTTTGCGCTCACATTTGTTGGCTGCAGCAGAAATGTAGATGCTTCCCGGCTGGTGGATGTTGTGATTTTCAAATAATGTGTTGAGCTGGTGAGAAGAAATTTTAGAAAAGAATTGTTACCTAGATGTATTTTAGCCTTCCTTTTTCTTTTCTTTCTCTACTATGAAAAATACACTGCCTGAGACATCAGAAAACAGTAGTGGATCCTCTACCACTAAATTACTCTGCTGTGGCTCTACTGGCTTAGAAATGGATACTCCTGATTTACTGGTGTTGACTGAGAGATGAGTCGAGGCCATAGTATTGTGCATATTTCATATTAACTATCCCTGGTATACTATCACAAAGGCAGTTTTTAAATGTTTTCTGAATAATTAATCTAGAAATCTGTATGTCCTGGGTCCAACAATACCACTCAACTGGTGTTTACTGTTATTTGTGATTTCACATTAATTTTGTTTTCCAGCCAAATAAAAAAAGTGTATATTGTGTGCACCCGTGTCAGATATTGCTGAGAGAACAGGGCCTTTGATAACACTGAGGGAAAAATTTAATTGTGCCCCCACCCCCACATCATTTACATAACTCAGATTGATGAGATAGGAAGGAAAGTGTTTACAATGCAAGAAGATAGGAATTTGGGGATTTAAATAGGAAGCGAATTGAAATGAGCTGTCTGAGGTAATTATGAAACACATACTTCATATGTTTTCATTAGATATTGCTATTATACCACAAAGGCAAAGGAGTTTGATTAAACTACAGCTCAATATATAAATTTATGCATAAATTACCCAGAAATCAGTTAGTTCATTATCTTTCAGGAACTCAGCAGGGGACTGAGCAAAAGTTTAGGTATAGCGGGATAAATAATTAAAACAAGAATGAAATCTGTGTTCAGCAGGAAGAGGCACACGGGCAAAGTCTGCGGGGTGAAGTATGACAGGAGGCTAAATTGCCTTGCATTATAGGCGAAGTCTTGGACAGAGAGAATATCATTAGGAGGAGTGTCCCTGCAAGACTGAGGGCTTAATCCATTCTTCACAATGAGGACAGAGCAGCTGTGAAAGCCCAAACCATAGGAAATGTTCACTTTTGGCTCCCATGGGAATCATTTGGGCCGTACTAACGCTGGTTGGTTGAGCAAGGCTGGGCAGCAGGACAGGACACCTTGAGAAAGGGGAATTCTGATCTGGAAATGCATCTGTGACTGAGAATATATATTCTTTTTTTGAAGCTATTTCAGGCTTATTACTTCATAGGTTTCCTTGCTGGCTTGTACATGAACTGAAGTAGCATGGAGCTAAATTATTTTCTGATGTGACTTTCTGCTTGTGTTGATTTTGTTTGTTTGTTTCTTTGCTAGGAAAAGAATATTTTCTCAGATACGTTCATCTCTTATGTTTTACAACCTACTTATTTCTAGAAACACTGCGTATGGACCCACCTTATATTAGAATTCAAGGAAAGTCCTGACTAAAATCTGCTGTCAGACTACCCTAAATTTCATGTTAGTTTTTTTACAGCAAGAATTATTTTGAACGGTGAAGAAATCACCAAATTAAATGTGATGTCAGAAATTCTGTGGCAGTTAGAGTATCTCCACAGTCCCTTCTAACATTAAAATTTATGTGATTGTGCTCGATATTATTTAGTGTATTTTCAATTGGTTGGTACGCATGACCCTGGGTCTGTCATTTAGTGAAATGAATGTTCGTAAGAATGCTGTATGAACCCTTCAGTGCGAGACACTATCACAAAACATTCTGCATTAATCATCCCACCATTGTGATAGATCTGTGAATCTAGTCTATACATCAGTACTTGATAGAAACTCTGTCTCTCATAAGAACGTATGCACTGCTTTACCCTTTCTTTGGAACTGGTTGGACTACATTTCTTCATAATTTTGCCTACATAATTTAATGCTGCTACATTTTGCTGCAGAATGTGGCTAAAGAGCAGACAGGAGTAGCACCTGTGTGCAGAATCTGCCTAATAATCCATGTGAAATGCTGGATATCCGTCTGAAGGCTATTTATACTTTTTTTAATGACCACAACAACACTATCAACACATTTATGGTTTAAATTGTAACTATCTTTAGCCTTAGGTTTTTTGTTCTGTGCCTGCTGAGGATGCTTGCTCCCTTTCAGCCCTTCATCTCTTTAAATTTCTTCTCAATCAATTACAAGACTCTGATCTGTCTATAGCACTTGCTGTCTGCAGTATATCAGCAGCATTCAATTGTAATCCACTCTGCGTTTTTATTGACTGCACCTTTCCAAGGCTGGTATCATCAGCAAATATCACTGCCTTACTAAACAATCTTTTAATAAATAAACACTACAAAACTTGGCCCTGATAATAAAGCTTGTGATCCTCTGATAATCCCTTTTCCCATTAATTTGCTCTGAAGACCAATGTATCCCCTGCCAGAACAATATATCATAGCAAGTATTTCTCAGGAAAGTGCTTCAGGGAAAAAACACTGTTCCTTTTCCACCATGATCTCCTGTCAGCAGATGTCGTGTGGTAAGCTTGTTAATTCCTTCCAAAGTTTTTTTGCTATCTCATAGATTTATACATTTTTAGACCAGGAGGGACATCTTGCTTGCTGCTCTGTGTGGCCTGAACTACAGAATTTATCCAGTTGTACTTGCCGCAGTCTAGACAACACCTTGCTGAGCTGTAGTGCGTCTCTTAAGAAGGCTTCCAGTCCCGAACACAAGCCCTAGATAATTTATTTTTGGAGACTAATTACTATTTCTGTGAAAAATATACAGTTTTAGGTTCACTGTTTGAATCCAGTTTGAATTCGATTAATGTCAATCTCCAACCATTGCATCCTGTCATGTCCCTATGTGTTAAACTATTTTATGCCCTCAGATTTTTTTTTTTTTTTTCCTGTAGAGGGAGCATGGAAAGTTCCTCTTAACTTGTGAGTAGGCTTCTATTAGTAAGCCTCTCACTTCAATGATTCCTCCATTTCTCACAGCATCCTCATGCCTGTGATCTCTGCTCTCTTCAGTCTTCTACTACCTTTTATAAGCGTAGGTGGAACAAGCAGAAACAGCATATTCCAGTAATGCTCTTGCCTATACTGTCTACATAGGTAAATTAATATACATACATCCACTTTCTGTTTCCTTGATCATCCATAAAAGGTTCATATTAAGTCTTTTGGCCATGACATCCTGCTGGGACGCTCAAAGTCTAGTGCCTTTAGTGAGTCTATGATGCCTGCTGTAACTGAAACAAGAACTGTCACTATAGCTTTCTCTTGCAAGTTTTCCCCAATATTTTCTCTGACAGCACTTTCATCCAATGTTATCTTCACTTGATTACTTTTCCCAGTGTTGTTTTGAATAAAAGGAACGGTTTCTTGCTGTCAGATCAGATTCTTTCTTAAAAGTGAAGGCATTAAATCTGCTACCTTTTATTTCATTGATTTGTTTTTTCATATTTTAAAGAGCTTTTTAAAGAGCCATGCATTTGCTAATATATCTGCACGTACCTTTCATTTCTTCTTTTTCTGAAGAGGGTATGGTTCTTTGATGCTAGTGATTAATTTTCTGATCACCTACTTTATTTGACGTTATCTTGGATGTGGCCTTTATTTATTGGGATATATTTTCTTCTTCTCATGGAACATAATATTTGATTATTTCTTCATCATTTGATGTAAAAATATGAAAGTAGGTTTCTTTTTTACAGTGCCAACCTCTTCTGTCTATATATTACCACTTCTGTCTCTCATTCTACCTCTTGTGCTATTTCTTGTTCCTTTACATATGTTAAACATGTCTTCCCATTTATCTTGCCTCATATTTACACTTCTTTAATTCTTCACCTTGCCTTTTCTTATCATTTTTTATACAGTCTCACAGCTGTTCTTACAATATTCCTGGTTTTCCCTGGTGCTAGTGTTTTATAATCACTGCTAACCTTTATCTCAGACCTGAATACTTTTTATATTTTCATTCATGGTATGAATGGTTACATGCTTTGGGCTTGCCTGTTTCTATGTTTAATGCCGTGGATATATTGAAACACTTGTCTGTGCAGAAATTTTGACCTTTTTTATTTTTCTATCCAAATCCATTTCTCTGCCATTTATCCTTTCTCTAATCTCACCAGGTTAACTCCTCTGCCTAAGCCATCTGCAGCTAAGTCAAAGTTTACTCTCTTCTCTCTTCTTTTGCTTTGTTGAGGAAAGAGTGTGGTTTTGTTTATGGGGATGAACATGGAAATGCGTATGGAAAAGCAGAGGATCAGTGCCCTAAAAACTACAACCGACTGAAACTGGGAGAAGCACAAGACTTCCCATACCCCTTTCAGAGCAGCAGTTTCTTGAAACTAAGACGGATCATGGTAGACACAGTTCTATTTCTCAAGATTCTTGAAGAGGACAGAAACTTTCTTGTAAGTGCAAGGATGCCTTAGAGAGAGTCCTAATGAAATCCACCTACATCACACAGTTTTTTTGACTGATCCATGGATGCTCTTCACTCCTCTGACCACAAAGTAACTCCATCTTTTCGTCAGTTTTCTGTGTGCTAGACAAGTTCTTTAAAATAAGTGAATGAATGTCGCTTTTCTTTCTCCCATTCCATTCACCACTCATTTAACCACTAAGCTACCTATTTCTTTACTGTAGGCATTCATTACTTCCAAAAATCTGAACCTTCCCTACATATACAGTAATGTATGGTACCAAAATTTAGATCTTTCCATACATTCTATTTTCTGGATTTTCAGGAAAGGCTAATTTTCTCATTCAGATTATAAAGTAAGAAGAGGAGATATTGAAAGGCTTGCTTTGGTAAAAACACCTCCTTGTAATTTGCAGAGAGAAAACTGCTGATGAATTCTCCTTTAGGTAAGCATTTGAGAAATGGGAATTAACACTTCTCCCTCCTCCCCCTGGGAACAATGGAAAATCCAAGATTTCTTTCCAAGTGGGAAAATGTATCAAGTATCAAGCAATGTAGCACTGCTGTCTATATATCTATACCATACAATGGGGCTTGATGTAGGACTTTCAAGCTAACATAGACTATACTTGCTTTATAGCTCCATGGAAAATGGGCATCTCCATGCAGTGCTGCGTGCAGACTAACAAGATGTGCTAGGCTGCTCCTCGGAGGATAATGGCATTATTTCCAAGGACAGAATTTGGCCTGGTGTGTCAGCAAGAAACATCTGAATGTGTGACACTTGCTCCTTCTAAAACTGGTGTCTGGGAGGCGATGGGCTATAAGTGAATCAGGACTGCAACTACTTGCTCCTGCATGGGAAGTTGCTGTTCCCATGATTGACTTCTGCCCCTACTTAGCATCAGAACGGGCCTGAGGCATATACGCTTTTTTTTTTTTCTATTATGAGAACACAACAGAAATGTTATGCTTGGACTTTCATGAAATTGACTCCTGTTTAGCAAATTCTGTGGGTGGTTTGTCCCGGCCCATCTCTTTGTTCTGCTCCCACGCGCAGTGTCTGCCGCGCTGGGCGCTCCTGGCACAGCACTGACTCGGGAGCTCTCTCCAGAGCTTGGGCACACCTGAAAAGCAGCCTCAGGCCTCTTCTGCACATGATAAATTTCTCCTGTGGTGCTTTTTAATGGCAATTTACAACTGCCTTTGTACCCTCTGGTTATGACCTGACCTGCACTATTCACATTTAGTAGATTATTTTATTTTCTGTATTACTTTTCCCTTAAACTTTGTAGGCATGTATATTCATGAAAAGAACAGAGGGAAAAAATCTAAGAAATTACCACAAGAAAAACCCCTGCTAAAAGCAATAAGTTTGCTGACAGATGGTAGAATCAGTTGAAAATCGAGTACCATATTTACTAAGTCTAACCCATTTAGTAAGCCAGAAAAGTGTTATCTAATTCTATCCCCTGTGTGTTTGTGTTTTGGAATAAACAGATGCCTAATGAGGAATGTGTCTAGTATGGTTTTCGAAGAACCTGGATGGATCCTGGTTCTGATTCAATACTTGATTTTGACAAAGACGAAAACATGCACAGCAGAAACTATTGTTTTGATATTTAAAATTACAAATATTTCAAAGAGACAAAGAGTTTCCAAAAAGGTGCCAGTACAGGGTACAAATCAGAAAAACATAGAAGTGACAAGTTGTTTAACCTGCATTTTACATTTCCTGTTCTATTTATATAACACCCCAAAATGCAGTGAAATAAAGGGCAAACGCACTCAAATCACTTGCAAGCTTGACAGCTACCACAATCAATTCATGCATGTTTTTCACTGGGTTTTCTAAAATAATAGAACCGCCTTAGGAAGACATATGCTTGTGTACTTTGTGACAGATCCGTGTGAGAAGCAAAAAATGGATGAAACAACAAGGGTAATCGGGGTGACAGACACTTTAGGGAGGATGAGTTGCTCACAGAGGGTGCTTGGCCCATGAGACCCTTTCCTGTGCAATTCCTGCACGCAGGAAGGTGACGCTCCTGGAAAGCACTAACTCTGCCTGGACAGCTCCTAAAATTCACCTTTAACAGGATCCATTGCTATGTCCCCCCACAAAAATTTTCAATATGTCAAGGCCATGTCAAAATGCATAGAGAAAGGATGTTTTCCATGCTACAGAAGGCTTTAAAAATATGGCTGGTTTATTTTCTCTTCTCTTCTCTTCTCTTCTCTTCTCTTCTCTTCTCTTCTCTTCTCTTCTCTTCTCTTCTCTTCTCTTCTCTTCTCTTCTTCCTTTTTTTTTTTTTTTTTTTTAGGTAAAGTGCAGAATTTGGTATTTTATAAGAATGAAATATAACACCTCCACATAGAGGAGAATACTTCAAACAGTTTTTTAATAAGAGGGAGAACTGTTGTTTACTTTCCATAGCATTTAAAAAAACAAAAAAGAAATAGTGATTGGTTATAGATTTCAATAAAGTGATATTCACTCATTCCCACTTGCTAATTTTGCTTAAGATCTGATAAAGACATTTTATGAATTTTGTTCTATTTTCAAATGCATGAAGCTAGTTGGCAGTGAGAGATTTTTATTCTGAAATTATCAGATATCAGACTCAAAATAACAGTAAGAGTCAATAGTTAGAGCAGCAGGAGCCTGAACATTCTGAATCTCAGCCCTGTTCCCAGTACTAGCTACTTAGCATTTCTATGACGAAAAAGGAGTTATTTCTCTGCCCTTTCTATACTCTCCTTTTCATTTGGGAGGTTTAAAGTTTTTCTTACCCAATGGAATTCTGAATCTAAATTCACATTCACATTATTCTAGTAAAGCTAGTTTTTAAATTGCATTGTAGGAATATCTAAGATACAATACTAACAAATTGTTGCACTTCCTTTGCTGCAGAACAAGCTTACCTACCCCTCAAAGAAAAGGGGCATCTGTGGCAATAACAGGGTATTTTAACACATGCAGATATGTGATTTGTAAATATGAATAACAATAACTGCATTTCAGTTCTTATCTAGGCAGTATTAGATGGTGGTTTTCTGTTCACATTTTAGCAAAGGTGAGTTTTGATAGGGGACCTGAAATAAAAAGGAAAGGTGCTGGCACTGTGGCTTTCCTCTGACAGCTCCTCCACACCTGAAACTCAGCATAAACAAAATGCCTGTGGGAGATGTTTTACCCTGTCCTTGGTTTAAAGGTGCAATATGAATATAAATTTGTTGTGTTTCTGCTTTTATGCAAGGGAAACCAGGAAAGCCTGTGGATCCTGATTTTAAAGTTTCACATTTTGCTTGCCCATTCTTGGCTCTACTTTGTCACATTTCCAAGGCATTAAAACAGGGACTCAGGGGCCTAGCTAAACATAATGGTATAAAGTTTCCAGTGCGGTAAGCTGTAACGCTCGGTATGCTCCGGAAAGTTTGCATTCAGTCTTTTAATAAGTGACGACGCAACATAATGCTCCTGATAATTTTCAGCATGGACAGATGGTATATGAACAGCCTGGTGGGAGGAGAAGCAGCCCAGCTTAGGGTAACACTGTTCGCCGAGCTATCAGGGAGGAAACAGGCTTCCTCTGCCACTGCCCGCTGCCAAGGAGCTTGTTTTATCTCCTGCTCACCACACCGATCAGCCTTCGCTTTCTTCTGTTTTGTAGGCACTGGCTTTACGCGGAAAGTGCAGTTCCTTCCCACTGCCAAAACGAAGCAGTGTTTTAGATTATAACGAGGCGAGGAGTCGTTTAAAATTAACTCTGCTCAGAAACTCGGGTGGCTGGAAGTGCAGATTGCACCAGTTTGCTGCGAGCTGTTATTAGGTGAACATGCTGTTCACTGGGGCTCGTCCATCCTGAATCACCCGACCTGGGTGCTGAGGCTCGAGGTGGCCGGGGAGCTGCCGTAGTGACCATGTAGGCTGCTTTAGTGGGAATAGGTGTCACTTTGGGAAACTTCTCTCAGACCGTAGCATCCAAATGAGATTTTTGCAGATGCTACATATATAGCTGTTCCCACTGCAGGAAATTCCATAGCTAATGACAGCAGCAGGAAAAGTAATGATGCAGGAGATAGATAGCATGGCATGACAGCTGATGGTGTAATGTTTGATACATCTGTTTCAGCATGTGCCATTTGCCCCCTTTCGGTTTGCCAGTTCTGCCCACTGAAGGAGGTGCCTGTGTGCAGGTTTCGCTACTATCCACTCTCTGTGTAAATGTGTTAATGATGTAGGGCAAACACCAGCCCTGGTGTGCTGACCGCAGTCTAAAACATCTTGCCATGTAATATCTCTAGACAGATGTTTCGGCTTAGCCTAACAGAGATGGTTAATAGGTCAAGGAGATTGCTAGTGATTTAAGGATAGATTGAAGATGTTCATTTACTCCCAAAGCTGGGTCTCTGAGGCTATCCCAGATGAATGTCTTCCATGAGCAGTAAATTCATTTAAGGAAAAAGAAAGAAGGAAACAAAAAGTTATTCCTTTCTCTCTAGCCTATGGCAGTCTAGTGAGCAGGTGACACAGTAAAAGAAATGAACAAATAAAAAACATCATCTATCTCTTCAACTCTCTTTAAAATGTCTGGGATTTGTTTTGTTTTGTTTTGTTTTAATGCAGTTTTCCTGTTTTTGCTCCCTTTTTTTTCATGAATTGAGGACTATAGAAAATAGCACTAGGGTATAACTATAAATCTCTGTCTGCTTTCTTTCTCATCTCAGAATGGACAGGAATTTTTCATTTCATACATTATTGACCATGTGATAGAATGGTGATTCCACAAAGTGAGTGGAAGCTTTAAAAAGTTAATGAGGAGGGACAACACGGGGTAGTTGTTCTTGTCGTTGTTACTTTTTAATGTTGTGTAGCATTTAGGACTGGGCAGCTGCTAGATGCTGCTGCTTCTGTCGTTTATATTGCTCCGTGCTGATGATAAGAGATATTCTGTCTTTTGGGCTCTTCTTTTTCTTCTCTCCCATCGACGTGCTCACAGCAAGGGCAAGGGCACTGCACTCGCAGCCTTCACGGCTGTGGGAGCCGCTGGCCACCCCAGCAAACAGGGAGCACTCGCGTCGGCATCCCGAGGTGCAGGGGAATTGATACGCAACATCTGAAGGCTAAACATTAATTTCAAGAAGAGGTAAAGAAAACATAGCGTATTTTTGGTTCCATAAGTTCTGAAGCATCTACCTTCCCTAATGACATCCACTGAATAAACTTAGCATGTCCTCTGGCTACCATCTGTAGTAAACCTCTTGCGAAGATATGAGTACTGGAAGGTTTATTACAATGGATCCTTTTGGATACATTATTTTACATGGAGATGCCATCCGTTTCGTACTGTAGCACATATCTGAGCAGTGTAACAGCAGTTGAAAATATCTCTGTCAGGACCCTAGGCCAGCTAATATGGTGTTGGTGCTGGGCAATATCACGGGGCTGAGAACACGTTGACATATTCTGGGCTGGATTTTCTCTTACATGGGTGTTATTTTTGTACAGCTCCATAGAGCTCCGTTGAAAAAGTCCGTATTTATACAACATTAGCTCAGGACTTCATTCAGTGATTAGTTAAGTCCTAAACGCTTTAATCAAAAATGAAAATTGCTGAGAAATTCCTTCTCATGCGACTGCCTTGTCCTTGTGAAATGTCTGTTCCTACAGCCATCTAAATGGAAATATTGAAAGCAGGGTCTTTGGAAGGATGGTATGATGCCCTGGAATTTTAGCTGTTATTTTTTTTTCCATTAAGAAACCCAAACCAGAAAATGTTCTGCATGTAACCAAAAAGTCAAGCACTTTCTAAATACTGGATTTAGATCTTCAGCTGGTAGAAGCTGTCATGACTTCATTGACTAAAAATGGATCTACAGAGGTTTAAGACACCTCAGGATTTTCTCAGCAGTCAAAGAACAAGGCCTGACTGTCTCAAATACTTGATAGAAAGACTAGTATTAGGAAAAAAGAAAACAGTTCTATCTGTAAGACAGTGAAACACTAGGACAGATTGCCTAGAGAAAATATGGCAACTCTAACACTAAAAGTCCTGAAGAACAGAGTAGACAAATATCTGTCAGGAATGACAGAGATATAATTAAACATGTCTGGAGGACTGGCATAAGCAAATTCTTATGGGCTCTTCCTTCACCATGATTTTATGTTCTGGCTTACCATTAAATGATAGCATGATACAAAGTGCATTGAAATTTTAACTACTCTTTGGCCTCGTGCTTTCTGTAGCAAAGCCTGTAGCTCTGCTGTGAAGGAGGTTCATTCCATTATCTGCATGTCATTAACAGAGACAGATAATCAGGTTAGACCCAAATAGATATAATTTTCCATGTGTTTCCACATAGAGATGTGTGGAGATCAGTGAAGACCCTTGCTGACCAGTCGCATCAGTAAAAATTTGATTTTTACATAGTTCTTTTTTAATGTAAAATGTACAGAAAATGCCACAGCTAACAAATTTGCGTCGCCTAATGGCTGTCAGGATAGAAATGCTAGGAACAAGTCTGGGAGGCTGGGTTGGATCTGCACGAGTGGTGGGGGAGGCAGTAGAGGAGCTGCCCCCGCTCTGAATCCAGGTCCTGGGGCTGCCGCTGCCATGAGGAGCTCAGCTGGAGGGACACGGCTCTGGGCAAGGGGCTGGTGGGCTCAGGTGGCTCGTCCCATCCGTGCTGCACTGATGCTCCTCCTGCCCAGCTGCTCCCAGTGCAGGCAGCTCAGGACTGCTCCAGGTTATGCAGATTTCAATGCATTTCATTGCTTCAGGCTGCTTACAGCATCCCGGAGTCTGGTACGAAGTACCTTAAAACTCCCCCTCACCATCTAATGATAGGAATTGTATCCCCCTGCTTCCATCCTGTGCCTGGCTTGCCTATTTGGATGACTACATTTGTGAGCAATGACCAACTTCTACTGCAAATTGCTACAAAGCATCTGTGAAAAAGGAGGCTCACTTTCTTTTAGATCTATTAAGTATCACTCAGACGACCACTATCCTCCTCTCCTTCCAACATGCATGTACATGGATTTCTTCCATTCAACAAATAGTTTTGCCAGACTTGTCATATTACCTCTTATTGCCTTCCTTTAAAATTCTCTGCTAAGCACTGACGGTTTTGCATGCCAAGAACACGGCCTGGTTACTGAACACAAAGACAGCTCAAAAAGTTGTTAGCTACAACAACTACACTAGGATTTTTGGTACAATAGGAGATCAGCCTATTTTAGCATGAAAGACCTTGAAACTTGTAGAGACACTGCATAGAAAAATATATATTTGTTCATGTATACATACACGTATACACATATACTCTCTTACATATATGCTGAGTCCAAACTGATTCTGTAATTTCATTGAGAATTTCTAAAGACTTTCTGCTGTTCATATATCATTATCAGTCATATGGATAGGTGCTGACATGACTTATTGTTTAAAATGTCTCTGCCTCAACTGTCTTTTCAAAGTAGCTATTTTGTATGTGCTTTTTTTGATTACATCTTACAAATTACTACTGCTCAGAAGAGTTTCCTCACCAGTCCTTCCAACTTAGTCCCCAAATTGTGGGAGGGAATCAAAGGGATGATGTTTGCTGCTGTTTGACTTTGAATCACTGGCAAATGTTTTATGTAACTCATTTTCTTCTGCACAATTAGATTCTGAGGACACAGGGACTAGGCTTTTTTTTTTTTTAATTCAAAGGTCTCAGTAAGCAAAGCATAATGTATTCTGCCCAAACTGTGAGAACAGAGCAATACAGAATAATTTACTTCACTAATGCCAAATTAAAATTCATAACACAATTCTTTAATTACCATCTGAATTCAATTCTCAAAGAAGTTTGCCCTAATTGCATTGTTGATATGCATGGATGCAAATAAGATGTTGACTGTTTCCCTTGTAGCAAATGACTCTGTTTCTAATATGCACACATCTAACAACATGGGGCCAAATTCATCCCCAGTAAAAACCCATTAGAGTCAACAGAGTGATATCAGGGATGAATCTGAACCACTCTTCCTAGGAAAGCTGGTCTAGTTGTCAGCCACTAAAAATTGTCCCTCTAGTGCCTAGAGACAAACACACTGTCCCTGTTTTCCCTGAGCAAGACAGCGAAAAGCTCCCAGAAAAACCCCAGAAGGCTGGAAAGACAAAAGTGTGAAATGGGCATGTGTGGAACAACATTTGCCAGAAGGTAGCAGGGACATATGAGCCCAGATGTTCTTCTTTGCTTTTGTGACAGAACTGAATAGGGATCCTATTCCTAGCCCACAAGCACAGGTGTTTTGAAGGAAGAGAGTGAGAACATCAGATTGGTGACACAGGAAATTAAATAATATTCATCAAAGCAGAGACAGAAGAGCATGGGCATAATTTGGGCGTTTTTGCAACTGCTGCATACTTCTCTCAGGTGAGCTAATTAAACGGGAATGCTTTGAAACATTCTCCTAGTTCCAGGAATGAAAGAGGTTAAAAAGTCCTTTTCTGGAACAGAAGATAAATATCTGGGGAAAGAGAATATGTTATGTTTTTTTTTGGAAAAAAAAAACTCTTATGTTTTAAAAGCTTTGGCTATGTTGGGCTTTATTTCTTTGTCATTTGAAAGTATTTCTACTATATTTGTGTTAAGTAAATACATTATTTTCTGAAGCAAAGGCCACTCATTCCACTCATAGTCTGGCACTAGGCAATAAATAGTCACATAGGCATCTGTCATGGTCCTATGGGCACATACAGAAGATAACAGTGCACCTTTGTGGTAGGGCAGGAGATGGGAGAACACTAAGAGATCATTGCTGAGCAAGATTTTATTTCATTTTTGTCAGCTACATACGATGAGCTGAAGTGCTCCCATTCACTTTTCATTAGAGGTTCTCGTCTAAGAGAAATAATATTCATAGTGTGTTTGTTCAGTTGCCTGACTAAGCCATGTTTTCTTAAAGGAGATCTGCGAAAGGTGAAGAAATGGGCTTGTTGCCCTTCTTTCTTCTTTTATGGTGTTTAAAAAGGCCTGAAATGTTTGCATTTTTTGTTTATTACATCAGAAATTCAGCCTCAGTCTGCTCTTCCTGGAAAAGTGTATGTAGAGTATTAGTTGCTGGAGATATCAGAAATATCAACATAAATGCAACTCTACCAAAAGAGGGATTGCTTTTGTTCAGAGTGTTTAAAATGTCGGGTCTGGTTAATATCTGTTTATCTCAAAGGCCTGAATTTGGTCATTAAAACCCTTGTAAGAACACAGCAGGATCTCTGCAGTGAGGGCACCCACACGGCCTGATGTGCAGCTGAGAGCAGGGAGCCAGGCTCCTTGCAGCTCATGTGGGTTTGGCTGGTGTTTGGCAGTCTCACAACGTTGATGCTGCAGCAGGGGCATGTGCATCATCTGGGGAGTCTGTCCTCATCAGAACGGTGACAGTGCTTTGAGAAAGGACAAGAGGAAATGGTCTCGAGTTGCACCAGGGGAGGTTCAGGTTAGACATTAGGAAAAATTTATGCATGGAAAGAGTGGCAAAGCATTGGAACAGGCCGCTCAGGGAAGTGGAGTCACCGCCCCTGGCAGTGTTCAAGCAATGTATAGATGAGGCATTTACGGACATGGTTTAGCAGGCATGGTGGTGATGGGTTTACAGTTGGACTTGATGATCTTGAAGGTCTTTTCCAACCATAATGATTCTATGAAAGGCATAGTTGATGAGGAAAGCTCAGATGATTCAGCCCAGATCTTTCCAGGCCCACGAGCCACTGCAAGGCAGAAAATGCCAAGGATGAGTTGATGATTGTGTGAATATTAGGTCTGGCCTTTCAGCAGTGTTGCCTGCAAGCCTCTTGTTGAAATTTGGTCCATCCAGCATGGGCTTGGGCCTCTGTTGCAGAGAATTCCTCTCCCTTTTGATGTGGAGTTGGTTGCAGCAACGAAAGGCAAGTTGAACTTGCAGGTTGAGGAGAGACCCAACACAACCTGCTGAGAACAAACAGGTCTTCTGTCAGAACAGAAAGATTTTTTCAGTTATTTAGAGGCCAATAGTAGGAATTCACTAAAGGAAAGAAAAATCAAATGCTGACAGATGAGATAAAGTTGCGCCCAGATGCCATTGTTGGAGTCTCTGGGGTGAGTGGCACAGAAGAAATCTTTAAATCACTATTAACAAATGCGAAAGTAGGGAGAATATGTCAGAGGTATTTGTAACACGTTGGAGAAGGTCACTTCACAAAACAGATGCTATGGTTCTTGGCAAAAACCACTGGCTGCCCTCTGGGATGGTGTTTGCCTGCTCCGGGTTGAGCTGCTCAGGTTGCTGCAGTCTCAGTTTCTCCTCCTTCCCCAGCTCATACTGTCAACCCCATCTCCCATGAGAACCATGGGAGGCTGAGCAGACACGGATCAGTGCTTTAACCACTGGGGTTAGGAGAGGGGTGTCTGGGCCACATCCCAGATTCAAAGTAGAAACTGGGACATTATATCTGAGAATTCAGTTTAGAGGACATAATATTTAGGTAGCAGAAACTTGCTAGAGATCTCACAAGGTGATGATTTGTGAACACAGAAGAAGGTGTTTTAGCCAGTAGGAGAAGTCAAATTTGAATTTTGGTATGAATGAAATGAATTGCTGAACTACAACCAGTGGTCGCTGATGTATCAGATCACGCATACTCAGTATATTTAATATGGTAAAATGACCAACAATCACAAGCAGTAATATATTTGATACTTCAAAAAGGCTTATTTTGTAAAGTTAAGGATAATAGTGCATGAAACTGACTGAACTGAAAGATATGTATGAAAACTGGGTGTTTCTTGAGAGGAACTTGTTAGATGACCTAAAAGTTTGCCACTTCCAAGCCAAGAAAAACTCTGCATAAAATTTTAGTCCATCTGGTTCTGACAAAATGAAAGCAAGAATTAGAGATTAAAAAAAAGATCAATACTTAATAAGCAGTAAAGGAGAAAATAATATAGATTAAAACATTTGAAATGTATAAATTTAATAAGGGAGCCAAAGACAAGGATAATCTCTATTTAGCAGGGATAAGAGCATTGAGAAATAATTTTCTACTGGCTGGAAGTCATTATAACTTCATTGTCAACAAGCTGAAGCACAAGAATGTAAAAACTGATACAAGATTTAAATCAGTATTAGAGGATAGCAATTATTAGGCCCCATTAATGTGGTTTAGTGGCTGTGCAGAAACTGTTGTTCATCACTGCAGCTCTCCTTCTTTGAGGTTGAAAGTTTAATTGACAATATACATAGATTTTGCAGAGATTTTGTCTTAAAATTGCACAGCGTTTTAATTGAAAATGAGAACTGTGAGAGAGCAATTACAAGTATTAAGATCTCAGAGATTTAAGAAGTCACACAAAGAGAACCTGTTATGACATAAGTTATTTTGAGTCACCCTGTGTTCTTCAAATCTTTCTTAAATAATCTAGGAGTAAATACAAAATGAATGCAAAAACATATAAAATTCCTGTTAATCAGTAGGTATGCTTCTTTGAAATTCAGTGCTCATTTTATATTCATAAACTACTGCTGGTAATCTTTCTGAATTCTGGAAAAGTAGGCAGAATTGTAAATACTAACAAGAGCAAGGAAATCATGCAGATACAGTTATACACGCAGCTTAGTAAACTGGTCAAGCCAGAGAAAAAGAATTTCAACACCGTCAAATGCAACTATATGAAAGGGGAATAAGGAGGGTTGCAGACTTCACAGCAGCAGATCTGGCAAGCAACAGCTCCAAAAGTAGTAAAAACTCAGGGATAAACAGTTCAAAGTGAACTCCAAATCCTAAAATCTTAAAAATAGCTAATATAATTACTGAATATATATGCAAAGTAGGAAGCAGCTACAAGATAGACTTTATGATGGACACGTGTTTATATTTTACAAAAGATGTTGAAAATTTCAGAAGAAATTGTAAAAACAAAACAAACACAAAATACTTCTCAAGCTAGAGAGAAGGTTTTACACTTACAAGCTTCAAGAGATCCATCTTTTTACTCTATCAGGAGGGAGACTTAAAGGTTACATGAGTGCTCTATATTCACATTCAAGTGAGAACATATCGGGTGCTAATGGACTATTTGGGAAGGAAACTAAGATTTGTAATCTTCACAAATCAAAAATCAAGGTAAAATAGTCACCGAAACTGTGAATTTGCCATGTCTTGGCATATTTTTTGATCAATATCACTTTCAGGGAAACATCTTCTAAGCACTTTCTTTGCTGTAGTCCCACGCAAATTATTGAACCTCATGTAGAAGTAACTGCATGTGAGGCGGAGGAAGCAAAGGGAGGTGAGCAATGGTGACCTGGTGGCTTTGACAGTTCAGAATTTGTAGAAAACGAGGCAAGCTTGATGAGTTTACTGGATTCCTTTGGGGCAACATGTGGCATACAGAGAAAGGAAAGGAAGTGGGAATGGGTAGATGCTAGATGCAGCATGTGCACTTTGAGTTACATGATACAGCTGGGACTGCAGATCTTCCACCTCTATGCTGCTGAATGTGGCTCCATTAATCTGTCTAAGAAAGAACCAAGAGTTCAAAAGAAGACAAAGGTGATTCAGTTTAGGAAGAGCTGCAGACAGAAAGGTCCTTCTCTCATCTGCATTAAAGTGGTGACACAGAGCCTCATAGCCACCTGCATAGAGGACAAAGGAGTAACTTATTGTTCTGATGCTCTCTTTGCGAGAATGAAAGTTATATATATAAAAAAATCCTGGATGTGAGAAAGACTGTTGCCTTTAAGTGACAGCAGTTCTGCACACAGACAAAAAGGAGGTAAAAGGAAAGTCATGGAGCACTGGGTCCAAAAATCAAGTTTCGGATAGTGTGTTCAAAGTGATGTTAAGAGCAAGGTCCAGATACCTCCATAATAATGCAATGCATTCACAGAGGACCTTACTATGTATGCTGGGACAGGGGAACACAATCCAAATGGAATTACAAACAGAAATCAACAAATTCTGTGTCATATCTACCTCATTGTATGTTAGATCCAATAGTTTGGATCACCTTTTAAAAAAAAAGCCTGACACAGAGAGAGTTGACTATGATTGACAAAAAAAAAAGGGAGGGAGGGAGGGAAAAGTTCACCTTTTGCTCCTACATCTTGTGTTTCTCTGAAATCACTGCAAAGTAGAATTCATGAGAGAGAGCAGAAATATCTAATGGTTGGGTGAAAACAAGAGCTTTAAATTAGAAATGTTGTGACTTGGATTTTGTACAAATTGCCACTCACTTTAAGCAGGCATTTTTAGGTTAAGAGTATCCATGTTCCTAGAAGGACTAGATTGCTTTCTTGTCATTTTTGTTCCTAAAATATCAAAATGCATTTAATAGAGAAAATGAATGATGTTGTGTAAAAGCCTCTTATAATTGGGAGGAAAAATATGTCAAAAGTTTTATTTAAGTGTGGTTTAAAATTGCATTGCAATAATTCCTATCAACGCAATAACAGGAACAAGATGTGAGGTCTGAGGTATAGAATACAGATTAGAATATATACCAACAGCATTGCTATCTTTCTTTTAAACTGTTTCTGGGTATTTAATTATCTAAAAAATGGTATGGAAATCAAGGACTGCAGTGAGAAGGGGTTCTTGAATTCTGTTTAAGCATTTTATTTTTTTAAAAAAATCATCTTCTGCTCATTTAAGTGGAAGAATGCTCAGGACATTTTTAGCATAAGACTGTGTTTGTTCGTAAGTTACAAAACCCAAAGATTTTTAATGAAAGCATTTGAAGGACAACATTTAAAATTGTCAGCTATTTTGGATATATTTTATATATATTATATATTATGCATATTATATAATATTTTATCATATATAATATTACGTATATTATATATATAATTTATATATTTATTTATGCCTGTTGCATATGCCTGTATGCCTTATTCTTTTCTTTAATTTGTGAATTCAGATACTCAGTTTCCCTTGGATGGGAATTATTTTCACTTTTTGATTATAGCAAAAATAACTAAGTTCATCTTTTAATTCTAAGTTCTCGATAGTTAAAAGGTGGTCTTAGCATCAACTTAGTATTATTTCTGATGTACCCTCTTAGACCGGAAACTTACATGTATTTTTATTTGATTATATATAGTTTACATCTAGTTCTCTATAATTTAGCTCTTGACTTTGTTTGCAGAGAAGAAAGGAGTATCTTCTGTCACTCCAGAGCCTGTGTCAAAAGGGCAATAACCCATTACATCTATTAGTAGTTCAGAGGAGAGAGATCTGTGTTATAGAGCTGACCTCAGCTGCTGGAGCACAGAGGGATCCATCTGGAATTTGGTGGAAGGTGATGGCAAAAGTGGAAGGTTCCATTTTCTACTTTTAAAGGAAATTGCGCCCAAAGAAATCTACACTGCTCATTGCCAACAAAGGGAAATAAGCTCACCAAAAGGGTGAAACAAGGCATATATATTTAGGATTAAAAAGACAAATGGGGGGCATATTGCTACACAGAATTGGGAACAAAAAGTGGTGCAGAGGATTAAAACCACAGAGGAAAAAGTGTTGTTGTTCCCAAGGGAAACACTTTGAAACTTCTAATCGATAATATTTGTGTAAGAGACAGAGAGCAGACATTTGTTTCAAAACATACCCCTCAGATTCCTTCCAAAGGTGTAAAGAAAGTTAGAGAAAGAAAAGTTAACATCCACAGCAGTTTATGCCTGTATTGCTGTGAGTATAATCTGCAACGAAAACAACCAGCCATCCTAGAATTTGTGATTTATTGTAACATCATGAGACAAGTATAAGTGCAAAAAAAGACAAAAGCTGTGGGCTACATCAATGACAGAGTTCTTCATGGCGCAGCAGGATTTTTCAGAGAAGTCATAAAGTCATGTAGAGATATTGACAACCTGTGCACAGTGCAACAAACTTCACAGTGGACTAAACGCTTGAGTTTTTTTCAGATGTCTACTCACACTGCTCTGCTCAGATTCAAGGGAGTGCATGAAATTTTTCACAGGTTGTTCTGAGTCTAGCTGCAGTAGACCACACTTACTGCAGTAGACATCTCAGTGCAGAAGACATCTTACTGCTTTAGACATCACACCCACCGTGGTAGAAATCACACTGCAGTAGACATCTTCCTGCAGGAAAAATCACACTTCCTCAGTAGACATCACAGTGCACTGGACATCTTACTGTGTTATACATCACAGGTAGTGCAGGAGACATCACACTGCAGTAGGCATCACACTCACTGCAGTGGAAATCACACTGCTGTAGGCATCATGCTGCAGGATGCATTTTAGTGCAAAAGATACCTTTTTGCATTAGACAATGATTAGGACATTAGAAATCATACTTACTGCTGTAAACATTGCAACAAATATCAGACTTAATGCGATGTTTTTCTTGTGATGCATTAGGAAGAGTGTTACTACTAAGCGAGAGGAGGAGATCCTCCCCTTCTGCTCAGCCCTGTTGTGGTCACGTATGGAGTTCTGTGTTCAGTTCTTGGCTCCCCAGTATAAGAAGGGCATGGAATTACCATAGAGAGTCCAGCATAGGGCTACAGAGATGATTAGGATATTGGAGTATCTCTCGTATGAAGAGAGGCTGAGAGAGTTGGACCTGTTTAGCCTAAAGAAAAGGATGAGAAGGAGTCTTATCAGTGCATACAAATATCCTCAGGGAGTGTGGAGGATGGAGCAAGAGGGCTTTCAGTGGTGCCTGGCAATGTGCTTTTATGATTTGAAGGCCCTATACTCGACATTGGGCAAAGCTCGCTACAGCAAAGTGCATGTGTAGAAATAACTAAACCAAATACTGTAGCTAGCATATTAAAGGGAAATCATCCCAAGCTTGTTACTGATCTGAGAAACAAAAAAATCATCCTAATTCATGTTCATTAGAGAACAGATAGGGCAGCACCAAGAAATCAGGAGAATTCACTCAATTCTGAAGTACTGATAAGTTACTCCACTTGTATTATATCTTTAAGCTAATTCTATTAAGAATCCACTTTGAATCCTGCTATGACTCAGTCTGGGGTAGACTTACACAGAAGTGAGAGGTGATTTCATCAGATATGATATGCTATAGTTTTCATGTTTCAGACTGGTTCCACTTAGTCTGAGGAAAGGTGAGAACAAACTTCTTCCTTAAAGACAAAATGAATGTGACTAAAAAGGCTGTTGCTGTAATTAAAAAGCTTGTTACTCTGAGAACATCTGAGAGGTTCTCAGCCAGCAGGTGACACCAGAGCAGTGTGACTTCAGCTGGATGATACCGTCATTGGGATGGAAAAACTGGAAATCCACAGGGAAAGCCCAGATGTGTCTAGCAGATCTTCTGAGCTTGGCAGGTTTCATAGGTTTGACGTACTGCCTTGCCAGATGAAGAGAGCCCTTGTATGCCAGTGGAGTGACGTCAGGTGCTTTCACAGCTTATGTTTCTCACCCTCCCTGTGGAAGGTGGGGACCAGTCCTCCTGTGGTTAATTGTAGGGCTGACTGTGCCGCTGTGCTTTGCCAAGACTGCCTTTGTAGCTGGTCCAGGCTTGGAGCTGATGGTGCCCTTTCCTGCACCTTGCAGGCTGCACGGAGAAGGGCACAGCAGAGATCTTTCCCAGGAGATTTCACAGTCACTCTTTTCCTCCTCCTTACTACTTTATAACAACACAGTTGCTTTTAACAAGGTAATATTGTTTTGTTTCCAACAACAGAGGTGCTCAGAGAGCTTGAAAGCATCAGTGGTTCTCGAGCAACACAGCAGTAAAATCTGAATCTGAGTAAGACCTGTCTCTTCCTCTTATGCCTTCAGCCACAAATACTTTCATTCTGAAGAGTCCCTTCAAACTCCATAATCAAGAGTTTTTTAACTCTCTGCTTTAGTGATTTGGAACAATAACAACATTTTGCTGTGCAGAAATCAAGAGCAGCAGAGAAAGAATATAGTGAGCTGATCCCCAGCACCACCAGGAGGTACCTTTTCAGCCAAGCTGCCTTTTCGCAGTTCTCTTCTTTTTCTTCTGTAACTGGACTTTACAAAGGCTCAATCCCCTAACCAGATTCCTGGTTCTGCAATCCTAGAATGCATTTGAAATGCCTTAATTTTCTGGAAAATAGGTCATTCCTTCTGGTAAAATATGTGATGAGTAATAGAAACCTTGGCCTTGGGGTTGGGAGTCAGGCTTGGGCACAGGGAATGCAGGGGGTAACTGTTGGAAAAAGACTCAGTTAAAAATATTCTTTAGGATAATATCATCAGTGCACAAAGGAGAGAAGACTTATGTGAAATTCTGCTATTGAAATATATTTTAATTAAAAAATAATAAAAGAGAAATGATGAAAGACTAAAGAAAGTCTGAAGATCTGCAGGGCTTTGAAATCCAGGCTTGTTTTGCAGTCTGAATATCTTTTGGGGGTTTTACATTGCTCTTTACATATAGATATTTACATAAGGGCTGGATTTCGGGGCGGGGGGGGGGGGGAGGTCACTTCAAATCCCAGCGCTAAGAAGTCCTTCAAGATGCCCTAGCTGTGACAGAAGACACTTCTCTGAGCCACAGCATTTCTGCTTGTTTTTCTCCAGAGTAAACAGAGTCTCTTTGCAGGTTGCGATGCAGAGACGAGTGTTTAAGGGCTGAAGCGAGGTGAATTGGTGATGGGAGGATGTATACTGTCCTTGGAGGATCTTAGGTGCAAACTATAATACAGCCCAAGGCGGTGTGATGTTTTTCATGTAGCCTCCCACTTTGGGGATTATGCAGGCTGCCATAGCTGGGGGGTGCCCCAGGAGTGTGTTTTGGTGGAGCTTCTTGCCAAGGAAAAGTGTGAGGGCGGTATTAAAGGCTGGCTGCTGGGCATGGAGCCAGGCCAGAGACCTGCCTCTCTATACATCCTCTCACAGTGAGAAAAATCATATCACAAAGTAAGTGCTTTTCTGATCAAAGTACTTTGCTCTTCTGAGTTTGTTTTATAGTGGCACTTTCCTGATTTTAAGACAGCATTTCACATAATTCAAATGATTGCATTGTCTGCGTGTGCCACCCTATTCATAAAGACCTTCAGTCACTATTTTGTTAGCAATTAAAACTGTGAAACTATTTTGAACAAAGACAGGAGATGATACCAGAAATGAATCTATTTTAATCCTCTAGGGACTGAAACAACTTTCCAATTTTTCTTGTATCCTTTCTACTGTGAGTTCTGCATGGATTCCACCAGATGCAGGGGTTGGTCCCTGTTGGAAAGCAAACCTCACCCTTTGAAGAGATCCATGGAGGCCTCTTTGAGGGATTCCGGGATTTTCTGCCTCCAAGCCCCAGCTGTCACTTGTTCAGCAGAGACAACGATCTGGGCTGATTGGAGCTTTGCTTTTGCTGCTGATTTCATATAGGAGGTGTTCCAGAAATGTGTTGAGGGTGGCAGTTTTGAAATCCCTCTCTCAGGCATGGAAAGGACTACTGAAACCAAGCACACACATTAGTGAACTCTTCCTTTCCTTCACGGAAGGAAGGCACCCACAGAACTAGAGTTCTCATTGTTGACCTGATTATTTACTCAAGGCCCTGCTTTGTTCTATTTTGTGCATTGTTTATGTTTGATAGTTTGGTACCTGGCACTTTGTTTCCTTCCTAAAATTGAAATCTTAACATTCACATGATTGTTGTACAATACAGAAAGTCATATTTCCTTTCCAAACAAAACAAAACAAAACCACTATATGTTTTTGAATGCTTGAACTCCTCTCTACAGATTCATGACTTTATTAATAGCAGAGAGGCAGAACTTTTACACTTCTCCAGCGAGGGAAAAATAAAAGCCTTTTGCTTTACAGTGCCTGTCCTCTAATTTAATGCGTGTGGGATGTCCTCTGTGAAGTGAGTGAGAAGAGGACTTTTTTTAAAGACTTTGCCGAGATAAGCAATTTGCAGTGGCACAGACAATCTGCTCTGTTAAGAATCTGGCACCATTTACAGTGGCTGAAGCAAGAGGCTCGGCAGTAGATTAGTGCTAATTTCTCTTCACACAAATAATGGCACTGATGACTCTTGCCCATGTGACAGGTTTGTGAGTGATGAGCCTTGAGACTCCAGTAGTGACACTTTTCTTTCTCCACGCTGGTAAATTATTCATTATCGGTGCAGCCCTGGGAAAACATAAAAAGAGAGAGCAGGAGAGAGGGGGGATTATGTTGCTAATGATAGAAACTGCTGACAAGTCCATTGGGGTTGGGGCTGGGGTTGAAAAAAAAAAAAGGAAAAAAGAAACTTGCATTATATGTGCCAATTCAGGTATTGTGTTACACCCACTTTGGAATACAACATCCAAGGTTCGTCTCACTAATCTGTCTCAGAAACTGAAGCAAGGTGAAGCAGACGTGTAAATCGGCATTTGTGTGGGGGCAATATAGAAATTCAGGTGCTACTGATTTGCAGTGACTCTGATGCTCACTTTGGCTTTTTAAAATTCTATTTATGTGAACATCTCACTGTACTTCCATTAGATTCTTTATTTCTAATGCTTCTGAACACTGTTAAACATGTTCTTCACTTCAGCTCTGGAGTGGCTATATTTGAAGTTGGAGAAAGAATTTTTCTGATAGAGAGTTTGTAAGAAATTCTGTGGCAGAGTCTATTGGAACCTGTCTGAATGAAAGAGCACCGAATGTGTGAGATCTCATTACTATTCTTGCCGGTGTCTGCTGTACTGTGTGTGAGTCACCACAGGTTCGGAGTCTGTATCGTTCCTTCACAGCTGAAGCAGTGATTAAGTAATACTAGACCTATCCAAGTGAGATTAGAATGGATTTAACCTGTCTTTCATTCCTGGTTGTTAATTTTCCTTTTCTTTTGGAAAAGAAAAAGACAGCACTACAGCACTGGATGACATTTTTCTTCCTAGCCTGCATCCAGTAGTGATTATTTTTAATGAGTCCCGATCTGAGAAACCTCTATCACCTAAGCTTGCTCTTTGCTTCTTCTTTGCCCCCATGGGCTCACAAAACAAGCTGGGATCACAAGGCCAGTGGCAGCCTAATACCTGGAGCTGCAAAATTTTGTATCCAGAAAAAGAAAAATCCACATTGCAAGTGGATTGGGATGATCTAATGGGCTCCTAATCCCCTTGCACAGTGCACCAGGCAGGTACAAGCCTGCAAAATTTGGGGAAAATACAAACCTGGCATTTTGGGAAGGACGCGACATGCAGTAATCACTCATTGTGGTGGAAAGAGCCTGGCTGAGGAGCTCCTAGGGCTCCCAGCCTATCAGGCAAACCTGTCGGGAGGGGTGTCACTTTTCGGGGGATGCTACAGACTTTTTCCAAGGAATCTGAGTTTCTTCCACCTTCCCCACCCGCCTTGCATTCAGCCATGGTGATTTCCACCCTGCTGTCTGTGAAGTGTCCATCTCTAGTGCAGCTCTCTGAATGTCAGGAGCTATTTCAGTCCTCTCAGAGGAAGAATGCCTACATCTCCCATCTGTGTCTGCACCTCGTGGCTGTCTGTCATGTTGAAGTCTAACCAAGAGAGCGCTTGAAGCCCGGAGTGCAGCCTCGCCAACCCTCCACGCTGCATATAAATGTACAGCTTCCCTTGCCTGCCTATAGGCCTGTTGCCTGGGCACAAGAGCTCCTTTCAGATTAATTTATTCTGTTCCTTCTCTGCATTCCATCCCCACAAGCTGACTCAATGCCAGATCCCATATTGGAGGTGAAACGGGCCCCCTCCTCTTCCGAGCTGCTGTATGGCAAGAGTCGCTCACGGGCAGATCGCAGGGGGAAAGGCTCCTTCAGCACATCTAGAGCTTCCGTCTCGATCCAAGCACCCCACAGGGATATTAAAGTCCCTCGGCATCCCGCAGGGCTCTCACTGCCTCTGCCCAGTGATGCAGCAACGTTCAAGGACAGCACAACCGCTCTGAAACCTGGTAGGGCTCTGAAGCACAAGCAGAGAAGGCAACAGGCAGAGGAAGGCCCAGCCAGAAGGAGAAAACCTCTACGAAAACAAACTGGAACAGGGAGGCAAAGAGTAACACACAAAACCCATCCTGCCCGGGCATCGGCCGCATGCCTCCCCCAGGCATTCCCATCCTGTGTTTCCTTTGCAGTTCTTACTGTCTCACTGGCCTGCAAGCGAAGAGAGGAATTAGTTTCTCAATCTCAAATTTAACTCCTTGTTAACTACAGTACAGAAAATGTCTTAATGTTTGAACACATTCTGCTGCTTAAACAAAGCCTTAGTATTTTCTCCTACTAGAACAATTAGTACAATTATTTTACACTCCCTCCCTTTTTCCTTTTTTTTTTTTTTAATACAGAAATATAAAGTCCAGGCTGGCGTTTTTGTTTGCCTGCTTATCTGTTCAAAGATAGCCATTTCAAAATAGGAACAGGTCCCCCCTTTTCAAACACTGTTCTTTTACAGCAAGCAACGTGATGGTAACATAATGACTCCAAACCAAACCTCCTGCTGGACGGCATCTGCAATGTGGAAGAGACGGAGAGACTGGGGAGCAAAGGCAGGCTCCACGTTCAGGCAGAAGATTTGGACTTGGGAGCCTCCTTTTTGCAGGCCAGTTTGAGTGGTACATATAGTGATATGAACCCTGCAAGCAGCCAGCAACATGATGGGGGCACAAAGGGGGAATTTAGTCCTGATCTGCTTTTCCCTGTTAATACGCTTCAGGTATAAATGACTCTGTAGCACCATAATTCATGTGAACATCTGATACTGGGGCAGTGTGAAGCAAGAGGCCCTGCAGTGTTTCTTGGGGTCCAGAGTGACAGGCTGTACAGCTCAAGGCAGCATTTTTTAATATACTTGAATGATAAACATGGAAAACGGAGGCAGATAGAACGAGTGCTTGCAGCTCGCTTGCTACTGCATCACCATAACTATGCAAATTAGCAAAATAATTGATTGCTAAGAGGAGTAAAGGACAAGTTATAAGCATGTTGTTCTGTTAAATTGTGCAGGTGTTTCAGTATACAAATATTTGTCAGCCAAACCCTGGCAAATGCTTATTCCTTAAATCTATAAAGCAAAAGAAGAAAAAAGATGAAAGTTTTCAGGCAGCGGAAGCCAGAAGGAACTCCATTTCTCTTTTTTAGTATATCTGTAAAGTGTCTTTTTCTTTCTTTCTGTTTTAGTTCTTCAAGGTGATTCATAGTGTCAGTGCTTAAAGAAAAATAAGAGCTCAAGGCTACTCATTTAAAAACCTGAGAAACTAACTTCAGGGAGAGATCTCTGAGCAATCCATTTAAGCAGATATTCTGTTTCATCTGAGTGGGTTTGCTTATTTATTTATTTTATGGCCAAAGTGCTAGGATAATGCTGCAGGATTGGCTGAGTGCTGCTTAAAGTTTGGGCTGATGTCAGAAAGCGCCAGGCAAAATGACAGGGAGGGAGCATCCCTTATTCATCTCATGCAATGATGGCTGTTTTGTTTGGATCCACTGAAATGATGCAAATAGAGCTATTTTTTTAATGTTTCACAGCAGTCTCTTCCCACGCTCTGATGCTTGAAAGGGCACCCCACAGACAAAATTTGATTTATACTATTTTTGATTTATACATGTTTTGTTTATTTAGCTTATGAAGCATTTTTTTTAATTCTTTATGATTCTGTTATCCATGCAGTATCTTTGTACTATTAGCACATAGAACAGACAAACATTTGTCTATTAGGTGAACAGGCATTGTGCTTAATTTCTTAAATGTTTAAAATATATCAAACTTGTTGATATATAAAAGTACATAAAAATTAAAAAAGCATTTTAATAAGCAAGAATAAAAAGCCAAATAGTTTTGAACAGGAATATGATATTTGTTTGTTTGCTTTGTATTTTTCTTTCTCTTGAAGAGGTGCTTAAGTCACTAAATACCAGGGAAGAAGGCAGGGCTGGGACTCTCCTTTATCCCCTGCTATCCATGATGCTGCAGTTATAGCCCTTACCTAGGAGGAGAGTCGCTGTATGATGGACAGGACTCCGTCTTTCCATCTCCCAGGAGGACTGGGAATAGCTTGGTCTGCCCGGCTGGTACTATGCTACTGAAGGTAAAAAATAAAATAAAAAGAAGAAACAGTCACTAGACTGGGCTGTGAAATCTATATGTCTCATGTCCATGTTGTATCTCAAACACCAGGTTTGAATGTCATTTGCTTTCTTTAGTTCAATGTTTCTTTGGGGCTGAGGAGGCAGGATTAGCTACACCACCTAATTCACATAGGTTGGAATAGTGTCTACAGGTAGGTTTAGGAAAAGCTGTGCCACGGAAAACTCAAGCCACCTGCTGTTCACTGGAGCAGACAGGCTCAGGTCCCTCCAAATAGAGGGGGAAACTCATCTGTAGGCTCCTGCATCTCCCAGGCTGTAATCTCAGGCCTGTGAACCAAGTGGAGAAGAGGGGAAGTAGCTCCACTTCGCCATTTCTTCATCTTCTTTCCTTACCCTAGAGAGGGCCAGATAAAATGTGCATTTTTTATGGAGTTACGCAAGACTAGAAAAGACGTAAATCTTAAAATCAGGTCAATCTGAACGAATTTGGTCGTAGCTGCTATATTCAGAATGACATGCAAGCCAAATGACCAGTCAGTCACCAGCCCCATCATATAACATCGGGTCATGAGAGAGAAAGCAGAAAAGCAAAGAGAAAAAAACAACCACAAAATCCAGCAGTGCAGTGTGTGTAATCTGCCTTCCTGGGGTAAGAGGTGTTCAAGGAGGTACTTACAACAGGGGGACAAAGTCTGACTTGCGGGCAGGTCCCAGGAAATGAGAAAGCAGAATGTGCCCATGGACACCTCAGGCTTAAAACGAATTTCACCGAGTGTGAAGCAAAAGGTATAATTTGTTTCTTCTCATACCTCATCTATAGCAGATTAATTATTCTATGGCCACAAGATTGCAAGAAACTTGGAGTGGTCGATAAAGAAAGTGTTTCAGTTATTGCTCCTTATAGGCTCCTGTAATTTTTCTTCTTTGTCAGCTCGAGGTAATATCTTGATTGCAGCCAGTTTGTTTGATGTCAGGGCCAGCACAGTGCTGGTTTGACATGTGCACTAAACACACTGACAGCAGCTCCGAAGTTCATTGACGCCGGTATGGCGAGAAATGAATGGACTCCAGAAGCAGGAAAATGCACTCAGAAGTCAGGGTAGAGGCTTCACTTTCCCGTGAGATACTGGGCTAGTACTTGTCTGCGAGACGCACTTCAACACATCATGTCAAACAGCAGAATCATGAGAAAACTTGCAAAGTATTCCCATTAAGACTAATTGATTTTTAAATACTCTATTATCCAAACTTGGCATTTAATTATTTCTTTCAGGATCCTGACACGGTCCTGGTAGTGGCAAGAAACTATGATTGTTGGGGACGCGGTGGGCAGCAGAGCATCCATCTGAAAGGGAAAGACGAGACTTTTTATATTTTTCCGACTGACATGTTTCAGGCTTCTGCAAGAGGAATTGTGATGCAGTAAAAGAAGTGTGAGATGAGCTGATGGGAAGCTCGGGGATGTAGTCAGACTCCAGCTGGAGTAAGGCTTCTATGCAGAGATCAAACTGTTCTGGCAGATAATTTATTACCTTTCTCAAACAAATCAGGTTGGCCTTAGGGTCATTAATGTTTATAGTGAAGCCCTAATTAAGCAAATATAAACCTTATGCTCAGCAGAGATCACATTAAAAAAGAAAATAATCACACAGTCTTCCTTGTACTTGCCTCTCCCCCTGATTTCGTGATGACAATATTAATGGACTAACAGCAACTGAAATTAGATCAAATGTTGGAGATACATCAGGGCCAAGCCGAGTTGTCATCTAGAGAAAGTACAGAGCAAGTACAGCAAGGCTCACATCCTGCCTCTCCTCTGGCTTGTAGTTTGTGCAGTCATTTTTGTCTGTACAAGAATGGTGTGAAATGCCATTAAATCAAGAGGATGCATTTCACGTATTCTGCAAATGACTTCCCGACGTGTCTGTGCTGTGAGACGGGTAACTGGGAACTGCTTCCTAACTGCTGCCGTGCTCCTCAGTGCACAAAAAAATCAAAAAGCATTTACATGTTGAGCAGTTTGTCACTGAGAGTTCCTGTTGGTATTAAGAAAGAGATAAAGAAAGAAAAAAAGGAAGTGATGGTTTGGTCCCTATGACTGTATATGTGAATGCTACCCTAGAAAATCACTTTGTGTGTGTCCTTTGTGGAGGGAAGGAGCGCAAAATGGCAGCTATGTAGCAAGGGGGCACTTCTTATCATTAAAGCACGTAGGGAAATCAAAATACGCTACCTACCTCGACCATCACTGTGAAATATTGTCATGTAGTTGATATCTAATCACAGGGAGAAAAAAAGGAGAAAATAAAATTACTCATATTTTAGTAATTTTTTTTGAGATGCAACAGTTTCTTCTCAATATCCTGACTTGCCATGCTAGTTGCTTCATACTTAATGTTCACTCATGCAGGCTAGCCAAAAATGAAGTATTTCCACAGATTAAAACTGCCTCAAACACATATGGATTTGGTTTAAAAGAAATAGATGGAGTTTGAAACTATAACTATTTCAGGAAATGAAATACAGTTTTGCGTTTTTGTAAGGTCTTTAAATATTTTATGGAGTACCAATGTTTGCTTGTATTTAAAAAAAAAAAAAAAAAAAAACTCCTAGGTATTTTATTATGTACTTAAGTTGGAAAGACACCAAAAGGAGGAGGGGAGGAATCTTACACCTATGTACAGAACTGCGTTACCAACCTGTATTATTATAACAGAAATATAAGGACAAAAGGGCAAAACTTGCTGATTTCTTGGGTTTATTTGTTACACACATTTCTTTGATTAAAAATATACTGCTATTTGGTAAAAGAACATTGCTCTGGGTAAGATGAATCAGTTTCATAGTCTGTGCATGAAGTAAATGTGTAAAAGTGTCCTTTCATCTAATTGCCTAATTACCTTTGCTTTTTATCTGGAAAAGTTCATAAGAAGGTGTCCAGAGTAAGTGATTATGATGGCTTGGTGGGACCTGGGCTTGGATCACACAAAAGTAGGTAAATGGGTAAGACCAGACCAGTTTTGGCATCCGCATGCGGAGACATACACTGTAACTACAAAACAGCATGTTCCGAGTCTGTGTTTTCTCTGGGTAGTAGTAGCAGGAACACTGTGTTCATTTAAATTAAACCAGTTCCTTGGATAATAACAAAGTAATTAAAGAAGCCACCAAGGAAAAAGAGCCAATTTATTTGAATCATGTTCATAAAAACTAAAACAAGTGCCTGAAGGTACAAAATAATGTAGTTAAGATGGCAGATTGATGATTTTTAAAAATGCATCTTGATATTAATTTAAATTATTGTCCCTAGTCCGAGAATAATAATGGATGTGAATATTTAATTTTGGGACAAGGATGTTTTCTTCAGCAAAATTAAATTCAGAGACAAAACTGGCATGTATGCTTAAAGTCCGTTTGGTCTCTAAAACCATTTATATGTTAGATACAATACATTAGAATCTGGTCATCTTAATGTCTTCCTATTTTCACAGCTCTCCCTGTAATTGAAAAAAAAAATGTAGACTGATGGTCCTTTGGTTTAATTTTCTGTTGCGTGCTCACAGAATCACAGAGAATAAAATAGTTTTGTCGGTCTGCTCTTAACAGCTTGCCTGAAGAATGGGCCATCTGCAATAAGCTAGCACAAAATTGCAAACCAGGTTGGCTTGTTTATATTGTCTGTCACCAGGAAAAGGTGGTTTTTCATGTGTCACAGACTTCATGCACCTAAGCAGTAGTCCTCTGTGGAGACTTCCCTGGCTATTCCCAAACTTGGTGGTTCTGGTGCAAATAAAAATATTCCCAGGCTCTAGCAAATTAGTTAGTTTGCTTCAAGTATCATAACATTGCGCACTTGGGAGTCAAAATACTCTGCTTTACCATCTAGCTAGAAATAACTAAAGTTTAATTTGGAGGGGAATCTCGCTGGGTTGCTGGCACTACACGATTTCAATTTTTTCTCTTGACAAATGCACAATCCTGATAAGTGAATGCATCATTTCAGTCCATCCACCATCAAACCTAATACTCGAAAGCAAGCTCACAGAGAAACCACTTACAAGTTTATCCATATTAATCTAGGGTCACAGACAGTACAGATACAGATTGGGACAGGGAGCTGAAGCTGTCGTAGTGGCACTGATGGATGACTGGCACAGAAGGTCCATTGCTGTCAATAGATACAAGAGAGAAAACCATTCTTATTCTCCTTAATATCTTTGCAGTATTTGGCACTGTTGACCTTATGTCAAGTCTGACAGGTGGCATGAATCCAAAGTAACTCTTCAGTTAGACAAAGACCCATTCTTTTTTCTAGTCCTTTTCAACATCTACATGCATCCAGCAACTACGCAAACTGGATTTAAAAGCCAGTGAGATACAGATGGCACAGAACTGTACTTATCTTTCCCTACATATGACTTCTTTGTTATCACTGAGGTTTCTGAGTGCTTGGATATGGCCCAGTGCTTTGCTTTTCTAGAATAATGGCACTCTGCAGTAAGAATAACTTATATCTACACAGGAGACAAAGGTTATTCATGCAATATAAGTAAAGCACAAAAAATCTTTTAGCTGTGGAAAAGGTTTTAGGGGGCTCTGGTTATTAAACTAAAAGAAAAAAAAGTTTAGTGTGAAATAGAACAAAGCAGATATTAGAAGGAAACATGCAGTAAATGTTGAGCATAAAATAGGACATAGCTCTATTGACTCGAATACTTAGAGCAGAAACAGACTCTCAACCATTGCATTTGGGTTTCATTATGGACAGTAGGCAGAAACATCACCCACACTCAAACAGAGAAATCTGAATCTAAATACTTTCACCCTATTACAAATCATACTCTGATGAGCTGCTTTATTGCACTCCTCCGCTGAGCGCTGCATACTGATTGATGACAGATAAAAGCCGGCACCAGAAACTCATCTGGCTGCCCACAAAAAAGGCAGCAAACATTTCTTAATAAAGTGCTGCCTTGCATCATACAGGTTTTAACCCAAAATAGCAAGCGAAGGGGAATCTGAAACCGAAGAAGGGGTCTGGGTCACTGCTACTCCAGGGCAACTTCTCAGTCTTTACTTTTCTGTACCTTAAAACACAAGTGTGGTTTAAAAGGGGACATAGAGCAAAATTCTGTGTCAGATTTGCTGTCTAACCTCAAGCCAAGGATTTGTTTAACAGTTGATCTGAAGTGAAACAGATGAAATTCTTTGTCCTTAACCCCAGCACTCGCTAGGTATAAACCAGCGTCTGCAGAACTTCTAGCCCAAGGCATAATCCGTACTTCAGCAAAGCTTTGCTCTTTGGCACAGAATTAATTCTGGGTTAATTTTGACCTGTAAGACCCACTTGTCTTTGAATTCTGTATATATTAATAAGCTCATTGTATTTCAACTTGGCAGATACAGAATCTAAAGAGACAAGACTTGATGTGTACATCTGGCTGGGGGTGAATGCACATGGGATGGGTTTGCAACTGTGCAACTGCCAGCTCACCATCTGCCGTGAGCTGTAGGCGAGGGTGGTGTCAAAGTGCTCCCTCCGTGTCGGCTCCTATGGAAATCCGCACCTGCTTCCCGGCGCCGGACAACCTCAAGAAAAGAAGTTGCATTATCTAGAACTAGTTTTTCACTCGTTTAACAGAGCTCAGATCTGTTAAGACAAGACTAGTTTTAAGGCTCGTTTTCTTTCCCTCAGGTTTTATTTTCCCTTCTTTTTCCCCCTTCTCTCTTTTTCAGTGGAGGGTATTGTGGTGGACAAAGGCTTTCCTGCTTTGATGAGGCAGGTTTGGACACACTGGCTGACACAGGATTAGCATCTGTCTAGCAACAGTGATGCACTGTGACATGTCTCAAGGACAGCTATAGAAAGAGTGCTTTGTACAGAGATTTTATACATCTCTGTTAAAGAGTGCAACCTTCTGTACATGCAGTCTCCATGCATACAGGGGGAATAGTGTCTCTTTGTAAAGCATTTATGTAGCTCTCTTTCTCTCACCTCTGCTACCTAGTGGCTCTGCTGTTTTTCAGGCCGTGTATATCCATCAGCGTGAGACAGGATTTCCTGCAAAACTAACACCTTTGGAACTGTTCATTTTCTCTCACTCACTCTCTTTTTTTTTAAACATATTTCACTGGGGCAATTTATTTACTTATTTTAAAATATCTCCTTTATGAAACCCTTGCACAGGGACTACTGAAAAAGCCCCTGCTCCCTTTGGCAGGAGCTGGGCTTTATGAGTATGAAGAACCTCATTTTTTTTTTTTTTTCCCCAGAATTGGATTGGATCAGGGAGCCCAAGTTTCCCAGCTGCTTGGGGTGGCGAAGTGATGGAAATGGGAACCAACACAGTCACTAGAGCTAGTTTACAGGATAGAGGCTACAGTCTAGTGTCTAAACATGCGTATTCAGATTATAAAACAGGCATTGACAAGAGGCAAAATAAGAAATATTTATATATATATATATAATTATATATATATTTATAATAAGAAACATGTTCATATATATAAATATTATATATAATAGGATGCAATAAGTTAATTTGCTTTGTCAGTGGCCATAGTGAAAAAAACTATAATTGTTCTGTAGTGTGACTTGCCTCTGCCCATTAGTCGCAGTTGACCCTGGGTGAACCAGAACAGGACATCACTCTCTGGGACAAAGTCAGGGAGCAAGGTAAAAGGAAAACTCTTTGACAGGGGACTAAATGCTATCAAATTGTATCATCACACCAAAATGTTATCACTTCTCTCTGAAAAGACAGAAAATAAAATGTTTTTCCCTATGCACGGTGTATCAGAGAACTGACAACCATACTTAATAATGTTTCACATAGTTAAGCGATAATGGTTCCTTTTCTGTGCCCTTCGGGAGTAAGTGCCTGGGCCCTGGACCAGCTGGTAACATCATCAATGCATAGCTGAAATTACACTGGTTATTTATAGATCCAAGAAATTTTCAGCTTGAAGGTAATTCAGATACTTCAAAGACATTGCAGAACTAAACATTTAAATTCTGTTTTTCCTAGAGAAAGAGAAAAGAAACTTAGTTTTCCCTGAGGAAATTTTGGTTTTGCAGAAACTGCTTTTCTGTCACAAAATATTTTGTTGGCAAACTCTCGAGCTGCTCTGGCTACTCACAAAAAAGCCAGGGAAAGAAAATGTACCTGCTTATTTTATTATTTCATATGAATGGATACAGAATGTTTTATTTTTTTTTTCAGGTACAAACTATTTAATTCACTTTCATGTGTATTTATTCCTTTACCTGCAAAATTTAGAAAATCCAATACACTACATTTTTTTCATATAAAAATTGATAGTTTATTTTTTAAAAAATGAGATCACTGATCATAAACATTGTTCAGCACTTTTCAGTGTAGTACTATGGGAATGAGGAACTGACATGGGGATAGCTGACAGATTCTGTTGTTGACTTTTTTGCAGTAGGGAAGGTAACTAGATTTCCCTTCATAAGAGTTAGCACTGTATATAAATGAATTCTTAGGATAAAGTGTAGCTGATTTCACTTTATTGCAACATGTTTTAACTTTTGTCGTTTGTGGATTTTTCCATCGACCATGTGCAGCAATTTGGATAAGTTTTTTCAGCTGTTTCACCTCCTTCACCAGAACACAAGGACTGAAAATAGTGGCTTTTCTCTGTGACAGTAAAAACCACATCTATTAACCTACAGCAACTAAATCACTCTTTCAAAAATGTGGCCAGAATTTAGTAACATGAAGAACCTCTGCCAAGAAAAATTCAGTGGAAATGTAATGAAAATCTCTAATGTTAGCAAATTTGGACACTCTCACAGTACTGTCTTATCTGCTTGGAGAGCCATGTAAGGACTCTCCCTTATTGCCCTTTTTGCCCCATCTTTACTGCTGATCCACTAAATGACCTTGAACCAGGTGCCTTCACCTCTCCTTGGTTTCTCCTGCCAGTCTTTGTCCATCCTCTTAAAATTATGAACAATTTGTGTCCTATGTGTTTGTACTGCAACTATTACAGTGCAGTGCTGCTTGTGGTTGGACCTACTTGTCAAAATTGAGCTATACATAATGATCACAATTATTCCGAAGAAATGTAAAAAAGTCCAGCTGTGCCTCTTAAAAGACTCAGTATGTGCAATGCAAGTGAACCATACAAATGGCTGCTGTCATCTGTTAAGACACGAGGTTCTCTTTTGGGTGGGAAACTATGCAGAGGAATAACTTAGAATCATAGAATCATAGAATCATAGAATCATAGAATGCTTAGGGTTGGAAGGGACCTCTAGAGATCATCTAGTCCAACCCCCCTGCATACGCAGGGACACCTAAAGCACGTGGCACAGGACTGCATCCAAGCGGGTTTTGAAGATCTCCAGAGAAGGAGACTCCACAACCTCTCTGGGCAGCCTGTTCCAGTGCTCTGTCACCCTCACTGTTAAGAAATTTTTCCTTAAGTTCCTATGGAATTTTTGATGTTTCAGTTTCCGGCCATTTCCTCTAGTCCTATCAGTGGCCACCACTGATACTGTGGGAAGTGTGGGAACTTCCCTGTGGGAAGTGTGCAAAGTCTACAGGCATTATAGATTCTAGCTACATTCTGTGCTATCCATTTGGCAGCAGTTTGAGTCTGATTTTGCCTCCGACTTCACCCACGTGAGTAAGCTCCCAAAGCCAGGTTCTAGCACCATGATGCTTGTAACCCTCTGGGTAAGAAGATTTAGAGGGGACATGCATCATTGCTGCGCTCTGATTAGTTTGGATGAAGTGTCAAGTCATAGCTGACTGGGTCAAGTTATAGGCGACCGGCTGCTTATGATGTTTCTTGTAATGCCCTGTTCGTTATTTTTGTCTATTCCCAGGGAGAAGCCTAGGAAAAAGGAATGGTACCTTCCACCTTCCAGCAGCCAACAGAAGGTTCCACATGTAGGCAGCAGGCTTCAATCTTAGGAAAGCCTGCTCTTAGGAAACCTTGGGAAAGGTTGGTCACTGCCACCTCCCGGTGCTGAGACCAGCAGCTGTGGAAGATGCTTCTTTCACTCCAACTGTATCTACCACCAAGTAGGTTACTTCTTTAGTGCTCTGGAAGTATAGAGCAATGTTAGAGAAGGGCCTCTTGACCAGGTATGCCTAAAAAGGGGGGCAATCACCGCCCCTTTTGCTTTATCTTGCCCTTGTGAGTGATTCTACATTTTAGCCAAACTGCCTGATGGATAATAGCAGGGTTGTAGAAGGGTCAGTGATTGCTAGAGCATCATGCCCCTCAAATGAGACCAGTAGAGCATATCAGAACCATTCAAACAGGAAGACCCCGCACTCAGGTGAGCAGCGGTCATTCTGTGTGGTTGCTGCTCTGGTGAGACCCATCTTTGAAAGCCTGGACAACCACAGTGTAACATATGCAAAAGGTAGGAGCAGTCTGCTAGAGGCTCTAGCTCCTGCTGTGGCTATAGACCTGCAGAACATGATGCAAGATTTGCTAGGCTCCTGCTTACAGTCTCAAACCAAACTGTTAAATATTATCTAATTTCTACTACCTTTCTGTTTGATTAAAGGGGACTTTAAGGTTCACCAGGACTTTGGGAATTACCATGCAATCATTTATCTACTGCTGTCATATCACACCTCAGTCAATTTTTAACTAAGTTAAAAAATCAGGAGAGAAATGTCTCTTCTTCCAAGCATTGTATTAGAAGCTCCTATTGAATTTCTTGTCCACTTCTGCTCTTGAACTCTACTCTGAGCCACTGGTTTCCAAGGTGCCATCTCTCCTTCTGTAGATATAACCTTCCTGATTCCTAAATTTATATATATGTGAAAGACTGCATCAAAGCATTGGACTCAAATTAGTAAACAGTCCAGATCAGTTTAAGTGATTGACTCTTATCATTAAATGAAGTAGGTAAGAAATGATTGATTTAAAGGATCACAGCAAAGGAAATTAGTGCTTGAAACAGTCAATCACAAATATTTGTAGATATACAAGGACAACATTCTCAGGTGGTACTTAATTCTGTAGTTCTGTATTTAGTTCTGTATTTAGTCCTCTGCATGGAACTGCAAATCTAATCCATAAGTATTTGGAACAATTCAAAATATAAATAATTATAAATTTAAAGGACCTTCTGCCTAAAAGCATAAGATCTTTTGTATGATTTCAATGTATAGTTTATGTAAGAAAATAGATAATACAGTGTTGATTTTCAAGCTATAGATTTTCTCCCCTCTTTTCCCAACTTCTTGATTTGATCGAATTTACTGAAGTGACACATGAACATTTCCCCATTGTGACTGCCATGGTTGAAATATGCAAATCCAAGGAGTTGTTACAGAGAAAGAGAAATGGAACATTACTTTTAAAAAATCCCAGACATCCCAGAAAGCAGTCAAATATTTATGCAAAATGAGTGTAGCATTATACACTGGCACTGAACAACACAATGCTCTGTCTCACACAATACTGTCATTCATATGCGTACATACTGCCACAGGCAAAAGTCCCACACAATGTATTTTTATACAATTGCTAGTGTATTTCATTACAAGTTGTTTTTTTAATTCCCTTATGTAGTGGATTCTCTTGATAGAGACATGCTGTCTCCCTAGAGTTTCCTAAACGAGAAAGAGTTGCAATATAAAATCAACAGAAAATTATGGAATGAAAAATTACATTTAAATTGTAAATAACATTAGTAAAGAATATGGTCATAGCAATAACAAAGGAAATAATGGAAAGAAACTTATTCTTCCCTTAAGAGAATTCAGAGTACACTGAGTTATATTTTGTGTTCTCATAGCTATCATGTAAGCAATTAGAAACACAATGCAAAGTAGTTAAAACTTTTAGTATTAAATTTAAGATTCATAACACATTAGGACCTTCAAATTTATTAAGACTAAATAAGAACTGCCCCAAATCCACGGATCTAAAGTACAGAGCAGAGAGACCACCAAACTCTGCACCTTAAGAAGAAAATACAACCCATACTTCACAAGCTTCTGTTAATCAAAGGGTGCTCAGTATACGTACCCAACACACATACCTTAAAGTAACATGTAAAGGCAAATTTGCAAATATTGATATTTTAGGGAAGGCTAAAGAAAGCATATGAGGTGATGCACTTTGGTAATCTTGCATATCTTGCTTGAGTTGTGGCTCAGAAGCTACGACATGTATAGTAATGATACATGGTTTGAATCCTGGACTGCTGTTTTCCTGTTGTTTTCCTCCTTTTGCACATGCAGGGCAGGCTTTCGAGGGCAGTGATATAGCTCAGCCCTCAGTGCTCCTCGCTCCACCATTTGGAAGGTCTGTGACTGAGAAAGAACCCAAAGAGGTCAAAAAATGACGTGGTTCTCCCTGTTCTATTCTCCCAAGCTGGTCTGACCCCTTTCACTTAGCATGGCTAAGAGGAAGCATGGAAGCACTGCCTGGCTCCTTGCTGTACAAATAGATGGTGTTTTCCAGTACAAATAATAGAATAGAATAAATCCTCTATGGAGGCATCCAGTGAGGACCCAGCTGTTTGTTCTTCTTTGAGATACCAGAAACAATGAAATGATAAAATGTGCACACAAGATAGAGTCTGTATCATAAATGAATAAAACATTTTTTTAATTCCTCTGTGGGGGCTTTTCTGTGAAATCCAGGTGTCCTTTCCATTGAAACCCTCAAAAGAGGAAAAAAATTACACTCTTCATTATCCCCGCAACACCATTTGCATAGAACATTCTTCACACACAGGCTCCTGTCAAAATATCATTCACTCTCCAATGCCAGCTCTCTGACCACCGTTCACCCCCTGTGACACCCTGACGTGTGCTCCCTCCGTCTCCTGAGCTCCAGCACGTTAAGCAGCCAGGTACCCCCTTCAGTTCCACAGAATGGCCTCAATTTTTCTTCCTTTTTCTCCCAGGTAGCACAGCTACCTTATACTGCTTAGAAAACATAAATCTGCAGGAAAAATTCAGGCCTTTATTAGAATGGACACCCTTTGAATCACTTGAAATTGAACTCATTTAATAGGTGATATTTTTCAGATAATTTTTCTGTGACATAATTTTCCCTGTGGTTCACAGACACTTGTTTTGGGGGGAGGAAGTTTGCTTTATTAAATTACAAGGGCTTCACATAAATTTTAGCTTCATTCTGATGCATGAAGTAGGTAATGTTTAAACAGGTCAGTGCCTGTAACTTCATTCCATTTAAATGCACTCCTCTGCTTTAATATCCTCTTAAATCATTTATGCATACACCACTACTGAACATACCATGCTTTACATTCCGCATGTAGCTACACAAGACAGTTACAACAATGCCAGCTAATTAAAGCTACAGGGTAAAACTCTGACCCCATTGAAGTCAAAGGGAGTTTTGCCTCTTACTTCAATGGAGTAAGCATTTCACCCCGAGGCCTTTTCCGTCCCCCTAAGTTTCCCTAGCTGCTTGTGCAAAAAGTTCTGGAGAATATCAGGTCTCGGAGAGCCAATTAACTCGAGACGGCAGCACAACAAAGCTTCCTCCTGCTGATGGGGCCTGGGCGGCCTTTTGCCTTCAGGAAACACTTCCAAGGTGGCTGGGACAGTGGTGCCAAGTGGCAGCCCCCATAGGTACCACACGGAGGAGGAGGAGGCAAAGATGTGGTGCGGGCAAAACTACATGAGAGTAATTGAAGGTGAGGGGAAAGAGCCCGAAGCTGCGTTGTGAGGGCAAGTGATCTGAGCACTTGAAAGCCAAATGTTTTCCTAATTGCTGTTTAAAATGACTGTGCTCAGGCCGAGGTGCCGAGCCCTGCCCACTGGGTGGGCCACACAGCTTCTTCCCTTGGCTGCTCAAGGGCCCTGCTCTGTGGCTTTTCCTTGTGAAGAATCAGATATCCTGATGACCCTTTGCTTTTATTTTCTGCTCTCCCAGGGGCTCCTCAACACAGGACAGAGAGCAGGTTGCTGCCCGAAGGAATTATTCTAGCAGTGGCAACCCATTCCTAGTCACTTGGTGTCCCTCAGCCTCTCCCATGGCATTTGAACAGATGTGCACTTCTCATGCAACTGCAAGCTGTCCCATCCAGCTGGGCCATGTGGCTGACTCATCTCCATCACTGCCTGCCAGAAACGGGGCACGACGTGAGCTCTCTAACAACTGACAACACTGGCTCAGAGTCTGTGAAAATTTGAAATGTGACTTGAAAAGATACGTGCTCAGATGCTCAAATAGATTCCTCTCCTGCTGTCAGGTTTGTGCCAGCCACTTTCAAATTGGAGTCATTCTGCAGATTGTCTTATGCGCTAGAGAGTGAGTAGAACCAGGTATAAGGATGGAAGTATGTACCCAAGGCAGAAAGGATGTTTGTACTTGACTACAAGGAACTGATGAAGCAGATGTACTGGATTGGTCAAAACACAAATCCTACAGAGTGGTCCCAAGTCTGTGGGTCTGCTGGAAGCAAATCATGAACATACAGGGCAGTAACGCACTGTTCATAATCTATGATTGCTCTGTCACTGCTTTCCACATGAAATCTCACCAATATATCTTGTGTTCTACTCTTCCAGAAGTAACTTCATAACAAGAATTGATATATCATATTGCATTTACTAAGCCAGAAAAGAATTTCTTTGTTACATGGAATGCAGTATTTTTATTTTCCTTGCTCTTGTGAAGGACAGACTTCTTAATTGAGTAGATGCAGCATGTCCTATGTAAAATAATAGTTCTAACTCAGAAAATTTACACTTTTCTGATGAACACCACACAAATCCTAGTCTCCTTGACTGCTGAAACATTGATTTGCATCTTTGGTTATGGATAGCTCTGATGCCCAGGCAACCAGCTCCAAAAGGCTTGTACTTTCCACTCTTTCTAGGTATTATAATGAAGAGCTCTGGAGTAATTTAAATTATGCAAATACTCTCTCCTATCAAATATACTTCTCACATATTCCCTTAGAGCAAGATTAAAACAGTGCAGGAAGTGAGCTTGATATTCCCTCTAAAATGCTATACACTTAAACTGTACTTTTTCATGGCTTTTCTAGTGGAATGAATTAGGCAAAGCAGAATTAACCTTGTCAGTCACCAAGTCAGCTTCCATGACACAGAGTGCTGTAACTAAGAATACAGAAATAACAAGAGCCCCAAGGCAGTCACCCTCCATTGATTCCTGCACAGAGTTTGTAAAGTGCTTTGGGGTACTCTGAGAATATACACCCAATATAAATGTAAAGTAATAGTTAGCAAAGAAAAGCCTTTTTGCCTGAAAGTCAAGGGCAAGATAATGCAATTTCAGGCAAACAAAGGCTTTGTGCCAAAAAAACCCATGGCTGCTAGGGAAGCTCAGCAAAGACTTCGGACACAGGGGCACTGAGCTCCCAACTGGGGTGTGCAGGATGGGCTGGGAGGTAGAAGAAGGAAACAGGCTACTTCAGCATGAGGGGAGATAAAAAAAGAGGGCGAACAGAATGAAGGAGTGAATTAAAAGGGAGAGCACGTCACAGGGATGTGCAGGGCGGTGCCACAGTTGAATCCTGCAGGGGTTGAATGGGAATCAACCCTCAAGAAGTGTTGCCACTTTCTCCTCTTCTGTCTGGTTTAGTTTGCTAAGGACAAACGTTAACTGGGAGCGAGGCCAATAGAAGCTTCTGAGAACCTCACATCTCTGCTTCTATACAGCCCCAGCAGCCTCCAGTTTTAGAAAGGAAACCATCCTGGCCTTGTATGCACATCACCCTCTCGCTCGGTAGTCTTAAATCTTCAGAATGTATCTGTCCCACAGCCCCGGGCATTACTTCAGTGGGCCGTTTGTAGGCAGAAGGAAGGACGAATGCAGAGCACAGCACTTGGTGCAGCTCCTACCAATGCAGAGGCAGATGGGAGAAAGAAGCAATTTCTTCTCAGTGTGAGAAAACCAGAAGGCGGAGAAGAAACAGAGAGAAGAACCTTGCCTGAAAGTTTTGGTTTATGTCTGTTCTAATAAAGGCTGCCTGATCACTTTAGTTGCATTTTGTTTTGCTAGTTAATGAACTACTTGCAATCAATAGGAACAGCTCTTTCAAGTGACCATGCTCTCTTCTCTCTAACCTTTGTATGAACCAAACCACAGTAACTGTTTATGATCTGTACAGGACACCTTCCAACATAAGAAAGGGTACTAGGGTGACAAGTGTCAAGTGTGAACTACCAAACAACATACTTAGATATGGGTATGTCACAGTGTGCGATATGCACTGCATTACAGATACCTGAGCAATTGGGTCCGTTTTTGTAACAAATTTCTGTACAAACACGAGCTCACACCCTATGGATCAGAATAACTGTCCCATGGTTGGTTTGGGAACAGTACTACGGTGTTGTACCTATCCTTACCTCGAGAGCCTTCTTTGCTGGCACCACTTCAGGAGTCTCTGCATCACCCTCCATTGCCCGGTACGGAAAGGAGAGCAGCCCATGGATCAGCAGTAGCTCTAACGTGCAGTTCGGGAATGCAGCTGCTTTCAAAACTCATTTGAGTTCCTCACTGTCCTCAGAGTAACTTGGTGAAAACTATTCTTGAAGCATACTTAAAACAAGAGAAGATTTGCTAAAACTAGAGCTAAGGTTTTTGTATTTTTAAAAGAAAAGCAACAGCAATCTCCTAAATTGCAGCAGTTTAAACTTTGCTAATGTTTCTTGTCCATTCTAGAGCTGGTGTTTTCACCATCTCAGGCTATGTTCCCGCTATGTTCAGGCTATGTTCCTGTTTGGTGCCTCTAAAAAATTAAGCCCTTTAGCTTTGCAAAATTCATAGTTTCTTGCCACTGAGTATAGAACTCGGTAGTGACACAAGTCCCCCAAACTGGAGCTAATGTGAGATGCTATTTACATTAAGTTATTAGGAACTATGTTTTTCGGTTTTGGAATGTCATTTCCTTGCTACATTCTTTAATTAAGAAAGGAAGTTCAGAGGACTGTGAGCAGGAGGTATGGGGCCAAAATCTTTTCTTTAGGCGCTTTATCTTGCAAGAACTTCAGTGCAAATCAGATGAACGTCTCATTGTTAATGCACTGGGGTAGCTGGCATAGAAAAAGTGTCTTTAGTCAGATGGAGGGACCAAGGCTGCGTGTATCATCTCTTCCAAAGAAACAACAGATGATCATGAGATCCACCCTATCACATTTAGAAAGTAAATAGATATACCTTTTGTAACAGAAACCAGTTTCTATCCACTAATATTAGAGCCCTTGATGCTCCAAATGCTTTTGGCAAGATATTCTTAATTCTCTCTTCCTAATAATGATTAAAGAAATGTGAGCCTTGTCGATGTAGTAAGGGAGGATACAAATTTCAGGAATGCTAAAACTTTTGAGAAGAATGTGTCATTTCAAAAGGGTTTGCTTTCCTGAGCTTCAGTACAGTAGTTTAATTTACACTATATAATGTTGCCAAATAAGAAGAAAAACATACCTCAAAATACCCTTTGTTCTGTGTATGCCTGTTTGTAACAGCAGCACCGCTGTTATTCTGTGTCATCCCTTGGTGACAAGCCTGCTTGTGTTTCAATAATGGAAAGCTATCATGTTGATTTGCTTCAAATTAACCTCATCTTCTTGTCATATTACAAGTATTTTCCATCACAAGTTACAAATATATGGTGATAGGTAAATGATTTTAATAAAGTCTGACAAAGATTTTAAAACAGCTGCATAGATGCTTATTTTATTTTAGTAAAAAATAGTAGCATCATAAAACTGGCATCAGTCAGATGTCTGTTAATTGTACCATTAGGTGTTGCCATGACTTTCTACCTACAGCTCTAGAGAAAAAAGAGTGTTTTTTCTGCATTATAAATGTTATTTTGAATAACTCAGAATTTCTTATAAACTCATCCATAAAAAGATCTGCAAACAGTGAAATCACCAGGAAAACTATTTAATGGTAAGGACTGTAAATAAGCACTCTAAAGAGTTCCGATACATCAGCTTTAGGCTACCATGTTGTATCCCAGGCATAGAGTCTCTCATTGTTCCTTTTATATTTTGGCTTTTAGGAAAGAATTGGGGAAAAAAGGGAATTATGCTGATCTTATAATGACAGTGCTAGTATTCTAATGCAGAAAGTATCAATGTGTACAGAGATGTTCATGCTGTATACAGAGAATAGTACTTATTTTATTGTTAGCAATTACCAGAAGTGACTCAAAGTCAGAATTATTTCCAGGTAGAATAGGGCTTACTGCTTCAGTTCCTTTTGTGCAATTGAAATGTTAAGACTGTACTTTGGAAAGTAAGCTCTGTGCCCTCTACTTAGAAATGTGTGGTTGCTGCAAGCCTGTATTTAACCACATAGGTAGTGTAGCGTGCATTGTAACTGCCCGTTAGGTAAACAAAATACAAACCACTTGTGTTAATGCTACCAAAACAGGGCTGCAATTTCAAGTGGATCTTTGCTCTTCTCTTTCTAAAAACGTCCTCTTATAATTCCCTTTGTTCATCAAAGATGCAGCGTGTTGCAAAATGTTGTGTTGTATTTGTCTTTAATGGAGTCAATTTACAGAGATGACAGCTTGAACCAAAATGTGGCAATGATGAAAAAACTTGAGATGACTTCTAGTAATAAAGACCTCAGGGGTGATTTTGAAATACTGGGGAAACTTCTGGGCACATGCAGATCTTAATCTGGTATGAAAAAAACATGTGCCCAAATCATATTACTACCATTCTGTTTACTGAAATTAATGTATAAAATATAAATCAAAACACTGCCTTCTCAAAGGGAGCTGGTGTTTTAAGGCAGAGTCTTGCCGAGCTTTCTCATTCAGTTCCTCAGTGTCCTCCCGTGATTCAGCACTGTCCCCCCGCCTGCTTGTCCTACCTGGGTGAGGGAAGCACCTGGAACCAAATAGGATCCTGTCACATCCTCCTAAGAATATTTAATACATTTTTAGTGGCAGCATCTAACAGTCCAGGCATGAATGTAAGGTCAAATCTATTCCTAGGGCCCTGCTGGCATGCATGTTTTTACTCTAACAGTATGTGACACCCACTGAGTGAATTTATTGTAGTAATCACTTTCAGCATATCTCAAGGATTTCAACATGATATTTTGCTGCTTACAGTATCAGACAGAGACCAACAGCATGAAATAAAATGCATAGAACTTCCCTTCTTCTGAAAGAGGAATGGAAGAGCAGAAAACATGCTGAATTTCTCCAGGGTAATTTTATGTAAAAGAAAGACCAGCAACATCCTTTAAGGCCTGAAATGTCAAGCTTGTAAAAATAGTATTCTTGGGAGTTGTATTTGATCATTTGTTAAATAGTGTGATATAAAATGTAGAAATCCATGTGTAATGCTTCAAATCCCTAATCTGGTTTAAAAGGTCAGTTGAAGCCTAAAAGGACTTGGCATTTTCCCTTTAAAAATCTGACTTTTTGACTCAGAGCTAACAACATTTGAGCCTGAATGACCTGAAGGATAAATACAAAAGCTGATTTCAATTGAACTATTTAGAAAGCAGGGGATCTTCTAATTTGTAAGATAGCATTCAGGGAGGTTTTTCCATTAAGAACTCAATCGACTGAAAAATGATTTCCTTGAGTATTCCACAATCTTTCAATGCTTGTGTAAATTTTACGCAGGAGGGGGCAGTGAGTGAGGCTGAAGATATATAACGCAATGCCAGGAGAACAGAAAGGTTGTTTATGAATCAGAGGGAACTGGTATTCGCCTCAAAAATTGTTACCATTTCTACCTCTTCCTGCACCGCCTGGGAGACACATCTGTTTCAAGCTCTTTAGAATTCAACGCAATGTAGGCTTGCTCACCTCTACTACCATCTCTATAAGCATGATCAGAGCCCTTTGCTGCAACTCCCCTTCCCACGCTTTGCACGTCATTTGGTGGTGTCAGTGTGGCAGGTAAGTCAGGTGCCCACCACTCTTTCCATGGAGGTGTGCACCAAACATCTGGCTCGCTTTAAGGAAGCCCTATGGCTAAGGAAGCCCAGCACAGACACTCTGTGAACCACATCTTCTTTATCCCCAGTCAAACCCATCAGGGCTTTGAAGTGGACCAGTCCAGATCTTCATGTTTCTGCTTGCCAGGGAATGGAGTAAAAAGGTGAGTGAGACAGATTTTCTCTTTCCTGAAGAATAGCTGTGCTCCATGTTAAATCTTGCCATCAGAATAAATTTGTAGAAGACATCTCCTCCTCCTCCTGCCTGACTTCTTCTCCTCAGCAAGCATCCATTGCGTGTTGACTGCTTTCTTCTTTCTTGACATGGGGTGCTCTGCCTGTGCAACTGCGGGACTTCCTCGTAATTCACTTACACTCTCTCATCCATTTCTCCTCTAGCAATTAGGGTGAAAATGGAGCTGCCTCACCAAGAGCAAGTCTCACTGTCCAGGTCCCTCACGCCTACATGTGTTGACCCTGTTAAGAACAACTCTCCAAGTTTTACTGGATGGGGGTCATCTGCTTTGACACGAGCTCGAGCCAACACATGAGTTGTGGTTGCCTTCCTGACGGGCTCCATCTTGTGCCGGGCTGTGTCCAACCCTCAGGCACCAACACCCCACGGGCAGGTGGCATCCAGGTGCTGTGGCTTCTCAGGACCCTCACCAGCAGCCAGCGCCATTCATGTGGCTGTACCACAACAGCGCTGCTGCTCTGACAACAGTGCGCGTGTGCACAACCAAAGCGGACCCATTCAGGCAGCCAGACACCCGGCCGACGGGTGACGCTCTCCGCAGGCCGCTCACAGCTGCTCTCCGATTGGCCGGTGCGGTTGACCGCCTGTTCCCCCTGGCCAATCGCAGCGCAGCAGCTGATGTGGCGGGAAACAGTTCTTTGTCGTGTTGTACTGTGGCGTCCATGAGGCGAAACAGCGTCACCCGCGTCTGTCACTCGCTGCGGCAGAAATAAAGTCATTTCAGCAGCGCGTTATCACAGGATCAATGTCTCCCAGCCTCCCTTCGATGTTTATTTTTGATAAATGCCTCAGCTTCAGCTCAGCATTTATCTAGCAGCTGGGGACTATTATACTGTGACAACCTTCTATTCCATTGTCATGGTGTCAGATGCTTGAAAAGGATAATAGGTAGATATTTTTGCTTTTCGAATGTTAAGAAATAAGTGGCATTCCTATTCCTTATTTAGTTACTTCTTAATTTTAATGAATAGCTTTAGTGATAATTACCAGATTCCTATATTGATAAAAACTGGCACATACTGTATGTTAATAACAGCACAAATTTGGTATTTATGAACTGCTGTTCTTTTGCAAATATAGGCATTTGGTAATCATCATTATGATGATAAAATTCATTAAAATTTGAGAAACAACCTATTATCCCTTCTGCCCATTATCTTTTAATTAAATAACACAGAAAGATGTTATAAGACTTTCCTAGTCACACTGCAAAGTATTATTTTTGTGACAGAGCCTTTATATATCAAAATATTTCCAATTCTGTTCTGAAAGACTTATTATAAAAGACTGAGAGAGGATTGCCAGTAGACTTACCCCAAAATATATATCAAACTTCAAAATTTTTAACCTCACTTATCTCAGCATGCACCTGAATCCTGCTTAGGTGCAGACTAGAGTTCTGGCTTTGGGCTGGAAGCTATATTAATGTCAGAGTTTATATTAGGATTTGATAGTCTGCAATAGGAAAGAAAAAAAAAACTTTTGTGATAATTTATTCTTCAGGGGTTTGAGCAGTGTGAATACTGGAAAATGCATGAGGTTAGTTGCTCACATGAAAAGTTTACTTGTATCGAAATGATAAATAAGTCCCTTTTTGAATTTGATTTTGGCCAAGAATCAAAAACATATGCGGGGGGAGGATGGACTCAAACACCTTCAAACAGGTCAGACATTTGAATAGGTTCAATCTAAGCATTCAAGTACTAATCTTCTAGTCTGCATTACATTCTTAAACTTTCGTATGTATTTTGAATGATATAAAAGTTTCTTTACCTAATGGAAGTTTCTTTATTACAAACATTGCCTTTGACACTCCATCCACAACAGGCACAGTTTGTATCGTTTGATAATTATTCTAAATTTAAGCGTGATCTTATCCCCAAATACATAGCAACATTTCATTTTTATTGCATGTATGGGTTACAAGCAAAATTGTGAGTCTTTTTCAAGTGAACTTTATAATGTTTCCTTTGGTGCTACTTTTTTTTTCAGTCAGCAACACTGTCAAAAATACAGTCTGAGAGCCTGTTTTATTATAACTATCTTTAGGTATTTCCTTTCTTATTCCTGAACAGTTTGATGCCAGATAATACTCCCGCAGTAACAAATCACCAGCAAACGTTTCAGGGAACGATGCAGCCCGTGCATATCCTGTCTCTGTCTTGCAGTCTTAAACAGGGAGTAATAAACTAACAGGTCAGGGCAGATTCTCGTGTGTGCTCTGATACCCCAAATTTGAGTTTTTCTTGGGTTCACCCAGACATTTTTCTTCTCAAAAGGCTATTCCCCTTTACATATTTAATTCCTTCCTCTGCAAACCTGACATAACTCATTTGAAGGCATAGGAGTTTCTTCCTCTGGACACAGTCTGGTGTCATGTAGAGGCTGCAATGATATGAACACGGGGAAATTCATTCTTTTTTTAAAAAAAAATAAACTCATGAAATGGGGAATGAAGTTATTTTATTTTATTTTATTTTATTGCTTACTTTGAAACTTGATTTCATGCTTATTTGAAATTGGAGTTAGCTGGGCAAATAAAATTCCCATTTAAAAAAAAAAAAAAAGATTTAAATACTTCGTCCTAAATGCAATACTTTCATAGTTGAACATGGTGCTATACTGCTACTTGGGAATTGTAGCTTAATTACCTCTGTTCCCGAGATTGTCTTAGGGTTGAATTTCCCTGACAAACTAGAGTCTCTATCACTTATTTGCACAAAGGGATATGTTACTGCATGGAAAATATTGTCATGCACCAGAAGAATGAGGCAACTGGATGATAACACCCAAAATGTACAATTGTGTAACGGGGCGGGGTTAAAAATAAACAAAAGAGGTTGTTCTCCAAATGGAAATCCTGTTTGTTCTGGAATATTTGCTTTAGGAATAAAATGAAATGAAATGAAATAAAAACAAATAAAATAAAAGCACAGCAAGAGATTTCTTTACCTTCCCCTCAAGAGCATGTGGAGTCACACATTTTAGATTAATTCTATGATAATCTGCTAATCTGTTTTTTGTAAATCATCAGCGTGTTGTGTATGGGGTAAAAGTCTAGTTTAAGAACCCCCTTTAGTTTAAGAATCTAAATTGAAGTTACTTGAAATAATGCTGAATTTCTTTGCAAAGATTTTACACAGCTCTTGCTAAATACATCGCTCTGTTTCTTTGAAATTACAGATAAGACAAACTATTTAAACACAAACAGTCTGCCAGTCCTCTGCTTAAGTACTGTCTTTTGGTAATAATGTGAAAAGAAAGTGCTGGAAATATGATTTATATCTCCAGAAATTTCCAAGGGAATGCCAAATGTTGCCTTGAAGCACCCTGCTCTTAGGCAGCCACAACACTGAAAATGTTCCCAACATCTTTCCAACGCGGCAGGCAGGAATAATGTAATACTCTTCCTCCAGATGCATTACATTGTTAAGCACTTAATCTCAAGGACCTTTTTGAAGTTCAGATAGTCCTACTTTATTCATCATCTAGTGTTTAGATTAAAGTAACAAATGATCGAGCTGAAAGTCTTTCAGGAACAAAATTCCTTTTTTTCCCCATACATAAACAGAGTTGCAGCCTTTGCATTTTTCGCCATCTGGCCCGCAGTGTGAAATGACATTAGTAGCATGTCAGGTTTATTCCCTTTTCAAAAAAAATAAAGAAAGAAAAAGAAAGAAAAAACATAATCCTAATCTATAGTATGAAGAGTATTAAAATGAAACATCTGCCTCACTGAAATGAGTGGATGAACTCTGAAGACTACAAGCTGCTGGAGTTTGTCAAGCACATGTTTACATTGCTGACTGCTGTAAATTTGCAGGATGATGACAAGAAGTCTACAAACTAAAATATCTTATTCAAATGTTTTTAAACATCTGCTTCAAACAGAAAAGACCAGAACAATGAAGTGGCACTGTGATCACAGGCAGACCGAGGACAAGAGCAATATTATAACTTGAGTTACGTAATATAAGATGATGGCAACGGAGTCTTGTAACTGCAGTTACAGGCTCGTTTGCTGAAGTAAATAGAATACGTGGTGAGAGAATTGTCCATCACGTATCTATGAGACTCCAGCAAAAGGAAGGACAAAATACTGCCAAATGCCCCTTAAAATTTTTCTTTTAACTGCAGCACCTGTTGATTAAGAAGCCAAATAAACTCCTGGAGATCAAAGATGGAAGATTTCTCAAGAGCTTTCTGAAAACAAGAATGACTCAAGCAATGAGACCGAATTGTGCAGCACTTCATTCTTGCTGCTGCTGATCCTTATCAAAAGGTTTTGTTGCTTTGCAGATCTTTGAAGTCCAAGCACACAGAGCTCTTCTTAATCCCAACCTTTGTCTAGAAATATTGTCATGTACCAAATAGAAATTGTTGTTCTTGCCCTAAAATAAATACAGAAATGTTAAATAAAAAGGTAGTAGATTCAATTGCCTCCTTTTTTGAACAGCAGCCAAGACTGAACATAGAAAATCGTGTCTTCCTGGTCACTTTTGATATAAGCTGGGGAATTTTGGTATTTATGTATAAAGTCTTTAGCTCAAGCAAAATTAAGGTGCTCTATTACTTTCAAAATCAAGGGCTGATTTGGGACTGATCAAGCCCTGCACTACGAAGCTCAGGAGAGTGGCCAAGACATAAACAGGGCATGTGGCCATCCCTGCTATTGAAGCCCCAGCCCAGGAGTAACAGTGCTTACCTGCATCTGTACCTGAACAACACTCTTCCCAATTTACCAGCACAGTGTAGGATAAATAGTCTACCCATAAGGAAGTGCCTGTCCCAAGAGGAGCCTCTCAACATTGTGGTCAGCAACGTCCAGCCTAGGTGTGAATGGGTGAAGATGTGCAGAGTTTCCCAGAGTGCTCATACGGCACCACAGCCTAAAGTAATGCTGAGCCTTCAAGGCGAGGAGGCAAGAAGAAAGCGTGAAAGGGAAGAAGGGTGATTTATAAGTTAACAACAAAGGATGAAATAAAATCCCCTAGTCAATCGCCCACTATGGGGCAATAAGGGTCTCTGTCCTGGAGACATATCTCTAGGTAGTTCATACCACAGAATCCAGCTAAACTTCATAGTTCATCTTTAACATAGTTACCTGATGGGTCCCAGATAGCTTTTAGTGTCATCTTTTTAATATTAATGTCTCATTTGATGCTTTTCGATATTATCTTAGCATTGTTAAACTTTTACTCTGTATTACTGCTGTTATTCTTATTTTTTATTTTCATGCTAATTGCCTAAGAATCCCTCTCATGGGGAGTATCTCATTGGATATTTTTCACTGGATATTTTTAAAGTTGTGGCTTTTCAGAGACTTTGCATCGCTTCAGTAAGAGCTTGGCTATCCTTTTAAAGTATGTCTCCAGCTCTTTTGTGATTTCTTAAGGCCAGATACAAGCTTGAAGCTTCTGAAACATTTCAGTTCATCTTTTAGTGTCCCCACACAGGCAGGCCTATATCACATAAATACATTATACTGAAATACCAGAGGAAAGGAGTCTTCTGAGAGACTATTTTAGATAAAATTAATTTTAAACAATTCAAATAAAGAAATATACCACCACCACCCCTACTACTACTACTACTACCACCACTTTTTGTAAAGCACCTTTTTGCCAAAGAAGGTATTATATAGGTCTTATACCATTTCATGGCCCTGTAAATATTTTGCCTTTGGAACAGAAGAGAGAAATGATTGTCGTGTGTCTTAGAAGGGAATTTTGGAGGAAATAAAGTAATTGCTGGATCTAGAATTTGGCTGCAATATTTGGAACCGCTTGTTCCAAAGGTGGTGTGGTACAGGAGTCACTTAGGCAAATTGCTTTAAGAAGTCTGTAGCAGAGCTAAGAAACACCGGCCAGTAGTTACTGAAATAAAGGGGTGCCATTTTCAACACCTCTGGTTAGTCGCCCTGGGCTCAATCAGACCTATTTCTCTTGTAATGTGTGATGAGATCATAGCTCTTTGGAACAGGTACCAAGTTAACGTGTAAACAAATTTTCTCTGTCAATGTCTCATTTTAATTAATATTTTGAATTTCATTTCTAAGTAATGTCTCTTTACTCTAATTTTCCATTTATTAGGAAAAAAAGATCGTTATCACACGCACATGTACTAGCTCTTCTAACTTCTGGGGTGTCTGTGTTCCTAATTTAGCCAAGGGATCAGGAGAGCTAAAAGCACCAGAGTGAGAAATTTTCAACTTGACAATTTCAGAGCTTAAGGGATATGTGGAGTCTTCATTCACTCACTAAACCCACTACTATTGAAACCACAGAGCAATTACTAAATGTGTGGACATGCCTGATGGTAGAAGCATATGCCTTAAACCTAGAAACAAATGATCATGCCACCGTTAAAGCTTTAAATACCATTTAGATGGGAAAGAGAAGCTAAATACCCACCAAGAATTTTCATTTCTTAACTGCTCCTTGCAGAAGATGAAGCCATATAAACATAAAGCATATGGATACACATGGAGCACAACATTCTTTAAAATGTTTTTGGGTTCCAAGCTCACCAAAATGAAGTTCAAACTTGGTCAAAGCAATTCAGAAAGTGCAGCAAATGTACAATTGCAAAATCATTTTCGTGATCATAATTCCAGTCAGCAGTAACACATACCCTTAATTTATATAATGTATACCTATATGTAAGTATATTTTGTGGACAGATTTGAATATGCCATGTGCTGAAGAAGGCTAAAGGTCCAATTAAATATTGGACTGTTATTTGTACCAAGGGGCAATTCCAAAGGAAAAGAACTAACAACTCCCCTCCCTAAAGACAGGGCTTTCAGTCGCATCAGGACACGACAAGTCCCCACGATGCTGGCACACAGAAATGCATCTTGTTGGAGGGATTTCCAGAGCTGCAGGGGTACGTAAAGCGTAGTGCTATCAAACAGAAAATCAAGATGAAGCAGGTGGAGGATGAGAATCAAGATGAATTGGGTGGAGAAATCTTTCTTTCCTATTAGTTTTCCTATTAGTCTGTTTTGGAAAAGAGAGGGATGAGGAAGGTGTTCGCCAAAGCAACCTTCATCTTGTAGTTTGAAATCCATTGACTCTTCATTTCAACTATTGAATTTTGACTGAATAAAAGCAAGCTGGTGACAGGACACTCTTTCAAACCCATAAATATTTTCAAAGAATTGGTAAAGTGCTCAGTTACTAAGGATCTTATAAATTATATAATTTTCTACATGAGCTAGAATTTCATACAATCAAAAAGTTAAAATGTGTATAATAAAGTTTTAAAAAAAAGGATAATTGTCTTAAGGCTAAATATTTTGGCAAAGACTTCATTCTGTATGAAAGTATGCCAAAAGTTGAGTAATACAGTGTTCCTCAGAATCTTTTGTACTGTTAAAGAAAATATCTAATTTGCCAAGCATCTTTTACTGATCATGGGATACTTCGTCTTGACTGTAACTTGATAAAATCCTCTGAGTTATCCTATAGACTGCTTACTTGTTCCTCAGTGACTCCCACAGGTCTTCTCAAATGCTAAATATTTAATTAAGGGGCAGGATCTCCTAAGCAGCCTCTAATCAGACTGCTTCTGCTTTTCACTTTATCTAAATGACGCATTATTGAGAACCTTTTCCTTGTACAGGAATTTTGTCCATTGTTTATATAGGTATCACAGAGAGATATGTTTGATACAAATTGTTTCAGTTGGAAAGAGCTCTGCCAAAGAAAACAGACAGGCAGCTGTTTGCATTGCATATAAAAATTTTGTTAAATATGGCTGCACCTGTGTAAACACAAATTTATTTCCAAGAAGTACCCCTGCAGCTGCAAAAGCTTTCAGACACTGCCAGACAAGTTATTTTTATTAAACCATGTAACATACTAAATAGCTTTTTCGACGGTTGTCATGCCTTAAAAACATATAATATAAAAAATCGTGTCCATTTTTAGGGAAGATATTTTTTCTTTCTCCTTTTCAAAAGCTAACAGAGCACCAGCCTGGTCTGTATTTTTAGCTGTATGCTGTATTAGCATGAGGATTCAAAGCAGCATGTGGATGTTTATGTTGTGCAAGCACTATGCGTGTGTGCACACACGCGTAGCTTTAGGTTTTGTTAACATCTCAGTATGTGCCTGACCCAAAGTCTATCAAAGCCGATGGATTTTTTATTGCCTGCAGCGAATTATGAATCAGGGTTTAAATGTTAACGTGAATTCCTGGCTCTGGCCGGGTATTGTGTTTTCCATGTTTCACCTCCAGAAAGCACAAATGAGAAGGGCTGTTCACAACCAGGGGCAGGACAGGGCTTCTCCGCAGCGCAGCAGCCCCGTCTTTTGGGTGCACCAGGACCCGCCTTGAATGCAGGAATTTATATGCCCAAACTGGAAGAAAAGCAAGCAGCCCTGATATACCATTTGCAAACTATTCAGCCCCGTGGACAGACGTAGACTGGAGCATTCCCACCAAAGGAGAGGCAGAAATTGTTCCCCTTGCTCCGGTCACCCTCAAACACAGGAAAACACCTTCGCCAGGCTGGTGTGAACAGGTCTCGAGGGCCCCGCTGTGTGACCAAGGGATGCAGGCCACATTTCTGAGCAAGCATTCTCCAACCTTTAGGAGTCTCTGGAGGAGGATTAATCCACAGGGTGCATCTGTGCTCTGCGTTTCTCGAGGCGGATGCACATTATGTAATTTGTCCAGTATATTTGCGCTCACTCTGAGGTCCATTCTGTCCCAGTGCCCAGCTTGGAATGAAAATACATGTATCATTATTTAAATCTATATGCATACACACTTAGTCTATGTGCAACACATCAAGAGGTCTACCTCTTCTTAATAAGTTCACAGATCTCCCACTGACATTTATTTTAGTTATTTATATTAAATCATTTTCGAGGAGAATAGAAGCTCTTTTATACACTGTAGGCTCTATGAATGGCTTCTCTAGAAAGCCGAAATCAATAGTGCTTAGTGACTGAATCGGTGTTAGGTACAACACCGTTCCAAAGGTTAGAGAGTCCGGTTGTGCTGGTTGATACGGTGCCAAGGAGCCCATGCGAGCACGGGTTTCCTTCCTGTCTCTCTGCGTGTTCAGAATTCAGGGTGCGAGGGGCATTGCACAAATTACAAGTATAAACTGAGCTCATAGCTTGTGTTTTCATTTAGAAAGGGATCGGGCATACATAATTCTTTGTAAGGAATATTTGTACTGTAGTGTTAAAGTGTGAATACACACACACACAAACCCACATCAACATAAATATATATGGGTATTTTTTAAAGATATCCCACAACCATTCCTCGCTGCTCAGTCTCTTTGTGCTCCCAAACCAAGCTCAATGGCATCACTCTTTCAGCAAATGTGCCAGTACCTTTACTCAGTGGCCTCACTCCCACTTTCCTATGAAGGCAACACTAACGTATGGTGCTGCCACAGCAAGACTCTGTGAGAAATGTAAGCACCAGAGCAGGCTCTTACTCACTTTAACAGGAACGCAACTTGCATCAGCAGCACTATTTTTCATCTTTTCGAGAGGAACGAGCCAGAAATCCTGAGAGAAGCAATCTAGATACAGTTGGCATGTACCTGCTTGAGATAAAGCAGGCTTGCCACATTTCACACACCCCTCCAGTTCTGACCTGATCATCTAGCAAGACTACAGCTGTGAAGGGATGGGGATGATAGGGAGCCTAACTGGGACAGGGGAAAACAAAACAAAACAAAACAAAGCAAAAAGCATAGATGTAGGAAAGAAAACAAAGTAAAGGATATATAAGGAAAAAAAAGTCACAAATACTTCTCTGGATTCCAAAGGGCTGCTTCTTCCATTCTTCATAAGCAAATTGTCTTTGGCTCCCATAAAACTTTGGAGAGCGATTTCTTTGAACATGACTAGAGTCTGAGATATTTGGATCTGCCATGCTACACCAGATGCCTATTCCAGTACGTAGTTAGCAAAAAAAAAAAAAAAAAAAAAAACCCAAACAAAAAACAGAAAACATGCATACGGAGCCTGCAGAAAGCAAATCTAGACATAATTTGATCTTCAGAAGGAATCAGCCAATTCTCTCAATAGATATTCCCATAAATTTTGTAGCATGAGACTTCATATGCCTGCAAAAATGTTAAAAGCATAAAGTACTATGATTTAAGAGAATTCTAGAGAATCTAGAGAATGATTTGTATATATGTATAAGAATTAGTGAAATTATTTTTTACTATTCACCAATTATTTTACTACTGTTCCATAATTTTGTCAGTTGGTCAAAGAGTAGAAATTGCATGAAACAGTTAATGAGAACAATTTTCAAATAAATAACTGTTGAAATGTGTTTATGAATTCGGACACGATAGGGAACTGAATATACAAGAATGGTGAATCACATACAAAAAAAGAAAAAAAGTAGGGGAGGGAGGAAGGAAGCATGAAAACCTTATCTAAAGAAACACTCTCCCACACTCACATTTCTGCTGCTGGGAAAAAACTGTGAATCTCAGAATGTGTGTGCAGGTCTCCTACTTCATAATAGATGAGTTCAGGCCATGAAAGTCCACCCTAGAATCAGATTTTAAATAAACGAGCACAAGACTGAACTATATTGTGTCCCAGGCCTGTGAGAAGGATGAGTTGTCACTTGTATGTTAGTGGTACTTTGTCCCATAGTCTGGAACAGGTTTACTCTGTTTAAGTAAAAATCATATAATTTGTGATACATGGATTTGACTTTCATGATCAGCATATTATTAGTTTGTGTGAGAGCTGGCTAGTTAAAACAAACAAAAAGACAGACAAAATCTGTGTGTCTCCAGCATTGTCCATAAGCCATAAAGTAATACTTTAATATTCATGAGGAGAGAGCCTTGTCTGCATTCAGTGGCAAAATCCTCTCCCTAGGCAATGCAGCTGCAGCCCCATGGCCGGAGTCAGCAGTAGGGTGCGATGGGGAGGGCACAACGGTTTCTGCAGTTTCTGCTGGCACATGCAGTGGAAAAGAACATGGTCACCAGCCTTCCAGCTGAAAGAGGAAGAGAGCTGATGACAGCAATCAATCTGTGGTTTTTCCATGAAGATGGGAAAGGCCATTTTTCTAACTGTCCACTGTGTCCGGAACGTACAACAGCCCTTTGGGGTTCCTTAGTCCTGGCAGAAAGCACAGCGTGACAGGAAGCAGTATGCAGAGGAGTCATGAAAAGCCTTGTCCTTGTGGCAATTCATGTTTTATTGAACATAGCCCTAAAATATAAAGTGTTGGTTGATTAAGAGTAGATGTCCATGAGCAATTATAATAAAATATTAAAAGAGTTTCATAGCCTAGTGAAAAAAGATAAAAATATACAGTCACTTACTTTTGATTTAGTTGCTTCAATTCCCTTTTTGTACATTAAAAATGTATATGGGAGCTGCCATCTCAGTTGCATAGGATATGAGGCCACTTTATTTTTTGAGAAATGCCAACTTAAGAACAGTTGATTTGCCAAGTCACAAACAATTGCCCCCAGTAAGTTGCACATGACTGAGTCACACTCATGATCCCTCCTTAAATAATAAATTTCAAATCCTTATTAGAAAGAGTGTTTGCTGCCGAGCACTTGGAGATAAACTCTGTTGCAGAAGTCTCTCGAAAAAGATAGAAATAAGTCGCTTAATAAAGTCTAAATCATTCCTTAGGTTAGCTAATAGAAGCACCCGTGGTTATAAAATTAATCAGTCTCTGCTATTACAGCAAATTGGTGAAGATTGTATTGACACATCTTCATCTGCATGTCTCATCAGAGGTGTCCGTGCCATTTAGCTACAAAACCCTGGAGGCTTTACTCTGCACAGAATCTTATAATACTTCAATTAAGGGACACCAAGCTGCCAGCCAGACAGCAGAGCATTTATTTCTTGATGACTCCTTAAGTTGTGCCACAGGCCTATCATTAAGAGAATATTTTTCACAGCATGTTGCAAAGATCCTCATGCCATTAAAAGGAATTGAAAAAGCATCAATTTGTTGTTTCCACCTAACACAGATATTTTTCATTGCTGGAACAGCCATTAAAAACAATCTGTTTTATTGCGTTCTGAAAAGATCACAGGAAGTACACATTGTGATTTATTTTAAGTATGACATTAGTATTAAAAGCATAGTGAATCTGAACTATTTGAAATAAATATTTAGGAAAACAAAGTATTAAATAAGCTTTCTTAAAAATTTTGCTGCAAAACCCTTGCGCTATTTTTTGTGAGACCTTAAAAAAGAGTTTCTTAAATGCCCGTGAGGGGATATTTGCTTTTGAGAGAAAACAAGGCCCTTTTGGGCCTTGTGATGTTCAGAGCTAATAGTCAATTCCTTTAATGAATGTGGAATAGAGAACTAAGACATGAATGTTTTGACCTCATATTCCTCATTTAGCTATAGACTTTCTTTAAAGGTGTAGCAGTACAAGCCCTAGGCCAGGGTATAGGAGGCATTTAATATAATATAATATAATATAATATAATATAATATAATATAATATAATATAATATATTGAATTGAATTTCTTTAACAGTGTAGGACTGATCTGCAAAGGGACATGGACATCTCTCAGCCACTTCAGGTACTTAATTTCAGGGGTGTGAAAAAACAAGGTCTTCAAGAGCAGCCAAATCCCCAAAGTACTTACACTTCTTTAGACATTGAGATCTCTGCCAATATGACACTATTTACAAGTCAGACTTACTGGGCCATTTTGTACGGAACACACAGCGTAATGGGGAGATAGGTAATCCCACACTGACTTCTTCTGCAAACCCTAAGCCTGGAGTCATTCCCAGATGTGCCTTCTCACTGAACATGGCCCAAAAGAGCCCTGAGGATAAGATTTTAGGGTCCAGTGGTGTGAAACACTCAGCTTTACCGACTAAGCAGATGAATGGGCTTCTCTACGACACGGGGTTCTTAATCTTCACTCTATCACAGAGCACAAATGTTAAGCCCTGGTCTTGTACAGGAGCCCGCACTGCTGTGATGTCCTAAGCCCTGGGGGTAGGTCTCTTATAGGGCCTCTGTGGGAAGTCTTTTGCTTAGCAGGAAACATTACACTATAGGGCAAAGAGGAAAAGCAAGAAGTTGGCTCTGTGAGCCAGTGTGCAGGGAGTGCACAGGAGACAAAAGAATGGGGATCACCACTGCAAATCAGGCAGTAGGGGTTACCTGCTGGAAAACAGGTCCACAGAGAGGGATTTGGGAGCCCTGGTTGTCAACAAGTTAACCATGAGGCAGCAATGTGCCCTCATGGCCAAGAAGGCCAATGGGATCCTGGCTGCATCAGGAGGAGCGTTGCCAGTAGGTCGAGAGGGGATCCTGCCCCTCTGCTCAGCTCTGGTGAGGCCGCACCTGGAGTATTGGGGGCAGTTCTGGGCTCCCCAGGACAAGAAGGACATTGAGCTTCTAGAGAGGGTCCAGCAGAGAGCGACAAACATGATTAAGGGACTGGAGCGTCTATCTTATGAGGAAAGACTAAAAGTAAGCTGGTCCTGTTTAGTCTGGAGAAGAGAAGACTAAGAGGGGATCTGATCAATATGTACAAATACCTGAGGGAAGAATGTAAAGAAGATGGGGCCAAACTTTTATCAGGGGTGGGCAGTGACAGGACAAGGGGTAATGGGTACAAATTGAAACACAGGAAGTTTCATCTCCATGTGAGGAAGAACTTCTTTACTGTGAGGGAGACAGAACCCTGGAACAGGCTGCCCAGAGAGGTTGTGGAGTCTCCTTCTCTGGAGATCTTCAAATTGCCTGGATGCCACCCTGTGCCACGTGCTCTGGGTGTCCCTGCTGGAGCAGGGGCTTGGACTAGATGATCTCTAGAGGTCCCTTCCAACCTCAACCAGTCTGTGATTCTGTGTGATTCTGTGATTCCGCATGGGGAGGAAAGGTGGTATCTCACATCCCCAATGACTCCTTTAGCCATTGGGCTATCCATTACTGCACCTCTTTTTTGATCTTCCCACTTTAGCAGGCAGCTTTTGCAGTGTAATTCCTGACTGCCTCACATACAGAGACACAGATAATGTATCAGGTAATGTTCCCTTAAGAGCCCCTTCAACATCTTCATTGGGATTTTTGATTGAACACTACCACTCCTATCTCCCTGTGCTGGGAAATCTTTCCAAGACATCTCGTTCTTCTGCCTGAAGGAAAATACCATCAGATCTCACTATATGTTAGGCCTTTCCAATGTTTCACTCTGGCAGGACCCCAACCCTTAGCACTAAATGCTCTAGTTACATGGTCAATTTTGAAGGAGCCGGTTCCTTCTATTCTGTAGGTTAAGAGGAGCATCAACATTTCCGTTGTGCTGGCCAAGCTATTGGAACAGTCATGATCTCCAGGTGGGAAATAGGAAGGGTTAAAGCTAGACTAGTCAAAACTAGTTGATCAGTTTTCAGCTAGACTAGCCCTTGACCTGCTCACTGGATAGCTGCAAAACTGCATGGCTGGACATAGGCTAGGGTGTGCCGAGAAGGCAGAAACAAAGTGAAGGAGAGCAAAATAAAAACATTTTGGAAAGAACAGGGTCAAATTAAATGTAACTATCACATAACTAACTGCTGGTACTCTCTCAAGTTAGAGATGGTAATGTAAAAAATAACATATCTATGAATCTTGGAAGAAGTTGCATCTCTTAAGCATCTCTGATACTCAGAAATGAAAAAGTAACATTGAAAACCAAGTTTTTGTCATCCATATCTGATTCCTCAATTGCCTTTTTCAATGTAAAGTGTTTATTTAATATAGATCAAAAAACAATCACTTGTATTGGTCATTGGCTTATCTGGCCTTAATTTTGATCCTGGAATTGTAACTCATGTGAGTAATTCCACTGAATTAAATGAGATTCTTGACATGATTAAAAACTCCTTAAGTAAAAATTTCTAAGGTTAAGCCCCTTATTTGTAGTAAGTTGTTTTGGGAGGTACCATTAACAAGAGACATCCTCACTTTAAATCAGCACTAAACTATCATGTTAATAAACTCCTGAGAGAGAGAGAGAAAGAGAGAGAGACAGAGAGAGAAAGAGAGAGAGATTAAATTATTTGGCCTCCTACTCTTATTTATAAATGTGAATTTCTGAAAATATATTGAAAGGAGCAGCACTTGCAATTTCATCTCCTCTCCAATTAATTTATTTTAAACTAACATGGAGTGAGTGTCAATTTTATGGAGAAAAAATATATTATAGAATGAGAGCCAGACTCTATAGCTCTAATACATGTTAATAGTCTCACTTGCGTGAATAGTCCCATTGGTTTCAATGCACTATTCACGCAAGTTCAATGGGATTATTCACATACATAAAACCCTGTGGTATTTGGGATAAAAGACGCTGTTTAAATATAAAGTATTATAAAAAATATTAATAATATGCATTTTTTAGTTACGGCAAAATATGCATTTAGCCTGGCAGTCATTATAGCCAGTAAGGTAAATCATGCTTGAGCTAAGAAACTACTACTACACATCCAAAACACTTATTTAACTATGTTTCTAATAAGTACTTTTCTTGTAAAGATACAAATACACATTTACATGAACAGAAATATGGTGTGTACTTATGAAAAAGCTTTTGAGGGCTTTCAGGTAAATACTATGTATGTTTTCTTATTCCATAAAGGCAATTTATTTTCTTTTTTCTTCTTAAGAATAAACAAAACACAAAGGTCCAAATTCATCTCTGCAGCAGTTCTATTGACTTCAGGCGGATTTTACCAAAACCTGGAAGGCAATTTCACATAAAGGGTAGGACAAAAAACTCCACTGCCAGCCATTCAGAGGACCAATTTGCAATGTGTTCTATGCAGCAAGCAGCCCCTGCAAACCCGCATGAACCCTTCAACAGCTTCCGAGGAGCTGAATTGAACATTAGGCAATAGTCAGGCTTCCAGTGCCAAAAACTAGAGATCCACTGTCATCACAGATCTACCGAAATTCATAGATATCATTCAGAAATTACACAATAATAATAGATCATCATAATAATAATAATAGAGTAAAATTGACAGACAAGCTACATCTGAAGAACCTTTTCCCCAGAAAAATAACGTATTTAAAAAACTCTGTGGGGGCGCATCCACAGTCACCATGTCTCTGCTGTTTTCAACTCAAAGTGATCCAACTCTGGAGGAATAAAAAAATATGCAAGCAAAGCACACTTTTGTGCCTCCCAAGTCTATAGTAGTGTAGAGAATTAACAGCACATAGTGTAGCCTTCAGCTTTGGTTCCAGCAATAGAGAAACAGTTGGACTTGATGATCTTGAAGGTCTTTTCCAACCATAATGACTCTATGAAACCTCTTTAAGAGCACTGGTGGTGTGTCTGAGCATTGCCTGTGCACAGGCATAAGGCAAATTTACACCAAAAAGAACCCAGCCTATCTGCTAAATCATTCACACAGACACACAGTATGGAGATTTTAGCCTTCTTCCTCCATTCCTGGTGTTCTAGGCTGGTGTGATGACAGGACTGCTGATCAGTGATCAACCTACTGAAAAGAAATAAGCTCAACAGGAGGATGAGGACCTGTCACTGAAGTGAATGGAGTCAATGTAAGAGCTGCCCATCTAAGAGAAGAGAAAGCAGATGTTCTCTATTGCTCTGGATCTCACACAGTTTCGGCCCTTATCTTTGACGCTTAGTCATTAGGGAAGTGCAGCTGGATCTCTGATCCCACCAGGTCTTTGGGAGATATGAGAAGTTAAAAGGGAACTGGGAACAGTAGTGTCAGGCCCAGGTCAGAGTCAGGCTTCAGGCTTCTCAGAAACTTCAAGCAGATCTATTTCAGTGGCCTGAAATGGGCCATGGAAGTCTGGTATTTTTATCATCATCATGTCAAGTCTGATATGCTGCTTAGGACTTACAGTTCTGCATATCTCATATCTGAACACACAGTGACAAACAGGTAATAAGGGAAAGTAAATAAAACCCACCATTATTTAGTGACTTCCTAAACCAAAGCTTGCTTCCAGACATAAATGTGCATAAATGTGTCTGAACAACTTTTTGAAAAAAAAAATATACCTTTTATCTCCACAGCATCTTGCAGCAATGTGTTTCACAGTTCAAACATGTATTTTAAGTCTGCTGTGCGATGTCTCTTGAACCCACTCAAGAGGGTGGCTTGAGAGTCGCTTTTAAGCTTTGCTTTCCATTGTCTTGCCCCTTCTCCCTCACAGTCAAAGAAAGTCTCTTCTCACCTTAAAAGAAGGCAGTCCTTCAACTCCCATCCTATTTCTTTTCTTCTCTCTTTCATTTCTAAAGCCCAGATTCTTATATTATATATATTTTTTGTTCAAAACTGATTTTAGAACTTCTCCATCCTGACTTCCAAACTACTGTGGCTGGCAAATTGTATTCAAGTGTCCTATGAGATGACTTGGACCACTGAGGTACTGCATAGCAGGGCAAAAGTTCCTTTTGCAGCTGTGTGTGCTCTGGGAACAGCAAATTCCCACAAAGCTAAACCTTATTATTCTTCTGCAGAGCCTCCTTAGAATGCTCCTTTTCTGTAAAACCTACAGCAAGCAGTGCTGAGGATGCTGCTCATTTCAGTGCTCCTTTTAATATCCTTATATCCATCTGCCATATTTTGCTTTGTTCTCTGAAATTTATTGAACCATGTCTTTTGTCCCATGTTTGTGCATCTCCTCACACACAGAACTTTGCTGGCTGGCTGAGATTCCCAAATATTGCAGAATTGCAAACAATACTAATCACATTCTGCACTAGATTTTTTGAACATGGAACATGTACAAATTTCTATTCCATATGCCATGTGAATAAAATGCTGTCATGGAGAGAATGGCACATTTGAAAAAAGTTAAAAAAACCCCAGGTATCTCTTGGTAGGATCAGCACTCTATGCCATCCCATAAGTTGTTTTTGTGGTATTTTATCACTCTATTTATAAAGAGGAAGACAGAGGCTGAGATTTTTTTCCTATAATAACAGTTTTGGTGAGAACTAAACCCATTTTACTTTCTGTCTGCAAGTTAATGACATGGTAATTGTGATTATCTGACTGGCGCTACCACCAAACAGGGAATGGAAGAGAACTGGTGCATTTATTGAGATGCTCATTATTCAGCTATTTGGTACCTCTCTATCACAGAGATGTTGTCCTTTACCATGTCTTCTCCAGTGTGAATGAAGAAAAATGTGTGTCTCTTTTTCACTGTTCAGTAGGCAAATAATTTAGTCTCTACAATGTCTCTGCTTCATTTTTATGTCTGATGCAGAGTTTTCAGACAGATATGTGACTACATATCTTTTTCAGCTGTGATTATGAAAGACTTCTCTATTTTTAATGCCTTTTTTATTTTTCTGTGAATTTGGGAAAGATCTAAATGGAGCAGGAATGCTCAAATGTATCCCCAAACCTAGAAACAAATTTTACAAATTTATGCATCAGAACCACTTTATTTATATGCACAAAATGAAACGCATATATGAATCTCTGAAGCTCAAATTCTGCCTAAGCAAAAGAGAATAATAAAATCATACAATACAGAAATTGGAGGAAGAAAGAGAGAGGAAAATAGGGATGTGTGTGAGGGAATTTGCGACATCAAAACAAAAAAAGATACAAAAAAAATTCCAAAACCAAACCAAAATAAAATTACTTAGTCTTGCAGACATTGATAGGCATAACTTAGGTTCTCTGTGCACAGATTTGTTTCAGCATTGAGGTTGTGAAAGCAGAAGTGTGTGAATTATAAGCTGATTTTTCTTCTTTAAGAAGACACCATAATTGAAGCATGAAAACTTTTTAATCTCTGCAAAAATGTGCTTCTAACCAGAGTAATACCATAAACATAGATGAATGCTCATTCATGCTGGACCTTTAGTAATAGACTTACAAGTCATTGTCAGGTGATTTGTTTCCATAAAAAGTCTAATTTTTCTTATATAATTTAGATAGCTCAAGCCACATGCATAATCTCAACCTAAAGGAAATAAAAAAAAAATCTCTATATACCGAGTTTTGTCTTATTCTGATAAAACTCTCCCCATGAAAGAACTGATGTGCTTCAAACACCCCACTAATGGTAGAGTAAATTACATTTTCTCATTTGGAACATTGTAATAGATTTCTCTACAGAGTGATTTATCATGCAACAATTAGGAACCCCAGGGAATTGGATGACCATTTTAAATTTTATCAGCTTGTTTCAATAAACTGTTAATGTGACCCTAATGTTTGGGAAGCACTTTAATATAATCAGATTTCAGTTGTTCAATCTACTGACATTAATGGCTACCTCATTAATCATAGGATTCTCACTGAGACCTCAGAGGCTGTGCTAAGTTCAGTGGACCAATTCTTACAATAATAAAAACAACAGGCATTTTCAACAGGGAAAAATCCTCACTTTAACTGCAAAATGTTATTTTGTTATCCTCCAGGAGTTGACAAGGTCATTTAACAATCCCCCAAAGCTTGGAAAAAAAACATTTGTGTATAGTTCAGCTCTATTCTTAAATTGGGCAATTAAAAATGATACAGTTAGAACTGCAATCTCGCTGTAAGCAAACATGTGGCAGCCTGAGAAGAAATAAAATATGGGAGGAAGATTGTGAAATAGCATCTGTAAGAGCAGAGTTGTGGTTCAGAATATCTATTCCAGGTATCCAGGGACCATGATGTCTGAAACCTCCCTGCCACAGTGATGGCTCCAGCCCTACTGCATACAGTACTAATCACTCGTGATGTTTACTACTCTGTAACGCATTACACGGGCTTATTGCCATGGCATCATCAAAAATGTGGTACCATTCTTTCAAAATAACTTGTTTTCCTGAGTAAAGATTCATTAATTTAATGGAAGAAATTAGAAATAATGCTTTGTAGCCATATTCATTGATAAATTAATGGCAATGCTCCTGTCTCATGCCTGTACAGACAGTAAATAGATCAGGTCTCAGAATGCCTGTCTTAAGCTTCATGGAAATTTTAATGACTACCTTGACCTCAGACATCCTTACAGAGTATGCATTGGGAAGCACAGGGTTGTATTTCAGCTGGCTACAACAACAGCAAACAATTGGCTGTTGGGTCTTCAATAAAATTAGGTCTACCAAGTTAGAGAGATAATTCTTTAAGACGTTAGCAAGGATTCATTTATTTTGATTTCCTCTTTTTTTTAGTTATGTAGATAACAATGACCCCTGAATTAAGTTTCTTTTTCTAATGCATGTGGCACTATAAAAAGATGATTTTGATCTTATCAGGTAGATACGTTTAGAGTAGGAGATGTTAGCAGTATTTTAGGTGGGCTAAAAAGTGGCAATATGAAGCCACACATAAGAGTGGAAATCACTTATATAACACCTGAGAAAAGGATGAAGCATTCCCAAATGCTTTCAAGTTAAGTGGAAAAAATGAAATACCAAAGGCCACTTTGTTACTGAGTCCATGTCCCTGCTATCACAAGAAGTACACCAGGCATTCTCCTTCAAATAACTCACAACTATTTTAAAAGGGTTTTTTTTTTTTTTTTTTTTTTTGCTGCAGATAGATACACTGAAAAGCTATATCCAGTCCTTTTGCTCTCAAATGGTTCGAAATCTCAGTAACCAGGCAAAATTTGTTCATGGTCAGTTTTCATACTGTATTACTCTTGTATTACAGTTATAGTACTACCATGGTCTTTTTGCTATTGTTTCAGCATTATCCCCTAGCTTAAATATTTTGCTCCCAGGCACTCCTATTCTCTTGGTATCCATCCCATTAAACGCATCTGATATGCTGCCATAGGAAAGACTTCCCATTAATCTGAGCATCCAAAACTTTGCAATGTCTGTTCTAGCCTCATCAGTTTCTACTGGACCATGGGTTGTAAGTCTTCCTGAAGTGGCCTCATCAGGAGAGCACTGAAAACTGTAGGTGCATGGAATTTTGGAGCTGCCATTCTAAACTAATCAGATGTACATATATGTAGCATAACAGAAATTGTATGGGGATGGCAACTATGGGAAGTACACCCTCAAGATAAGTATTTTATGACAAGTTCTCACTAGCTTATCTTTCAGGTATGTACAGATTTTTTGGCTATCAGGGACATTCCTATGTAAAAAAGTCAACTGCTTCACAGTATAATTTTAAGGGGATAATTTGAAGGAGCCAGGATTAGCAAAAGGGCAAAAGCATTTCAGTAATGGCTGTCACTAAAGGCCAAGCAAAAGCTTCGAGGAAACCTCCAAAGTTTCTATAACAGAGAACCTCTCTATAACGTGCAAGTGCAGGAGCCGAGAAGTGGAAGGAACTGTACAGGAGTGATCAAAGCTGACAATAAAAAAGAATTAGCAGAAGATGCAGCGCAATTGTGAGCACAGGTCAGAAGGGATATAAAGGAAAATGAAGCGCAGTACAAGATCTGGGAGGACTGAGATATTTTCATTTTGGTTAAAATCTTTAATGCTTTTTTTCAAACCATAACGTGTTAGTGATTATACCTGTGGCCTTGGCTGACAGTCCAGTGCAGGAGCTGCCTGATAAACAGCTTTTGTGAGATATGTGATGCTATGGAGAATGGCCCAGCTCAGCATCGTATGTAAGATTATACAGGAACCCAGTCTTTTTGCTCCAGGTGATTTTATTTATAGTTCATGCAGGTGCAGATGAGGCAGTGAGTCTAAGCTATTGTATGAAGAGTCGAATGAATGAAGCACGTTTCTTCTGGAGCTTTGTGACTGAAGGGACCTGGCAGCCACACATCCCAAATTTGGAGAGCTTGGAGAACTACCACGAGCTTTATAGAGCCATTTAGCTCCAGGATGCAGGCCTGTTTGCTCTGGTTTCTGGGAGGGAGGCAGAATAATAAGCGTTGATGTTTTAAGGGATAATGCTATTGCTATTCCTTTTTTTTTTTTCCTCATTCAGATTATTTTTGAGGACAAGATGGCTTTTAACTCTTAATTATATATTTTGTTTTTATCAGAGCACAGATCTCTTTTCTCAGCCACCCTTTTGTCCTGCAATTCTCACTTTATTAGTTTCTTCTTTATCTCCATCCTTTCATCTGACAATAAGCAGTGTGGTGATGAATCCAGGGAGCAAGAAGGGTTCTGATTCCCTTCTCACCCAATACAGATCTCAATGAAACTTTACAATGGCATCCAAATCTCAGCTGCATGTTACTGGAGCTATTGAAAGCATCACAGCCTGGTCAGTCAAGAGGGAGAAGTCTTATACGCTAAGATCATCCTGTATTAGGATGAATGTTTTTGTACTGGGAAATAGACCCTAGGAGAGGAAGAGCAGCAGTTTGGGAAGAGGAGAAGCCTGTGTCACAAGGATAATGAAGATGCTAAGGATTTAGGGTCTAGTTGCTTCCTGATGCACTAGGTTTTTATGTTCGTATTTCTCCTTAGGTTTAATGTGAATAAGAGTCACACATCCCCTGTGGGTTGAGTGAAGAGTCCTTAATGTTTCCTTGAGGAATACTTTCAAGTCTTCATGAAACATTCATACTTGATAGAGAGGAAAACCTACTTTAATAAAACATGTTTACTATTATTATCCTATAGAGAAGTAGGTGTTTTATGTATCTGAGTATCGTGTATAACACACTTTCATCACTAGTATATATTATAAGTCTACGATCACTTCATATTACTGGCTTGTTTATCTAGCATTAACAGTTCATTTTACTCAAAATGAGGTATATTAACTAAGTAAGCCAATAGAATGAGCTCATGTTTAAAGAACAGCTTCTCTTTTCTTTCTACAAGATCCTATTTCTGAATGTGGCTTCAACAGCAGACATCTGTACCAGAAGACTGCTGAGTCCAGAGAGATTGTTATTTAAGGCTTATCTTGCTGCTATGAGAGCAGGTCCAGCTAGGCTGGATTCCACCGGGCTCCTGACTGAATAAATGTCCAGGACATTCAAAGGTGCTACTAGACAGCCAATGTGCCCCAAGGTGTTTCACCTGGTTGCTCCAGAAGGCCACAGAAGTACTGTAGGTTCCATGTCCTATGTGTCAGGCCCATGGAGGCATCTTCAGTGTGTCATGGCATGCAAAATGGCACTGGATACCTACGTTAAGGCAACTGAATCCCGTCTTTAAAGTGTTCCAGTTGCTTCCAGACTACAGTTAGAGGCATTTTGCTTGTTACTACTTGCCCATAATGTCCTTCGGCTACAGAGTGCCACAGGCCATTCATAAAACAAGGCACACAGCTATTGAAAATATCCAGAGCTGCAAATATAGCAGTACTGAAATGGATACAGAGGACAGCAAGGAGAGTAGGCTCTGCTTCATATAAGCCTTTCTCTGTCCTCGTATAATTATCTTCATGTAATATAAATATTCCATGTCAAACAAATAAGTATCTATTGTTGATGAAATTTTACTTCTTGTAGATTATTTTTAATTAATGTGTATGCATTTCAGAAATAAAGGACAAAATATGTCAAATACTCAGTTCAGATGGGTGGGTACATACATGCAATTTTCAGTGTATTTTTATACCTTGTAATGGTTGCTGGCCTTTCAACTGTCATGAAACTAAGAGTAGTAAACACTTAAAGCTCACATATCATAAGTAAAATCTGCCACACTTCTTGAGGAAATGTTAAAATGTTCAACATCCGTGTTCTCAACAAGTAAATAACACATTATAGGGCTACATTATGACCAGATTATATCTATTAGTTACTGCTGTGCACCATGTAAATCTCCAGATTCCCCTGGGAAATGAGAAAATCATTTCAGACTTCAATAACTAACAATCAGTTATTGCTCTGGGCAATAATAAAGCAGAATGCAATTACCTAAAGTGAAGTTAGCAGTGTAACAAATGAAATACAGATTTCTTTCTCTCCTAAAATAAATGTAGCATCTCCTCATCACACACTACTGCATGGTATAATAGGGTCTTCTAAACAGTGTATTGTCTGAACGGCCTATTTGAGATTTGAAATATATGTGATTAAAACTTATAAAAGTTACTTTTTATGACATCACTTGCATGATTAGTGCTGGAAAAAGACTAACGGCTATGAAACTGCAGTAGTAAAAGGCTCATTCGTGGAAAATAGATTTCAGAGCAAGATTCCCTGCTCCCAGTAGTACTCCTCTTCACAGAGTAAAGACAATCTACCCCAAAAGGGAAATAGAAAACTTCGGTTCATAGGTCTTTTGATCAGATTTACTCAAAACAGGTTAGAGCTGTAAATGCAACCTTCATATTATCCTACTGCCTCTCACATTAATTTATTATTTATTCTACTAACATGAACAGTACAGTCTGTTAAGGAGTTAAAACGTTTTATTTTAAGCTGGATTTTTATAATTGAGATGTGAAGTCCCTAGCGCCCATAACTTTTCTTTACTTAGAACTAAACTGTATAAAATAAAGCGTACGCATAAATGTTTGCAGAATCAGGATTTTTGCGTGTAACTGGAATGAATAATATCTAGAGTAAGAATGAAGAGACTATATGCTGGATGAAAGAAAGATATATCCAAAAATTATGCACAAGTAAATAATGTTTTTTAGTTCTAATACCTTTTTTTTTCCTTGTTATGCAGGGTAGGTATTAATTCTCCATGCTGAATTATTTCTAATTAATTATTTGCATGTATTTCCTCTTTGTCACTACAGAATTTAATTATACTGGAATAGATTTCCCAGTAGAAAGTTAATCCTAATTCTTAATGTTTTGGAAAACCATTTTTTATTTATAAATTCAGGTGTGTTTGAGGGAATGTTACAAAAAAGATAGCTATTTCTGTCTACTCAAGGCTTGTTTTACACACATTATTAAGGAAATACTTTATCGTTGTATTGCGTATGTTTCTATACCTCATCCTAAACTGTTTTTTTAACAAGTCCTTGGAAGCTAATGACTCCCTCCTCTTTACAGTGTCCACTATTATAACGTATCTCATTAGTGTTACACAAAGCTCAGTTTTAGAGTTCTTTATTAAAGAGTAATTTTTTGTTGTATAATTATATGTTGCATAGTGCAACATTAATACTACCAGCGTTGATAATAATATATTTAAAAAATGTATTGAGGCATTTGTTGTCAGATCCATATGCCTTTTTTTTTAGGCAACTTTAGTTTCTATTTAGATCATTCTAATAGCAAGCTAATTAAAAAATAAAATCCGCACAGCCATTAAAACATCAAGAAACAGCATCAAGAAAAAACACGCTATGCAGCATTTAGGATAAAACATTATAGTGAGAAGAGGCGTCCTTTCGGCTGGGTGTTTTCTGAGTTAAATGGAGCAGTGCTCGGCAATTACTTGCAAGGTTGGAGGAGTTCTGCATTGTTACTGCTTCGTTCTTGTTCCACTTGGTAAAATAAGGAGGAGAACGTGAGTGCTCTGTGTGAACGCTGCCCACCAGCAAGAGCCTGCACTCGAGAGGCAAGCATCCAAATTCCTGACTTGGATAACATTTAGATATATATTTTTCATAGGGGAGTATGAAAGTCACAAAGCCATATCACAGTCAAGAGGCATTAAAGAACTAATTACTTCAAGCATTTGGACTCATGGCTAGCCAGGAAATGCAGGTTAGATCTGTACTTTAGGTGATTTGAAGTGCTGACACAGAAAGCACCCACATTATCCCTGAATTCAGGCTGTGTAAAAATCCCATCTGCTTTGCTAGCAGGTGATGCCAGGATCTTTCTAGGAAGGCTCCTTCTGCCTTGTGTCAATCACTTGACATTACCAAAGGGAAAAGGTGTTTGTGGATGCGGCCCAGCGAGGCCCGGCGCCATCTGCACGCGCGCGACAGACGCTCAGGAAGGGACCGGCCCCAAAGCTGGCCTCGAGCACAGCCCTCGGGTTGCTCCTGCTTCCATGCTACGAATCTTGTCAGCTAAAAGACGTGCTTTCTAATTCTGCTATTCATTATTCAGCTACTTAGGAATTTTTAGCATGGCTTTTGTCTTCATGGGAAGATATAGCAAAGGACAACTTTCGTGACAACAAAACAATGCAAAACACTTTGAAGATATTTAGAAATAGTTGGTGAATCAAAAAAAAGTTATTATTAAAGATACACTTCTACTGAAGCTAAGATATTTTGCAGGCAATGATACTAGGCCACACGCTCTGTAAGATTCTTGTCAATCCTCCAGCTAGAAATGCATCATTCCAAATGAGGAGAATACAGAGTTTGGTAGAAAGTAAATAACATCCAAGACAGGATTAATATGTGGAGTGACACAGATCTGTTACCAAACGCGGATCACTAGATCATTTTTATAATGAAGCCAAACAGAGGTGGCAGACTTTCTCCTGGAGACAATTTTTAAAAACTGCTATAGGGTCACTGTGTCCCAACAACTCAAAACAGTTTCCCAAAGCAGAACTTTGATAAAGAATACATATTCTTTCCTTGGATACAAACTCATGAAATGGAGCAATGATCAGGGTTAAGGAAGTGCTTTGATCCTGAATTTTTCATTGGTGAGATGATTTTTGGATATTTCATACACTTGAACATGTGCATTTTAAAATGCATCTCGAAAAAAATGGAGAGATTGCAAAGGAGAGCAACAAAAAACATGTAAGAACTGAAAGAAATTATTATTAGATCTCAGCAACTCCCCAAAATCTCAGTAAGGTTAATCTCAGATGGTTACACTGGGGTCCAGTTGCGGAGTGTAAGCACCTTCACAGTGAGGAGATGCTACAGACCTCTTCAAAGACATAACAAGAATCCATAATGACTGTAAAGGGAATTCAGACAAATTCAAATGAGAAATAAGGCACACTTCTTGGCTATCTGCTTGCTTTTAACCATGAAGGTGATTAAACTTGGGAGCAAACCACCAAGGAAAAAGACTGATTTTCCATCTCTGGATTTCCTTACCTCCAGATGGGATGCCTTTGCAGAGTGCAGCACGTGTCTCATTCTGACTCATGTCACTGTTCTCAATAAGCCCTGGTACAGCAAGTGGGCAAGTTTTAATAACATGTGATATACAGAATGTGAGTGTTGATGATCCCCTCTCCTCCTCCGGCTGCAGTCCATGAATCCAGAGAACATGGGCACGGCGGCACAGGTGTCTGTGACTAACTGTGCTTTCTGTGAAAGTAACCTGTCATGATGAGACAAAGCCCCACAGAAGCCACCTTCACCTTGGGCTGGATCATACAGTCAGACACAGACAATTTGAGTCTATGTCTTTGAGAAATACATAAATATCCAACATTGTACGCATAAAAGAAACATACTGAAAATAACACTGAATCTTCTTAAAGAAAGAGATGGATGTCATATTTATCCACTTCACATGCAAATGTTTACACATAGAGAATTTTACCATAGAGTGAGGTATGGAATTTCTGGTTCAATTAGGAATATAGAGTAAGGAGCAGGAAAAGCTGGAGGCTGAGCCAGAAGCCGAGGGGGACATCAGCTTGGGCACTTATCTCCAGGGTCCCTTCAGGCAGTCTTCCAAGAAATGGAGCTCTCAGGGTCAGCAAACTACTGCATTGCCCTGGTAGGTTAAGCTGCAGCTGAGTGGAGGTTTTCTCAACGCAATTGGTACCCAAAATGTCAGATTTAGGTCCTGAAGAGGCATTCAGATTCTCAAAATTTCATTTAGAAGAACACTAATTAGGAGCTAGGCAACAGATTCATATAGCTCAGTACTCTTTCCTCAGAAAGGGACTGTTGTCAAATTTTTAGGAATTTAGTGTAAAAAACAGACAAAAACAGAGCAACTTTTCCCTAGCAAAACGTCCTTCAGATTTGGCAGGCTGCAGTTTAGGGACCTTCAGATTCACTTGCAACCACATTCTTTTTTTTTATTTTTAATAAAAACATATATAAGACAAAAAAGCATTTGCTAGATCTCTTTTTTGCTTTTTAGCGCACAACCAGAACATCCTTTGGCAAGGACTCCCACTATCTGATTTCGTACTGTTTAAAAAACCAAAACCCTTCTATTTGTTTCAAACCAGCTGCCTGATTATTTCATTTTGTGCCCTCTTATTTTTGATTTTTTGGGGGAAACAGAAAATAATTGATTCTCGTTTACACTCTTTTTGCAAGTAAAGACTTGGTGTCCCCCTCTCATGTTATTTCCTTTCCAGGATGAAGAGATTTAATCTGTTTAATCTCCTCTTGCACCATAGCCAAGTCCAATCGCCCTTGCTACCCACCTCTGTAGCACTTTTCAGTTTTAGGTATATTCCTGAGAAGGGATGACAAGGCACAGTACTCCAGATGCAAACACCCTGTTGTTTTTATGTGGTGGAATAATCATAATTTCTGCTTTGATCTCTGTTACTTTCCAAACGATTCTGAAGTGACTATTTGTTTTTGGTTTATTTTATTTTATTTTGACCTCTGCTAAGCACTGAGCTGGTATTTTCAAGAAACTGTTTACAGTGACTCTAGGATCTCCTTGAATGCTAAGTGCTCACCAAGGCTATGCTTATAGCAGTACACTAAACCCTGCCACAGAGTGACCCTGGGCATTGCATTTGAATACCCATATTAATAAATAGTTTTAACAGCCCCTGATTCAGTACTGGCCTCTGCCATATAGCACTGTCCAAAACAGTTCCCAGGAATGGTTCAAGGGGGTGTTTTCCTCTACATGTAACATCCATCCAGGTCCATTGCTATTGCAGTTTCAAAGATTCTGCTAGTACAGAAACCAGATATTGGTCTGCAGTTCCCTAGCTCCTCCCAGTTGATCTGTTTGCCTTCCTACCCCATCTGTAAAACTGTGATGCTCCACTACTATACCACGCTATGCGTATACATCTTATAAATGTGTGTATTTATACGCATGTATTTCAGAGGCAGAATGCCCAGACTCCATTAACAACAGCACACATATAGAAAATATGCTAATATAGCAGAATATAAAACATTTGTGTTCGTTCCACAAGGTCCCCAAACAAACCACAACCTGCCTCTGTCTTGTAAAAGGGCCTGTTCCAGTGATCTTTGAAGTCAGTGGAAAAAATCTAATGGACTCAACAGGCTTTGGATGTGGCCCTCAAGTAGTAAAACCTTTATTGAATGTTTACAGATTACCACTTAGTCAGTGTTGGCTTAGGAAAAGAAAAAGGAAATAAATTAAATGCCAGTGACATAAGCCTCATGAAGAATTAACTAAGATAAGCACTTATTCTAGTTGGTGCACTGTCGATCTGAACAATGCAGACAAAAATAATAATTAAAACATAGCTTCATGCTGAGATGAAACTTTCAAGAGTCTCTACTGTGTTAAGCTTATGATTTTTCTGTTTTTGTATTTGCAAGCATAATTATGTCCCAGAGGCAACAGGAGCTAGTGCCTGTCAGTCCCCATTTCCCCCTCCGATAGGAGATTAATTTCTTTACACAGAAATCCAAAAGTTGATGCCAGAGCAATAATAATAATGTAAACAAATCTTCTATTCTTTTAATCTGGAATGCATAATTTAATGCCATAGCTGTATAAATAATGAAAATACCACATCTACTTTAGGCAATTAAGGATAAACCAAAGGTAACATTTAATGTAGTATTGATTGACTGTATCAACAAAATGACGGCAGACATCTGTATGGATGATAGCAGTTAGGAAAATGCTACCAAGTATATCAATACAGATTAAGTAAAGGTGGGACGGAGTAGACTTGATGGCTCAGAGTTCTGGTAATGGAATATGAAGCCGCTCACCTCTAACACACTGATTCAAACCAGCCTAGGTCAATTTGTGACTGAAAGTCACCACCATCAGAAGGCTCTCCAGTGAAATGAGCTTGTCCTAACGGCAGGCTGTCTGTGTCACAAAACTCACCATCTATCTTGGCTGACACCGTGATGAGATTTTCAGCGGGGAGGCTGAAACGGGAGAGCGCCAGCTCCACATTCCTGCCACCCGGCAGGTGAGCGTCAGTACCCAGGGGCTTCTGGCGCAGGGGGTTTAGGAATGCATCGTTTTAGGGACCATGTAGGCAAACACTAACCGAGCAAAAAGCAGTAGGAAGAACCCTGGTTTTGAGAGATCGCGACTGAACTGTAAAACAAGAGACATGAACTCTCAGATGGACAGATGTGGTAAACAGAGAACCACTTAGGTGGCACTGGTTAGGATGACTGGTACTAGGATCAGCACACCAGTGGTTTAAGTAGTTTTAAGGCTTCAAGTTTTAGCAGATACCCTGCTAAGCTCCTGGGTTTGGATGGTCTGAGTGAAGATATAATTACAAGCAAAAAACCATGAAAGGGTTTGTTTAAAAAAAAAAAAAGGCAATGGCAGCCAGGATCCTAGGTTAGTTAGAGGCAAGAAGCAAAATATTAACACTAAGTGTAGAACAATACAGCATAGGAACAAAACATGAAAGGCCTTGAAAATGAAAGCACAGTGCTTACAAAGATGTGGAACACTGGAGAGATGCATGGACAAAGCAATGAGCTAAGGGGATTATTTTTTACAACAACAATTCTGGTTGCATATGAGCAGAGCAAGACTGTATCTGCCAAAGCCACCAAAAATGACATTGTTGTAACTGAAATACAAAGTGACAGGAGCATAAAAGAGAGCTTTAGCTACGTAGTTGAATGAGGAATATTTTCTCTGAAGAAGAATCCCTGGCAATAGGATTTTACCATAGGATGAGGGCTAGGAAAGAAGAAATTAAAGACAGTAAAACTGAAATGGTGAAAATTTCTTAGGGAATTTTCATGGAGTCATAATTCTTTATGACTTATTGTTTAGAGATGTTTTAAGAAGCCTGTTGGGCATACATAGGATTATTATTAAACAAAACCAACCCAAAACAAAACTTGGTGACAAAATGAATAGAACAATTAGATAAAACTGGCCTAGCACTAAATGTACTGTGCTACAAAGTAGTGCAAGAACAACCTTTGTAATAAATCTTAAGATAATACAAAATCATGCAGCCAGATGCTGATATTCCTTCATTTTTGTGTGCTAGGGTGATTATGAAGTCTAAAACCATATCTAACAGTTATTTGGATCTGACTGCTGTTCTGCACATACTACTATATTTAAATACCCGTGAGCATAACCATGAGTTGGGTTCAGCTGAATCATATTGAAACAACCAAGGAATTAAAACACAGGACTGAAATACTTTGAGGTATCTGGTTTTTAACTTATCTTTTAGCGTGTACAGGAAACATTTTTTGAAAGTTCTGAGCATGCAGAAGATAGAAAACATCAGACATCCCCTCCTGTGCTTAGGGGACAGTTCCGCTAAGAATAAATCCCAGTATTGTGGGATTGACAGGTCTTTATTTTTGTGCTAAGGGGAGATAAGACCTTCTTCTTGTGCAGGTGGCTGGCAGGGGATGGCTAAGGCTGGATCAGGACAGCCCAGGCTCGCTCGTCAGCACCTGCCTTGCAGGTGGCCAAGCGCATTTGCCCAGTACTGACCCCAGGCCGCTCAAGAGGGCCAGCGGTTTGGATTTGCATCCCAAATAAACGAAATCACCTGCTGCAAAGGACCTCCCATCATCCTGACCAAAAAATCACCTGGCAGAGCAGGTTAGCACGTTCCTATGTGTAAGCTTTAAGGATCTCAAAGGCCGTGTCCCACTGGAGCGGGCTTTTATGAACTGACGGTGCCAATCGCTTTTAATCCCGCAGGTCTGGCGCAACATTAACTGCAGCCACCCCGGCAGGGAAAAGAAAACAGCAGTACTACAACAGAACTACAGTACTACAACAGAACTACAGTACTACAACAGAACTGCAACAAGTGGCGGGTCCAGCCCCGCCAGCCGCCACGGCCGCCTCAGCCCACCCCGCCCCGCCGCGGGACCGCCCGGCGGCAGCGCGGGCCGGGCTCGGGGGGCGGCGCGGCGGGCGGGGCCCGCGCAGGAAGCCGGTGCCGCCGCGGGAGGAGGCGGAGCGCGCTCAGCCCCAGGTACCGAACGGCTCCCGGCGGGCGCGAGGGGTCCGGCGGGCGCCGCGGTGGCCACGGCGGGCGCCCCCGCCGCCTCCCGTCCCGCGGCGGCCACGCGCGAGCTGGCGGGCGCCCCGCGGCCGGGCCGCCGGCCGGCCGGAGCCTGCGCCGCCATTGGCCGGCGGGAAGCGCTCGCCGCCGCCATTGGCCGGAGCGCGCCGCCAATGCGGGCGGGGCGTCGCCCTCGCCGCGCGTGCTGAGGGCACGGCGGTGGCGGCGCCATTTTGAGTGCGGGCGGGCAGGGCGGGCAAGGCCAGCGCCCGGGCTGGTCTCCCGTTCCCGTGCGGTTTATTCCCAGATCCTCGCCAGGAGGCCGGGCCTTGTGCGGGGAATGCCAGCGTGGCTGAGCTGGCCAAATCCCTGCTCCTGCCCCGTTGCCTCACGAGCTCCACCTTTGACGTGCCATTTGCCAACGTGCTCCAGTTGGGTTTGTGCGTGTATAAAACCCTGTCTGTGTGGGATTTCCAGGTGTCTGGAAGCGGGACAAGCAGCTACTGTGTGTGTGCAGACTGGCCCCACACGCAGTGAGCCCTGCGCGTGTGGAGCAGCTCTGCGTGCAGGGCGCAGGCGGTCTGCGCAGGGCCAGCACCCTGCACGCGCTGCAGCGGCCGGCTGTAAATCCCGTCCACCCAGGACCTGTTGAGCTGGCGGTGTTTACCTAGCAGCTGCAACGTGTAATGGATACACTGGGCGCCTTTGTGTGTTCTTCAGAGCCAGCTGGTCACACCTACGCTCAGAAAATCCGAGACAGAAATGCAGGGGCCGCGTGCTGCCTAAACGCCGCGTTGGCAGGGCTGCCGCCAGCCCCCGAGCTGCTCTGTGCGCACGGAGCGTGGTACCGGCAAACACCTGCACAGCGTGGGCCAGGCTCCCCGCTCACACACACGTTAATTCAATACAGGGCACGGGGGCTCTTTGCCGTCTCTTTCCTGACATAAAGAGCTGTCCGCTCTCCAGAGCGGAGGAGTAGGAGTGCCCGTTAACCAAGACGTGTTGACTCCGTCTTGGTAAGCTGTAGAAAGTGTCATTTAAGGCATGCAGGAAAAGCTGCAGCTATGGGGAAAATTGAACCGTTTCTTAGGCAGTGGTATGTGGCGTGTTTTCCTTGGAAACGTTTCACTTCTTACTACTAAATGGGCTAGTGACAAACACGGTTGTTCAGTAAATAGCTTTTCTGCTCACCAAGGGAGAAGTTGGCAGATGCTTTTGTTGGCATCGTTATCTCTGGTTGTGAATGGGTACGATTAACCAGGCCTTGTCTCCTGTCCTCGTGAAAGCCTTGGCTAGACAAGCTTATGGTCAATATGACCATAGTATGTATTTAAATATGACCACAGAGAAAATACAGAAAAAAGGCTGAGTCTTCTATTAAGTTTGTTAAAAACAGGAGTATCCCTCCTTTTGTTTTGGGTGCAAGCAGCTGAGTTCACCAATTCAATTGCTGTATTATATTTAATGAACTCTTTTTTTTCCCCTGCATTTTTTTTTTGAAAAACAGACTTTTACCAAGTATAATAAAAAGAATGTACATATATATATATATATATATATATACCATATATATGTATATGTATAGTTTCATTGTTTGGGTAAAATCGTGAATGAGGACAGTGCTTTTGTTATTAGTTTTTTGTTTTCTTGGGTTGAATTAAACAGAATAAATCCATATGCTTTGGAGGCCTGCCCTGTGCTTCTGCCAGGTCCTTGACTTCCTCGTAGGTCTCGACCTTGCGCTTGGCACCGTGTAGCCAGTTTGTGTGCGAGTTTTATAGACCTTGCAGGTTCTCCAACTGCTGGCCTGAAAACAGAGCATGAAGACCTAGTCACGTAAGCTGTGGTATTGATCTGTCACAGTGCTCAACACGTATGGAGGATTTATTTGATCCAGTATTGCCTTCTGATCCTGTAGCTCGCTCTTAGAGAAGGACTTGGGCTCAGTGTGCAGCCCATGATAGTACCTCCAAGAAACATGCAATTTTTTAGGCTCAACAGAGGAAACAAGGTGGGGGCTTTTTCCATAACTTATTCTGTGTACCCTATTTCTTTGTATCATGAACCGGTTTTGTATCTTAGGTAGTTTTTAAAATGTTTTGAAAGAAAACAGATGACTAGTAACAAGCTTACAACTGCAATAGTAGTTTTAGCATTTCCTTGAGATTTTTCTCAGAACTAGGAAGTTCCTGGTTTCCTTCAGTATCTCTCTGTATTAATCACCCTGAACTTTTCATCAGGCATTACAAGCAGTGTGATAAGTACAGATAGAATAAAAATACAAAGGATGTTTTGGAAAGCCTTTATAAATTTCTAGAGCAGGCTAGAGTTACAAAAAGGAGTTAAAATGCAGATTAGACGTGTAAAGAAGATGAAACCTAGATGGTTGTAAGGTAGGGACAAAGAAACTAGCAGTTTTCCTTTACAGCATTTATAACATAGTTACTCCTGGTTCTAAAAAAAAAAAAAAAAAGGACTGTGTAAGTATGTTTTCTGATACAAACTCTTTTATTTTTTTTTCTTTGCAGATTTGCTTGCAGGTTTACATTTTGCACAGAAAAAAATGTGAAGAGAATTACAAAATACGTAGAAGCTGATCATTTTTTTTTAAATAAAAAATGAAGTACTTTTCAATGCAATGGCTATCCTCATTTCAAATGAAGTCTGCAATGATTAAATATTAAAATGATAGATGGTTTAAATTAATATAAAAACTTTTCAGGAGGTTATTGCAAAGATTAACATTTTTAATGTTTTAATACTTCCATAGTTTATCAATCACAGGCCCAGTGAAACTGTTTTTAGTTACCTAGATGATGATCCCATATATCATTGCAATGTTATACACAACATAAACGTCGCAGTGTTGTTAGTAGAAGAGATGAAGAAACACAATTTATGTTACAGCTCTTTAATAATCAGTTTTGCTGTTGAAATATTTTTGACATCCTGAATGAGCAAGTAGGTTTTTCTTCCCTTCTAGAAAGGAGACGAAAAGGAAAGACAGCTTCAGGAATGAAATTAAGCTAAGTGTTGTTTGCCATTTAGAAAAGAACCGCATTTCATGGAATGACAAACATAGGTGGTCACTGGTACTGCTACAGGAGAAGAAAAAGTGCTTGCATGTGTTTTTCCAAGTAGGACTTGCATTAATTCAGCTTTAATGCCCCAAAATCGTTTGCGACAGCCTGTGATTCCTGATACATTTTTACTCTTTGCTAGAATTATGTTGGAAGGTCATGGGAAAATGTCATGGCACCCCAGGTGCTTTTTGTATCTGCACGTAGATACCCCTGTAATTCAGTGTACTGAGTAAACACTCCAGGCATTATTAAAAATGCACAGTGTTAATTTCTTTGTTTTCTGCTTCTTCACCCATTTTTAAGCAAGAAGTTTAAAAACGAAAATTAGTGTTTGCATGGGTTTTTTTGCCTCTCTCACCATGTATTGCAATCAACCATTGTAGCTTTATGTTATTATTCATATACTTACTGTATTGTATCCCAAGGCTTTCTGCAGAGTTAGCTGTGGAATTTTATGTATGTATCCTTTCTTCATATCCAGTGATTTTTCTTGGCATTATCCTTCATCCTGTGTGTTTACCACCAAAAACAGCACAGCATTGGTAAGGTGCAGAGCATGGAATTAGCACACGTAAGCCCAATAACAAGGGTGAAGAAGGAAAAGAGGCACAGTCAGGAGAGGAAAGATGGAATGGAAACCTGGAAATAGATGTTGAGCTGGTGAAATGAATAGATGGGAGAAGCCTGTTCTGACAGCAGGAGCTGGCAGCATTGAAGGTGCTTGTATCCCATGGCAAGTGTTGGAGAGGGAAAGAGCAGAGGTTGGCATTAGGTTCATGCTGAGTGGGGTAGGGGAAGTTAAAACCCAGAAGGTAGACTCGAGAATACCCTTTTTTTTTTTTTTTTTTTTTTTTTTTTTACACAGGTCAGCTTGTCCTTGGTTACTAATACTTCTATTTCTATCCTTAGGATAGATAATAAGGGAACGATTAGGGTACATTGCCTGTAGTTTGTTGCCTCTAGACAGTAAGCCAGAATTATTCATGTATTTCCATTGAAATAAAATAAATAATGAAACAAATAACCTTTTATGTTATCAACTGTTATTTATAGAGGGGAAACAGATTGGGTTAGAAATGTGGTAGATTTCAAAGTTTGAGTTGTTTTCTCTCCGGCTGTGCTGTGTGGTGCAAGTAAAGGAAAGGTTAAGTTTACCCATGATAATTCCCACTCACATTTACATTATCAATCAGCCTGTGTAGCTTTTTGTGCTTTATCTATTGTGTGTTTTTATTGTAATCTTTACGTATGAAGTTCTCCATTCTTCCAGTTCTTAGGCTCACATTTATTCACAAATGGCTCTGACAGACGCGTGCTGAAGACGTAGACGCGTTCAGGTACCGCCAGCTGTTGGGTTTCCCGCGTCCCTCAGATCCCGGTCCGTGCGGAGGAGCAGCTGCACCTGCTCCCGGTCACTGCAGCCGCTCTCCTCGCCGCAGCGCAGAGCCGCTGATCCAGGGGCTGGCGCGGAGCAGTGGGTCTGGATGTGGGATTCCTGGGAACAGACTATCCCCTTTGCTGCCCTTCCTTCCAGGCCAGTGACCTCCAGCAGAGAGGTGGCTGAACAGCTGGGGGCAGCAACATCTTAGAGCCTCTCGCTTTGATACCCCGCGTATTTATGAGACTCCGGAGTGGTTTCAGATGGACGTGCTTTAAAATTTGTTTTAAATGACCTGCGTTTTGCACCTGTTCCTGCATCGGCAGAGGGCACGTCAGTCCTCGGATGTGCCTATCACCATATCTCTGTTCAAACTCTCACCTCACCTGCTTTACCATTAAAACCAATCATACCTGAAAGGTCTTGGCTGTGTACCATAGATCTTTCTTTTACGTGGAATTGTGTAGTAGGCAGATTGAGTGTTGGATTCGTTGTGCATGGAGCAGATGAAGCTGCCTTCAGTTCAAATTACATCACTCACTTTATTGCAAGACCGGTTCTCTATTACTTTATATCTTTGCCAAAAGAAAACAGTTAACCTGAAGCGGTGTATTATTTGTTTTGTTTTTGTGTGTTGGCTGTCAAGCCAAAGTGCAATATTTGTATAGCCAACATTTAAGGTTGATTATGTCCTTGATTTACTACTGCCTGGTTAAAATGAATTTTAAAATCAGGCCTGTACCGCAATAAAAAAATGGATAAAGAGCTGGCCTGTTGCCAGAGCTTAGAATGGTGTCTGGGGGCCGGCAGTGGCGTGTGGGGACTGGCAGCAGAACTGGGGCTGAGTGCGGTGCTTCTCGCTGTCCTGGTGGCCGAGGACCAAGCGTGAAACCAGCAGTGACAACCTGCGTGGGTGCTGCAGTGATGGCGGGTCCCGTGAGGGAAGGGCGATGTATAAATATGGCTGAGGTCATGGTAACATGAGCGAGCCCAGTTGACTGTTACAGTCAGGTGCCCACAGAAGTCTTGTGCCTAGGAAGAAGGAATTCTGGCTATTCCTGCAGAACGGAAGACTATTTTGGAAAGCTGTGGCCCAAGGAAGACATGGGCTTTGTAAGGAGGCTCCTGTAGCCAAAGATGCTTCGGATATCAGGCAGTGCCTTCTGTGCCTTCGCTTGTCCCAGAGGCGGCTGTAGGAGTTGAAGTCCTCCCTAGAAGACACCAATTCCTGCGTGTTAACAATGTCACCTCTGGGAGCTGACAGCGGGTCCGGGCTTGCCGGGTGTTCTGAGCACACCACAACGTCACTGCGCTGTGGCACAGCCTGTTAGCTGGGTGTCCCTGACGCTGTTAGCTGGGTGTCCCCACACGCAGGCCCTCCTGTAGCCGACGCGTGCGGTGCTGGGGTCCTCGGCCAGGCACCCCCGGCCGTATCATTTCCTTCAGCTGCGCAAGCCGTGACAATCAGTGTCTCTCTTCTGTTGTATGGACATATCCTGGAAAGCTTTTTCAGCCTTAGATTTTGGTGTGATTAAGTTTTAGTATGTTTTTAAAGCCACAAAGAATTAAAACAGCTAAGGATTATTATTATTATTATTATTATTTTTCATCCAGAATTCATAAAATGGTCAGATCAGGGATGGATGTTGCTTTCCTTGGAATTTTTGACATATACTACTTAATTTATGAATGACAGTTTCTGTAATTTGGAGAGAAAAGGTTAACAGAGCTTTCTTAGACTGCTGTTTGTTTTTTTATTGTGAAAGATGAAATAATTTTGAAAGTCTGGATTATTTCAATATCTTTCGGGGAATACAAAGCAGCAGACTGAAAGGCTATATAGGGAGAAGTTATTCTGGAAAAATGATTATTAGAGGCACAAATTCTATTTAAAAACTTCAAACTATTTTCATTTTAAATGCACCAGTGGGGTTAAATAATATTAGGAACTTATGTTAAAGTAACAGATCATAATGATTTAAAACAAAAGGTCCCAGTGCACTTGCTATTATCCTTTATGGCTTTAGCAAAATACATCCGAATTGATTTACAAGGGAAAGCTTCTGGATGAATTCTTCCAGTTCTACATGGCCTGTTTGTCTTCATGGATGTTTATATATACCCATGGAAATTATGATCCAAATGTGGGTACAGTACTAAAACATAGCCATATATGCAGAGTAAAGAATTCAAAGCACTTGCATTCTGTGGTTTATTGCACACAAGTAATGTATATTGTATAGGGTCTGTTCAATTCTGTGCTGTGACCATAGAAGGACTCTATAGAATTTGTACTGTACCTTGAAGAGTCTTTCAAGGGCACTGGCACTCATAACCACAAAATAATCAGTGCAATGAGTGACCCAACTTACCAGGCTGGTTTTGAGCATCCTCACCCAGGCACTGATAGTGCTGGAAACAGTGGAGAGCTGGAAGATGTTTCCACTGTAGTGTGTTAGTATAGATTTTAATTAACTTACCTTTTATGTATATATATAATCTATTTGGAAACAAAAGGAAGGCTCAGAGCACTGGAACAGGCTGCCCAGAGAGGTTGTGGAGTCTCCTTCTCTGGAGATCTTCAAAACCCGCTTGGATGCAGTCCTGTGCCACGTGCTCTAGGTGACCCTGCGTATGCAGGGGGGTTGGACTAGATGATCTCTAGAGGTCCCTTCCAACCCTAAGCATTCTATGATTCTATGATTCTATGATTCTATGTAAAGCTGAGTATGTGGGGCTAGGCTATTTCAGAAGTTAAAAGCAACTTAACCAAACTCTTTGTTTCAAAGTTGATGCATCCCTCCTTAACCTTCCAGAGCTTGGTGGAACTGAGCAATTATCCTGGGAAGAGAATAGCAAATTGCCCTGCGGTTTCTTGTTATACTGGTGATACTCTTTGCTTTTTTTGCTTGCCAGTCTGAACTTATTTTAGTGAATGCTCTAGCAGTTTTTATTTGTTCGTGTTAGGCAATCTGCAAAGCAATACATCCCTTTCTTCCCGGTTAAACCTTAAGGCAGCACTGAGGCATACATTCTCCTTTGACGAGGGCCAAGGGCATGTGCAAAACCTTAGTGCTTGGAGATGGGCTCTCAGGAAATTAGAGTGAATGGATAGAGTGGATTTTCATCTGCCACTTTATCTCAGGCTACGATTCCTGAATAGAAACTCACAACCTGAGAGCTCTTTACTAAATGCTCTTGCAAGGGCAAAGTCTCCCATTCAGGAGCCTTCTAACTGTTAAGTTCCTAGTTATAGTTTCAGGTGTAGAAATTTCTCATCAGAGGCATCTTCCAGGTGAGGGAAGGCCAACCTTTCATGCCCCAGAACACAGCATTTTAAAAAGTCTAAGCACCAAAAGCAGCAAGTAATAAATAAGTGCTCAATTTTGTATTTCACTAATATTTTCACAATAAGGACAATTTCATATATGCTGCATGACTTCAGACATCAAAATAAATCCTTTTTTTTCAGCGTGTTGGTCTCAGCTGGTGCCGTCCTTTCCTCTGGTGTTCTGCAGAATGAGCCCTGCAGTGAAATGCCTTCTTGCTGGTGCCACACACGCACGCTGGTCAGCAGGACTGGGAATTGATGGTGACAACTCCCTTCTGGTCCTGTGGCTCTGCGGGGAAACCTGTGAGAAGGAACCAGTCAGACATTTGCAGAAATGGTCCCATCAGGGACCTTCAAACATTCACACAGCTCTGCTATTTCAACTGAAACTCTGCTGCTGGGTGATTTATTTGTTTATTTTCCTGCCTGTTTCCTGCCCTATTATATTTTCTGATGCGAACAAAGGCATATTTTTGTCATTTGAGAGTTTCTGCATATAAAGGCTTTAGAGTGATTATGATGCATTTCCTCAGTTTTTGTACTAGTTTAGGAGTTTTCATGCCTATCGATAATTTTATATTCACTTTTTGCCCAGACAAAATATGCAGCTCTTCAAGCTCTTGCATCATGCGCCCTATTACTTTATTCTTTGGCCTAAAAATCATTGCCTTTAATGGGCTCTCTAGTTTGATTTCAAGAGAAGCAAGTCCTGAGTGATTTAGATATAATCTGCAGCGAGTGAACTTGGCCTACTGGTCTCTGCTATTGTCTTGAGCCACTTTGGAAACTACTGAACCGGGGCTGTTTAAGCCGTATGAAACTTCTCACCCAAGTATGGCCTAATCCTTCAAAACCAACGGAGTAGGACTTGTTTTTGATAACGCTGCTGCTAACATCTATGGGTCTGTTCACTAAGCCTGCATATCGTGCTTGTTATTAGCTGCTATAGGGCTGAACTATGTTAGTACTGGATCTTATAGATTTATCTGCTGCTTTTTCTGTTCTGTTTTGTTTTTCTGCACACAACTTCAAAAGTGTATTACATTAAGACTAAGAAAATACATGCTGGTTTTATCATCTGATCTTTATGAGGAATATTAACAGCTTATTCCATCTTTTATCAGGTTTTGAAAAGCAGAAAAAAATATAGATTCTAGACCCACCAAATTAAAACTGTTTATACCTGATGTTTCTTTTGCCTGATGACCAGATAGATTTTTTTAAGCTGAGTTTCTTTCCTGAATGCCTAATACAGCATGTGAGACGACAAAATGGGGCATAAAACTACTTTTCTTCATTCACAGATAAGTCTATTTAATACTTACTGAGTGGCAGTAGTCTCAGGGAAAGGAAAAAACATTCACTCTGGACACTGGATGGAAAGATTACCTTTTAAGTCCTTTCAAATACCAGGTTTTGTAATGGAAATAATAATTCAGTTTTGCCGGAGTGTTACAATTATGCCCACGTGCACTGAAACGTTATTCGCTGCTGTCATTCGTCGTCTGCTTTCAAATTTTGTGGGCCTGTTCTAGGTAGCAAGCGAGGAAATCGTTAAGACTATGAGAAAAGTGTGCTGACCAGTTTTACCAGTTACTACGACTTGGAGTCAAATGTGGTGGGGCACTGTATGATACTACAGTGAAATATATGTCAGAAGGACACGTTTTTCTGTCTTGCAGCTTTCTAAGTGCCTGGTAGGCTTGTGGCTGTGGTCTGTGGTTGTGGTCTCCCGCCCGGGGCTGGCTGTCAGGCAGGGATGGCCTGGGTGCCGAGAGCTCTATTTCTGCTTCAGCAACGGACAAGTTCAAGGCAACTGGACACAACATAGATGGGGTATAAATAATAGAAGTAATGGGAAAAAATAAGCAGAGACATAGTCTGATATGCTTTATAAAATCATTTTTGAAAAACAGGGTAGGAGAGAAAATTCAAGCAGCTTCAAAATATCTTGTTTTGATATATTTCTTTAGAGGAACTGTTCAGATTTTCAATTTTGAAAACATTCAGATATGCAAATTAAGCAAAAAAGGCACAAAGTAAAACATCAGCAGAATATGGAGTTAGTTATTGTTTCTGAATTTTTCTTTGCAAATAACATAGGAGTTTCAAGCATTATTCCCACTTCGAGTCATATGACAGATTACAGTCACTCAGTCTGTCCTCTGAATGGTTGTTTAAGATGGATATGCTAAAAGGATGTATAATTATTCCCCAAACATTTCTTCTTATTTCAGGAAGTTCATGAAAATGAACCTTAGCTTAAAAGCCACAAATGATGAATTAATAAGTATATATAGTTTAAGCACCCAGGCCTGTGGCAAACTCTGACTAGGGGAAATCCCAGGAAAGGAGCAACATCTGGAAAAAATTGAATCTTCGGCATGTCCCCGAACTAAAGAAAGTGAGATTCAAAGCTTTATTTTCTGTTTTAAAGAAAGGAAAGATAAATTGCTCTCTCCTCTACTTTAACAGCTAGCAGAACAAAGAAAAAGTTTCCGAGATCTTGAAGTAGGATCCCAGTGAAAAAAAAAGGTGCTCTATGAGATTCAAGAATTACAACTTCATAACATATTAGAAGGGAAGTGCTCAGACAGACTTACCTGACTTTGAAATTTAAGGTCTATGACCTCTAGCTTTATACCATTTATTTAAATTATTACCTACTTCATCAAAAGAAATGAACACTGAAGGTGTAAATGCTGAGGATCAAAGAGAATAAAACTACCTATATTTAAGTGCAGTGTGAAATGTTTGCTGCTGCCGCTTTGGTTGCAGAGATAGAACAAATAACTGTCTGTCATTTTGCCTCTTGACCCAAGAAGCTTTCAGCCTGAGAGCCAGGAAATGCAGGCTTTCATTTTAGGTTGTGTGAGGCTGACAAAGGCTTTATTCTCCTTATTTATCCCAAATTATGAGCACCATTGTACAATTCCTGCGTTTACTCCTATATATTCATCCTTTTAGAGAGGGTGAACTTGCTTTGGCTGCTCAGTGTGGGTCTGGACCCTTTCTGGTCAGATCCCCGTTCATCTCTGAAAGTTCATAATTTTAAGTTTGTTCAAATGAAGATCTGTCTTCCTACTTATATTGTATATATGTTTTACAGATGGTATAGCAGTTTGGAAGTGGGTAGGGAATTTGATTCTGACGACAAATGAAAAATCCTAATAATGAAAAATATATATAAGGTCATTACATTAGGAATATTCTTCTTCAAAATGCCATGATCTTCATGATTTACTGTAAGGGTATCTCCTGTATAAGTAATGTTTTTATAAGTGAGTTTTGGCCAAGTACATCTTGAACGTAGTTCTACTGCCTGTGTAAACTATGACAGACTGTTCTTTACTGGGAATGGAGTTGACTTCTTTAATAGCCTCTTTTTTGCTTAAAATTCAAAATTTACTTGATAGGAAACCTTTTAAAAATCTTACTGAGGGTTAACAGTCCTTAAAATCTTCACTTTCTTCCTCTCTCTCATGAATAAAATTAATCACAATTTTTTGCCCTGTTATCTTGTGTTATCAGATGTGCCTTACATCTAGCAAAAGCAAGTGAACTGCTTTTGCTGAAAGACAAAAAGCAAATATTTAGACCTAATTGATCCCACCTAATCTGAGGTACCTATGTGAAGTTAAGCCTCCTGAATGCAAAATTTCCAGAGGTGATTTGGATTTGGATTCCTTATCCTTTGAGAAACAATTTCCAGAGGAGTGATGATGGCTGCTGTTTTTTTAAGCCTTAAGATTGTGATGTGTATAGCTCAGCCAATGAATGTATAAGCAATGTGTTTTTTTTCATTTTTTAATTTTTAAAATAGTAGTCTTCATTATTCTTGCAATTTTGTCTACTGGTTACTTTCACTACCTTTCTTCCTGACAATTTCAGCAGTACACAAAAAAAGCCAATCCACACAATCAAGAATAATATTTTCCACTTTAAATGGAATAATTTGGTGTTTTCAGACAATCTAATATGTTCCTTGGATTTTACCATAGGAGATAAAAGGCTATTTTTGTCCCTGTAATGTTATTAATTATCAATCATTTATTATTAATAGTAATTAATTATATTAAACATTATATTAACGTCCATTATTTATTAAACTAATGAGATTGACTGGTAAAGACCCATTCTTTCATTGACATCAGTAGCCTTTGAATGAGATTCAAAATTAATTGGTTTATGGGTTGAAATTATTAACCTGCATTGTAACCACAAAAAAAGGGAGGGGTTTTTAAGTGTTATATCCATTTGCAGTATTTCTAAACAAAACGTATGTGTACGTATACACATATATACATTCATCCTCCTTTATGAACTTTTTCAATTACAGTAGAAGATTTGACCTAGTAGTTTTACACTCCATGGTAGTTTTTTTCTATCACAAAATCTTAATTTCCTTTCTCCCAGCTGACTAGCCACATTTCAGCTGCAAAAATAATTTAATTGATTACTTTTATCACTCTAAGATGCCCTGTTTTAATATTCAGGCAGCTTGCTGTTGAAGAATAAAAGCATTGGAGACTGTCAGATATCATCACTGCTATGAACGTGTGCACATGGGCACGTGTTTAGATGTTCCTGTGTTCAGTGCTGCACACTTTAGACTTCATTATTATTATCAATAATTTATGTTGTGCCATAAATGTACAACGTGCATTCTTTATGCTATTTGGTGCTCGTGCTTATTTCCAACATGGTTTTTGTAATTATTAACAGTATGTTTTTACTTAATTAAAAGAATTGCTTTAAACATTTTGTGATTGATTCAAGCAGTATATATTTCAAGAAGAGTCAGTTGGGATTTAAAACAAACACTGTTATGATCAGATCTTGAGTAGACGTTCAAACATGGTTTATAGCTCAAAAAATGCTATTAACAGTAGGAGGTGATAATAGGCGATTTATCATGTGTATTAATTATTATCAGTCAGTGCTTCAGAATAAAACAGGAGGAAGGAAAAATATATCATGTATTCTTCTGGGGATGTAAACCTTCAAGGGTGAATTCTAGAGGGGAAGAGAAAGAGGGTAAAAAAACAATTAAAGGAACCACAGAAATGAATAAATCCTTTGACCTTGTAGTATCTCTGAAAAATAGCAATAAAAAGGCAAAAAAATAATGCAAGGGCGTCTTGCTTCATTTTCTTAAAGTTGTATTTTATAAAAAGTTGAAAGGCGAGGAGAGCTCAGGTTGACTTCAAATGACCTGCAATTACTCTTAAAGTATTTTTAATAGCATGTAAAAAGAGCAGAGCTCCTTTACGTGCTTTTTCGTGGTTATATTGCAAGGACCTGAAGGCCACCCGGAGTGCACGTAACACGTTGTGCTGCAGATGACTCGTGTGCTCTAAAGAAACAGAGAAAAGGCTAATTCCTGCACTTGCTGACGTCAGAGAGCTGAAAAAGACTGAATGCGATTTCCATTCCTTAAAAAGCAATGGTTACTGCAGGTGACCACCTATATTTTACATAGGGAAGTGGCAGTTTTCTCCACAACCAGTGTCGTGATTCATAAAGGCTGAAGGATTTTCCCTTACGGAAATCGGATTGGAAAGTTACATTTGAAACCATTCCTACAGCGAGATTCATCAATAATAAATATTATCTCTTATTAATCCATATTTTAGTTTAACTCTGGCTCATCGCAAGTTACCTCCTCGGGGAACAGAGGATTCTTTACAAGAGAAGGTGATGAGCCACCGTCCCCGGGGAATTAAATTGTGAAAACAATCTTGGTTTCCTACATGCTAATATAGATCTGTTATTCCCTTTCCACATCTATCACAACACATTTTAAATTGTGGCTGATCTTTTATGCAAATAGCTGTCTTATTAGGCACCGCGGCTGTATGTGCTAATGTCTCCACGGGTTTCTCGGGAGTTCGCTATCCAGCCATCAAAAATTAGAAAGGAGCAGGGATTTCTGCAGAACAAAGAGCAGCAGCAGCGTTTTCGGGTTCTAGGTGCCAGAGAGAGGGACCCTGCACTCCCCCAGCCAACAGCCGCAGTCCCAGGGCTCCCATTCACTCAGCCAACCTCATTTTTAAATAGTGGGGAATAATTGTCTCCCTGTGTTTTACTAGCACTCCTGCAAACATCCTTCACAGCTGACATTTTGTTACCAAACACTGGTAGGCTAGTGAAATTGCAAAAGGCAAGTCAAAACAGTTGCTAACAGTGGCATAAAATAAGCCAAGAACTAGTTTTGCGGTGTAAAATGTATATTTTCCCTTCAACTAGCTGCAAGTTGAAATTTTATTTTTGTTTTCCAACATTGCTACTGTGATGTGAACATTATGTGAGAAATACCATTCAGTCACCAGAATAGCAGGAAAAATCCCAGTGGATTACAGTTTACCACATATGTGTTCTAGATAAAAAAAAGAAAAAAGAAAAAAAAAGTATTCTTTGAATAAAACCAAAATAAAGCATGGAAGCATTATAATTTTGTAGCTGAGGTTTCAGTTAAAATTGTAAACAGTACTAGTCTTATAGTCTTATGCCTTGCTATTCCTCTTGAATACTTTTTTGTCGATTTGTAGACTCCTAAGTTCATTTTAAGTCCTGTGACACACACTGAAAGTGAGCATCTGATTTAAGAGCTCGATTCCATTGTCATGTTTTTTCACTTGACATTTACACTTTGGTAATTCTTACAGGTAAATACAAAGAAAGATACATTTTTCCCTTTATATGCATGAGTCACTGACGGGGTCATTCCTGCAGCGGTGCTTTGGACCTCAGCTGAAGTTACGAAGGAGCTAATCCCAGGTGGTTCAGGTTATAACGTTGACAGCAGCCCATGGCACAGAGATCTGGGTGATTTTTGGGACATGCTTGAGCACCACAGTGCCCAAGGGCTGAGCTTCCCAAACAGGGGTGCCCAGTGAAGCTCACTGTATGTGCTCCAGCTGTATCTGCTCCAAAGAGCGTAAGAAGAGGTGGTGGAGCCCCAGCTCTCACCTTCTTTCTCCATTGTCTCTTCATTTGCAGATCTTGCAGATCTTCATTTGCAGACTTGAACATTGGCAGTGTTCAAGAAACGTGTAGCTGAGGCACTTTGGGACACAGTTTAGCAATGCTGGTGGTGACTGGTTTACAGTTGGACTTGATGATGTTGGAGGTCTTTTCCAACCATAATGATTCTATGATTCTGTGATCTCCAGGGTCAGGGTGAGAGAGCCGGAGAAGAGGGGATGCCCTGCTGATGGGGGGCTCTCTGGAGCAGACCTGGCTTGCAGCACACGCACGCTCAGGCTTCTGGCCCTCGTGGGGAAGGGTTTGCCAACAGCAGAAGAGGCTGCACAACACTCCATTCAAGCTATGGTTTACTAAGGAAAAGAATACATTAAAATGAAATTCCATTGCATCAACTACTGTGTTACAGAGCAATCAGTCTAAATTCATTTCATTTTTTTCTTAATTCAAACTAACAGCCATTCTATAATGGTAATAAATGGTGTAATGGGGAAAAAAGGGTATTTTTAGAATTTATCTAATAGTCTTTATAATAGTGATGTTTAGTACATCATTGTATTCTGGGTAGGCTTATGTCTTTGTGCATAATCTTGTAAGTATGGCTTGTTACAGATTTTTGTGTTGTACATTGTTTTCTTTAGGTAACTTATCTAGGAATAATGCTTTTCTTTTTTTTTGTATTATTGATAGTGATTTTTGGCTTGAAAACAATGGGTAGAAAAGATGCCTCTACAGCAAGGACTCCTGTTGACCAATACAGAAAACAAATAGGTAAGAAATCTGTTTATTGCAACTAGATGAGTTGATGTAATAACATGCATTATTTCTCCTCAAAAACTCTAAGCTGCTTGCAAGTGGCTGAGGCAAAGTAACACATTGTGTAGGAAAACATTATTTGTATACTGTTGATAAACTCAGGCAGCAAAGCTTTTATAAAGGTGGTGTTTTGTATAACTTGAAAAAGAAAAGTCCATGTTTTATGTTTAGAAATGCCAGTGAAATACTGCAGTGTATTTGCTACCTGAAATGTTGGACCTTTCATTGTTCTCCTGTTTTCCTCAAGTTTAAAATATGAACATTTCTAACAAAAGAGTGTTCATACTTCATAAAAATTTGGAATTTTGAAAGAGCCAGACCTTTATATCGTATAAATGCATATTAATTAAATTGATTAAATTTTAATCATTTATATTTCCCTTTTTTTTCTGTAATGACTCATTGTAGATGTAGGTAACTTGTACATAAAGCACAATTGTGTCTCCTCCATCCTAGAGATGTACACAGCAAACATAAATCTCTGTTTCTGGCTTAAAACCAAGTGGCTTATTTTTTGCATCCGTACTTGAGGATTCTGTCTCTGTAGGCGTTATAAGACACATACAATATTTTAAAAGTAAGTATTAAATGAAGTACCTTAACCTATACTGTTATTTAAGTAAATGACTTTGTTTTACAGTTGCTAAGCACCCACATCTGTGCTTAAATATGCAGAAAATCAGCAAGTCTCTGAGTAAAAAGGGCTGTTTATAATGTGCCTTCTCATGGTGAAAGAGCTAGGGTTTTGTGAAAAATCTTAATTTTATAATGTTTTAATTCTTTTAGCGTAACATTATTTTAACATAGTTGTTTGAATGGGCTTTTTTTTGCATTTAAAGTTGAAAATAACTGACCATTTTGTATTTCACTTGTTTTAGGTAGTAGGAATGCTCTGTGTTTCCTACCTTGGGCAGTTAGTGTGGCAGGATTAATTCTTTGAAATAGTTAGAAACGTGGTTGAAGCTCTTCGAGTACATTTACAGATGTGAAGCAAATGGAGTGGAGAAATTTCAGTTAGATGAGCTCTCTGCTTTTGGGCAGTTTAGGCTTTGCATAGAAAACCTCGGTAGGAAGCTGCCATGCAGCAGGAGATGACACCACAAATACTTCACCAAAATGGTTTTGGTAAGAAGTGGGAGCCCCTCAGCTCATCTTTAAGATGATTCTTCCCCCATAACTAGATGGTTAAAAAGAAGATTGTTACATCCACTGTCTAACATATTCTCAGCATGTTTTTCATTATGGTCACTTCTTTTTCAGCCGTCTCTCTTGAGGCTGCTTTTCTTCCTTTTGTGAACACCTTCATGTGATTACTGTTGGAGTCATTTTTTGAAATGGGTGGAAGGGATCAGTGATCTCGACAGGGGTGCTCTACTCACCAGGGCAAGACTCTCATGCATGAAGCATCTCTCATTCCAGCAGAAAATTCTCCTGTCCAGGTCCAGCCTTCAGCTGCATCCCCCGAGAACTGCCTGGACCACGGGAGACCCAGAGGGAGTGTGAACCTGCCACTGAGTGTGAGACTCACTAAATGACCTCACGCTCTTCCACAGCTTGAGCTATTTCTTGCACATTAACACCACTTGGCGCTGCGGTTGCACATCTCACACCTGTGTGCCAAGGCTGATCAGCTGTGTCCTGAGCAGGAGAGAGGACACTGCATGTGGCAGGGAGGCAAGGGCGCGAGAGGATTTGTATCGGGGCCCGTCACTCTGAGAGATCCTGTTATGCAGCTGACTCGCATGTTCTGGGCTAGCCTTATATTGTCTAGGCTATATTTTAAGGCTAAATATGGCCTTATATTGTCTCAGCAATTTGGCACCTTCACTGTTATGCGAAGCAGCACCATCATCTATTGGGTACTGCAAAACACAGTGTCTGAGGGGTCTCATAATCTCATTTTGCTTAGGCGTGATGCGTTGTTCTTAAATTGGCAAAAGGAAGCGCTAAAAATCACAAAGAATCTTGCGCTGGCAGGCAAATAAACTCTATGACCTACAAGGTGTTTTTTCTGTCTCCAGTTTCTGTGATTATATTATTCCTTGAAGGACTTAGAGCAAGTACTAAAATAAACTATCCACTGCATCTTTCTCTGGTGGTAGGTGTTTCAGCTCCCATTTTAATTGTTCATTGATATAACCCTGAAGCTTGCCAATATGCATTATTGCAATTAGTGCATTATTATTAGTGGATTTATGGATAAACCCCTATATTTTAATATTACTGGAGTTTTTGAATTTAACACGTAAGTATTAAGAGCTAGCATTAGGCCTCGTTGCTGAGCTCCTCCTTGCTGAGTTATCCTTCTACTGTCATTGTACCTTTAAGTGTATTAGGGCAATAAATACAAATATTGACTAATAGAGAACTTTTCTAGTTGTAATGAATATGGAATCTTTCCTGTTTTGTCTTTGCTTCTGATTTTTATGCTGTTTTGTGTAAATGATGATAATTCATCTTTTTAATTCCTCATGATCTGATTACATTGGGATTATTAAAAATTGTGCTGGAAGAATTGCAGTTTTGTCTTGAAATCTAGTCATCAAATAAATAGATTAGCTTTGGGAGTTCACATGCCTTTGCAAGGATGCTTTAGTTTGATGGTTGCTAATAAAAGACCTTTCAGAATACAGAAGCATCCAGATAGTTTGCAACCCCAGAAGCAGTAGAGAAAGGGAGGCTGTGAGGGGCCTGCGTTTGAACACTTAATTTTTCACACCTATTTAAAGTTTTAAACCAGTGCTTGGGGTGATTACCAGATGCCTTTTCCAGGTGTTTAGTGCATATAGATTCTTGAAAATATTATGATGAACAACTATCTTTTGTTGTCTAATTGAGGGGCATTATTTTTTACCTTACTATTTTTATAGCCTGGCTAGAAAGGAGGTAACTATGAAAAAATGCTCATATCTTTTCAGGGATGAAAAATACAATCTTTGAGGAACAAGATATCACAAAGTCCTGTCAAATCCAACAACATTTTCAATTAATTGTATAGTGGAGTAATTTGGAGTAAAACCAGATATTTAATTTCACATTGCTCTTTTCCCTATGACCTGCCACATGCTTGCCCTGTGCCACAGTTTAAATTCTTATTGCTTGGTTCAGTTTAGCCATTTTCCTGCATTTTTTCCCTCGTGACGGTAGGTTTACTTGGGTTGCTCCTTGCTGTTATGCCATTAGCAGTTGGTTTTTTGCTTCAGTTTTCAGAGGATTCTCCCCAGATGGAGATTGTGAATACTCTTCTCTGGCCTCAGCCACCAGCCAAAATTGGTCAGCAGTGCCGCTCGCTCAGTGAGTGCCAGGGCAGCCCCCCTGCCTTTTCTCCAGGCAATAGAGAGGATTTTACTTACCAGACCAAATTGCCACAGGCTTCTCTGGGACTGTCCCCAAGCGGGACAGCAAATAACAGCAGCCACCTTTCCAGAGGTGCTCAGGTTGTGCCGGGGTAGGCAGGAGGGAAGGACAGCGCCGAGGAGCATCTTATGATGGATCCCCTGGAGCAGTCACGGCTTGAGAGGAAGCAGGAGGACAAGGAACTGCCCTGCTCTTTATTCAGCTCTCTCAAACGCAGCAACGCACCTGGATGTGTGCTCACGTGCACACACACGAGTGCACACAGGCTGAGCAGTGGCAGAAAGCAGGGAACTCCTTTGGGTAGCATTTATGTATCCCTGCTGCTGTTTGTGCTGCTGGGCTTCCTTGTCTGGGATCTGAGGGAAGGTGTGAGAACGACTGCGTCTTTCTGCATTTCTGTAGCTTTGCTTCATAATGCTAAGAAAATAGCAACAGGTTTTGCACCATATTTGCTTTGTTTACTGTTATGGGTGCTTTAAGTTCCCAGAACAATTCCACATGTATATTTTTCAGCCTTCATCTGGTGTGTCACTTGTGCAGCATGGGAGCCGCAGGATCTTGGGTAGTGCTCATGACTCATGTGATTGCGTGGATCCTAAGCAGGCATACCAAAAGGATTATAGTATAACTAAAACCTGGTCTGCAAATCAGGAATAGACATACTTTTGGCTCACTTTGCTGTTGTGTTGCTGTAACATAACTTTTCATGTGGAGAGACTGTGTGCTGATCATTCAGCCTCCAATTTGTAGACTCAAAGGTCTGTTTAGTGTTTGTTCTGTGTCCTTTGATTTAATCCTCTAGAATATGAAGCTTTTATAGGTGTAGCTGAGGGGATCACTGGGATAAACAAGGCTCTCCAAAGTTCCTTAGGGAGGAGTGAAATTTATGAATGAAATATATATATATATTTTGAAAATAGAATTTGGTAGGCCATGCATAGTGGGTCTGTTATGGTGGTGCTTTTTAGCATACCATACACAAACTGATCCATCTTTGAAAGAGGCCTGGGTAGTGCTTCAAGAGATGCTGGCATGCAGCAACACAACAAGGAAAGAAAAGGAGTTCTTAATTTGAGCTAACAACTGGAAAACTGAGTGTAAAGGGGCCCCTTTTTACTCCATGAATTAGTGTGGGGAACTGGTGGCTACCCAAAGAATGGTGTCTCATGCTACGTTTAAGTGCTGCGCTTCCCAATATCCCAATGGGAACATTTTTTGATAGCATTTTGATTTTGGGGACTGGTCCTTCCATCTCAAACAAATGTCTAACAGGGTAGATGTCGATGGAATGAAAATTCTCCACCTATTTGCTGGAATAGTATTTTTCACGTTTTTGACAGAAGCAAACTATTTACTGGGAGAACACTAAGGAAGAGAAAAGTTCAGAGGAAACAACTATCTGCTCTTCTGGCTGTGTTATTCCTGTAGAAGGAAAAATGAAGACACCTCTCCTAGGAGTTATTGGTGAGCTGGAGAACAACCCAGGAAACAGATGGACAAATCCAGTGCATGGATTTGGGTCCCCCTCCCTTTTTTTTTTGCATATAAAATATTAAATTTAGCTACTTGAATTTTCTAATAAGAATGTCCTAACAAGAATGTCCTAACAATAAAAAAGAAGTAGAAAAAACACTACCTCCTTTTGCTTTTATGTGAGAGTGCTGGCAAATTTTACAGTCCTTTCCTGTGTTAAGGTTCATGCTTGATAATGCTATGCCAAGCGTACCACGTGGCGTCCTTTTCTTTTTGTTTGGGAGAAGTGTAATGGAGAATGAATTTCTTGTTTCACAAAAATTGAACTATATCTTTTGGTCAGTGATTGCTACTTTCATTTCAGTTTTGTGCCAGAAGTGTAATTTCTTGGAAAATAAGGCAAGAGCAGCTGAGAGAAACACTACTATGGAGTGAAACATAGGCTGGCTTAAGTAATGCAATCCACATTTTGTGGCTATTGGGATGTTTTTCAATAAGTTCTGTGAAGGCTGATGATGGATTTTAAGCATATACAGTATGTGATCACTGATTTTTCAAGTCCAAAGCAGTAAAGCTATGTTTCATTGCCTTGGCGCAGAGCATTAAAAGTGATGGTAGATCTGGATATGTACTTGTGTTTGTATGGATGTTATTTACTTTTCATTTACAAGGGCAGATGCAGTCCTAGTCTGGACAGAGAAGCTGCAGAGCCACAGAACTGTACATGACGTGCACACACCATACAGTGATAATAAAGAGGAACGTGGTGTGTCTAACTCCTTTGCCCCCTATTGCTACCCTACAGTAAATCCATATTGTTTCTTTGGAGTTGTTTGATTATACTACTTTTACAATACCTTTGTACTACACTTGTTTAGTATTTTTGTACACATGGAGGCTCATAGTCTGCTCTGTTTTTAGTCTCATCAGCACCACCACCATTTCATGTTTTGCTGTATTGCATTTTGGTATTATTGCTAGCATTTGCAATTCCTGTAGAATACCTGGAGTCTACAGGCCTCTCGGAGTGACTCATATTTGTCCTTGTACTCATTTTGAGCTCCTGATCCATTTGTCAATGCATTCATTTTTGCAGGCAAAAATATCATCCCGAAACAACCTCCCTGCATCCTCTCCAGAATACATAAAGATTTCACTATAGACACATGAGCATATGTATATTACAAACAGAGCAGAGCAGTTCAGTGTTTTTTAGAAATTCTTGAACCAGATTTTGAAAATCCTAGCTCATATTCATTAAGGGTGGACTTCAAAACATGACCACAGATCTGGCTTATGTAGGAAGAACCTCTAGATGTTCTGTTCTCATTGGTGATCGCTAACTAGTAGTCTATTACTTTTATGTTTTCAGGTCTATTACTTTTATGTTTATCAGTGTTAAAAATAATTTTTTTCAGTGGAATCTTCTGTTATGCATAATTTTAGAAGTAAGAAATTAGGACCTGGCTGCATTGAGGCATATAAGGTCTTGAGCTATTCATGTGATGTGTGCTGGACCCTGTGTATTACTTCTCAGGCTTTGAGTGTGGGATGGGTAATGAAATAACAGTGCATTGGGAGTATCGTTTTAGCTTAAAACACTCAAATAAAAATATAGAAAAAGCAGTTGTTTAAGTTGAATCAGAGTCACTGTCAAAGTTACATTGAGGTTATTTCATAGATAAAGCACCAGGAACTTCTGAGCAAAGAGCTATAAAGTTAGAAGTGGAAACCAGACAGGAAACCAAATACTATGGCTCTGATTGAGTAATCAGATTGCAATTAATATATTTACAGATAATATAGGGCAAGTTATAAAAGACCTGTTGTCTCTCAAGTACTTTACTTCAAATCTAGTCTTTGTAATATCCCCAGCTATGTGGATATTATATAGGAGCAATTGAATGAGTTTTGCCCTGTTAAACATATATTAAATAATGAAATAAATATATTTCGAAAGTTTTGACTGCATAATAAATAGGAATGTGGGAAAGGCCGAGCTTTTCTTTAGTTTATGTTCTGTGAATGTCTCATCATTATCACCATATCTTTATTGTGTTGTAAAATTTGTAGCAACGCTGATATCCTGAATTGTGGCTTTTGATTTTTATTAAAAATGAATAGTGATTTTAGAATGCATTTTTTGTTCTTAGAATTAATTTCCCTATTATATTTTAGCAGAATACCTGTGGGCTTTCTTGTTCATAAGGATTGGGGATTAGATGATCCAGATATGATGGGTAACAGGATTTGACACAGCTCAACACTAAATCACTTGTTCAGGTTCAGGCTAGGTGATAGTCATGGGAAGATGGTAACTACCTGGCAGATGTTGGGTGGCATTTTTGATGCAATGTTTGTGCATCCAGTTCCTAGCGGAGAAGTGTTGAAAAACATAATGTTGTTGGCAGTTAAAACAGAGAGGAGCTGGATAATGAACGAGCATATGGAGTGAAACAGTGTCTCAGCATTAGACATGGTCCCATCAGCTCAGGGTTATGGCATACTGATGGGAGAGTGGCCCAGTTTCCCTGAAACTGCTGCAAGGAAGACTGAAAACATAGAGTGTGCTAGATCCCTCGCTTTGGGCTCCTTGAGCATTGTGCCTATGCTGTACGAGCCTGTCAGCAGTGCTAATTAGCTTTGCCATGATGCTATATGTTATGGCACTGCATCTTCTGTTTTGAAGTTGGTTTGCACCTGGCCAGTTCAGAGCACAGGCAGAATGAATGTGCAGCTGTTTGTGTAGCCATAGCCTGAGGGACACAGCCTGAGTCAATGTACTGGAAGCTGGAGGAAGTTATAAATTAAAATAAAATGCAAGTTGAGCCACTTAGGATTTTGCAAGCATCGACTGAGCACTGTAAGAATCATCTCCAAAGGTGAGAGGTCTCTAAGTTTGGCCTGGTGATTCATGTCTGCACTTGTAAATTAACTAAGCCTGGGACTGCTTTCTGCCATAGAAGCCAACTGGCATTGAATGAACCTGACCATACTGTTCAATTATTTTATCCCCAAAACAGCAGGGTTGCATTCAACCTGCTTTGGGGAAATTGTTCCAACACTTCCCATGCATGGGAATTGCTTGGGAGAGTGCTAGTTACTTTAAGTACAAACTGTGCCAGACCCTGTCCTAAAAATTTGGCAATACAGAGAATTGATTTTCAGTTTCTATTGCAATTGTATGATGTAGTAATACACCTGCAGCTAGATAGCCAAAAAGTACAGTTTGACATTGCAAAGTGATGATTAGCAATACCCACCTAAGACACCTGACTCTGACTGCTTGTTCCTGTCGCCATGTCACAGCAGACTCTACGATCAGTTGTGATAGCACTGCTGTTTATGTGGTCATTTTGATCCAGCTTGAAGGAAAAACTGTGCGTTTTTTTCAATTCCCTGATCTGCTTTATCAGCTGAATGCATGCAACTGAGCTACTAGTGTGAACAGAAGAGCAGGACAACCCACTGCAGGGCCTGAATCACCTGGCAGAAGTGCTGTGATTGAGTATTGCTGCCGAACATATTGTAAAGCCAAGCCACAACTCAGGTGAATTAGGCAGAATCTCTAGGCTATCTGACAAGCAGATTGAACAGATTAGAAGGAAATGTAAAAAAGATTAGCTGCCTGTGCAAGCTTTCCTTGGCTTGCTTAGAATCACCTCTGATTTCATTCCAGAGGTGTCTGTAGATCAAGTCAGTCCTACTTACTGAATTATAATATGAATAGTGAAAATTATAGTCTAAAACCTTATATTCTGAAAGGAATTTCACACTGTCTATAGTGAACAATGATGTCTCCTTCCATAGTTACAGAAAGGACAGACAGACCTGAGCATAGTTCTTTTGGGTCACAGCCTTTTCATGTGCCTACTGCACACATGATCAGAAGAAATGGAGCGAAGCAGCTAGGACATTTATATCTGAAGAAATGCTTTTCCAGAACAGATAGACTGAAGTCTTCTGTGTCCTCTCTGGAACAGATGGGTACTATGCAAACTGGAATGAAAGGTACAGAGAAAAACATTGAATAAATTGCAAATCAAATAGTATTGAAGATACAATCCTTAACATACTTCAGCGTGCGAACTATCTCAGAAAATCAACCTGTTAAGTACAATACCAGATGGAAATGACTGAGACAGCTACAAGAAAATCGGACTCATGTCTGCAACACAGGAGCCCCGTGTATCTTGAAAGGGAGCTTGGAAAATCACAGACCACATAGGATATATTCCATGGAGGAGTTTCTGTCCAAATGGCTTATTGGAAGAAGCAAATATGACCTGTTGTGTTTACATAGATAAAACTATGAAATTCTATTAAGTAGTCATTATACAAGGGACAAAGCAGAAAGTGCATTTATTATTCACGAGAGAAAGAGAAAAAAAATGTTTTTGGTATGGTAAAATAAGAGAAAAGATGTCTGTAAAGGCTGGTTATTCCCGTCTTAGTTCTACCCCTGACACAATATGAAGAATTAAAGAGCGTGGTTCAGTGTTAACTTTTCAGGCAACTTTTAGTCTGAATAAAAACTTCTGATGATCAAGAAACCGTGAACTGGAAGGTCAGGTTTTACTGTGGTGGAAGTTTGTTATAAATATCACAGTACTGAATTTATCAGAGTTACTTCAAATGTATGTTCCTGTAAGTGAAAACAAATTCCGATCCCTAAGTGTGAAAATAAGATTAATCACATATTCACAGAATGGTTGAGGGAGAAGGGACTTCTGGAGACCATCTAGTCCTACCCCTCTGTTCAACAAGATCACCTGGAGCACATTGTCCAGGATTGTGTCCAGACAGCTTCTGAATAGCTCCAAGGATAGAGACTCTACAGCCTCTCTGGGCAACCTGTTCCAGTGTTGCTCTGTCACTCTCACATTAAAGCAATTTTTCCACATTTTAAGGCAGAATTTCCTGTTTCAGTTTGTGCACGTTGCCAAGAATCTGGCCCCATCTTCTTTTCACCCTCCCTTTAGATACTTATACATATTGATAAGATCCCTCCTTAGTCTTCTCTCCTCCAGACTCCTCTCAAGCTTTCCTTGTAAGAGAGAAGCCATAGTCCCTTCCTCTCTTTTTGGCCTCCACTGTACTCAGTGCAGTGGCTCCATGTCTGTCCTGCACTGAGGAACGCAGACCTGGACACAGAACTCCACGTGTGGCCTCACCAGGGCTGAGTAGAGGGGAAGGATCAGCTCCCTTAACCTCCTGGCAATGCGCTTTCTAATTCAACCCATGATACAATTTAGACACCAGAAAAACTTATTATGTTGCTTCCTGTTTTGTTTATTGTCTTTTGTCAAAATATTATCAAAGAACTGTGCAAATTGCTGGCTTTTGGGCAATTTGGGAAATGTATCATGGTAAAGCTGGATAACCCCTAACTAGGTAACCTCCAGAGATCCTTCCAACCTGAATTATTCTGATATTCTCTGTGATTATTCTCATTTGTTTCTGATATGCAGGGAATGTTTGCTCAGAACCGTAGGACCATAAAGTCCTGTCACAGCAAAGGTTTTGAGAGGTGTTCAGCATGCTTCCTTTGCTTGGAAAAATAGCGAAACTCAAGACTGTTGATGTGATAACTGGCACATTGTAGAAATATCAGGGTGGATTGTATCAGTATCAATATCTTAAACCTTGGCTTATCTCTTTACTTTGTTGACGAGCTCACTATCAATGCTGCAAACTCATGAGCTGACACCTCAGAGGAGGTGCCCTTGTTTCTGATTATCATCCAAATCATGGACATAAAATAAACTGTGTATTATTCCTGTATGTATTTCAAGTAAAGATAGGAAGTATGAAAGTCTTTAGATAGAGCAGTAGTAACAGTGAGTCTGAAGTTTGGGGTACTTTGACCATGCATGTTTAAAAAAAAAAAAGAAAAAGAAACAAAATTGAAAAAGATGATAAAAGAACTACTAGAGTGACGAAGAAAATGAAAACATTTTTTAGTCAAATTGTTTGGCTTAGCCAAAAAATGCTAAGACAAATATGATTGCTTTCTGTAAATATTTTGGGATATACTGGGAGAGACATAGGTCTACATAAACTCAGTCTATAAATGAACATAAACTGTCCACATAAACTGTCCTGATGTCCTGCTTGCAGTGATTGATCATTCTCTATGACCAGTTTGAACAAAACTGAATGAGTGCCTGCACCAACAGAGAGCTGGATTTCAGTAGTTCACAAAGTCCCTTCTAGTCATATGTTCCATATGGACAAGATTTTACAGTGAAGCGGAACAGCTTTCTAAGATATTTATAGCTGAAAATATATTTGGAAGGATTACCATAACTTTCTTCCTGGAGTTTTACTTTGGGAAACATTAATACTGAATATTTTTCACCAAAATCAAAAATTCAGGAGAACCGAAGAACATATTTTTGAATTTCACAAGCTTTTCCCTTGTTGAAGAGAATAGAAAGTTCCTGTTGAGAGTTCAGGCTGAGAGCAGAGAGGTTAGAGAAAAGGGACACATTTTTATGGTAACATTAATCTTTGGTTTTCGATACTTGTGCACTCAACATAAAATGGTAAAACCATCAAAGCAACACAGATTAAAGACCCAGAAAGTTGTATATTTCCACTGCATTCTCATACCTGTTTTTTTCTTTCTTTCTTTTTTTTTTTATAAGGTGCTGGGTACATTTGATGTTGTTGCCTTTTTTGTATTTTATTTTATAAAGTGCAATACTCATCTGGTTAATATGTACAGCATGCCATCCCTCTGGGGATCCCTAATTGTACCTCTTCGACTGGACTTGCCTGATTCACCCCTTGGCCCTTGCTCTGACTGGTAGGAATGGGGTGTGACTCAGGCATTCTTGCCAACAAAAAATGTCAACGGGAAACTAAAAAATGGTTCATATCATTCAGACTTCCAGCAATTAGTTCACCTTTAGAGGGAGAGAAAGGAGAAGCACAAAGTATGTGTAGATTGTCAAGGGACCATGGGAGCATGTTTCATGCAGTAAGTAAACAGGAGCAGTTTGGAAACAACTTTATAGCAGAGGTTTTACAGTAATGCCATGGTAGTAAGGGACATCTCCATTGAATACATCATGGACTAAAGTGCATTTTTAAGTCGAGTTTTCCTTCTGAAGTAACATCATCTACTTATTGAACAGCATATGCAAAATCAGTTATTTTCCAAAAATAGTTTTAACCTTGGTGAGTGTCCAGCATTAAACATTACTGAAACCCTTGGCATAAAATTTCTTTCATTGTGTAATTGAACTCTGATACAAGGAAACAGCTTTGTTCTCAGTATGTCTGAGAGAAGGTGGAAATATTGGCTGAAATGAATGATGGTGGGGAAATGCCAGGAGTGGAAAGTGATCACGATACCACTATTTATTTGTACTTTTAGTTCCTAAAATATTAGTAAGAAATTATTGGTTAGAACCTAAGCGTAAGATTAACATTGTATTTCTTTTACTCCTTTGGATTTTACAGCTGAGATTTCACTTAGGCAATCAGAGAATCATTTCCAATAGTTAGTAATCATAATTATTTTTCACTTCTGTTACATTATTACACCAGGATTTAAAATTTTTGATAAGTATCAAAGCTTTAAGAAAAGATATTTCCAAAGGCTATGAAATAATTTTATGTATGATCCAGGAACAGAAAACAGCTCTGTGCTTTTTCTCCTCTAATGGATTTTTTTTCCAGAAGTAGGGCTAGTTTCTTTAGCAGTTACTCCTGATTTTATCTATTTCTTACAAGAAGCAACATTCTTAAAAGATTATCCTGTGGAATTAAGTAAGTTTCATGAAAAGAAGATGTTGATAGAAATCCTTGCTTTTTTTAGTAAACTTCCCTCCTACATGCCTTTCATTACTTAAGTTAAATAGTATAGTTAGATTTAAAATGAGACCATTACTGAAACAGACTGGCTCAATTCATAAAAATATCAGCACAGAACTGATGCCGATGGAAATGAACACAGAATGGTCCCAGGTAAAGTCAAAAAGTCCCAAGTAAAACCAGAACGATGACAATATTACAGTACAGTTACAGCATTTAAGTGAATTGTCGTTTTTATATGCCTAAGGAGAAGGTGTGGAGTAGCCTAGTAATTCTGCCGGACATACTGAACAGTGCAGTATTTTCAAATGGGTACCAGACATCTCCTGACCAAGTCCAGTCCTGAAGTCAGGAGTGAGAAGCCACAGGTTTTGCATGTTTTAATACACTACACCCTCAGACATAGTTCTTTCTCTATAAGCTGCCAGAAAGGAGAAAGGACAGAGTAATATGTCTGGAGAAATATGGATAAGTTTAAAAGTCAGCCAGTCTCTAGCCTTTCTTTATGTAGGAGCAGGCTTTAATACCTTAACACAAATGCAGATCTCACTGTTGGCTGTAGCCCAGTTTGGCTTTGGAAGGTAAAATTGTGTCTCCTAATATGCTTGAAGACATTATTACACCTTTAGTTCTGAGGTCCATAAACCATTACTCTGGGTGCTCATAAATATGCATTTCCTTTGCATTTTTAAGTAAGCTGCTATTGCTGTCATTCACTTTTAGTTAAGACCTGTCAGCTGGTGTTTCTGTTGAAGGCAAGAAGTTTAAATTATGGGTGAACTGAAGATATGTATTTCTTGGGAGTGCTAAAATTATGAGTGAGTTGGAGAGATTATTCCTCACAAGTAATTTTAGGATCCCAAGGGATAATGGTGATGTGTACAAGAGATGTTCCTTCTCTGCTAATTCCATTAAAAGCCTCTGATTTCTGCATTGCTAGTGAGTGAAACTCCAAAAACCTGTCTTTCCATCTTACATAATCACTTTCACAGTATCCTCTAACATTCACCTCTGCTAAAAGTGTCAGTGCATTGACTCCTGCAGTGACAGTGATATATAGGTCTGACAAAGCATCCTTTGCAATATGCTTCACTGAAGTGAGAATTGCAAATGCTGACAGTATTACTGGAAACCTTTTACTTAGACAGTATTAATAAATTACAACTTATGTTTTGGGATGGTGTTGTAATATACAGCTGGTCCAAAATGATACGACTCTTACTAGTAAGGAATTACTGCATGTTGGCAGACCGCATCCAATTTATTTTCAATTCAGAGAAAGTCATTATCCACTGGATAAGACACTGGATCAGGAGTGATGATGTTCAGGATCACAGTTGTCCCATTCTTCTGGTGCATGACTTAATGCAAGTCTCTTCATCCCAGACATCTTTTGTTCCTTCTTCCTGTCCTTCACTTTTTAGATTGTCTTCCTCTTTGATGTGTGATCTGTGACTATTCATAGAGTAGCCCTCTCAGGTCTTGCAGCTTCTCATCTCTTAGGTGAAATCCAGGAGTCTGGTGCTCACACCAAATAGGTAAATTCTGTCCCTTATTGCCAAGTTCTAACGCCAAACCAGATGTTGTTTGGTTCAGAATATGCAAACCTTTCTAGGGCTCGTGTGACTAGTGATGAATTGAGGGTGAGTCAATTTGAAGTAAAGAATCTTAGCAGTAATAATGTGTTTATTAAAGGTTAACATGAAAAAAAAAGATGACAGCTCAACAAAGGAGGTATTAGAGAAGTGAACGTAGCTTTTTTTTATGCTGCACTGTCCCTGTCTCACCTCTTCAAAGTAAAGTCCCAAAGCGGAACAGCTGGGCATGTGAAGCCTGGAGAAATGGCTTCTGAAGGAGGCAGTATTCAGAGGCCAGGGCTCTGCAAGCAGCAAGGACAGCAGGAAGAGAAGGGACAATCACAGTGCAATCAGTGCTATAATCTCCATGGGATGTCTCTTAGGCTTCCTACCCTATTTAGGTCAGACCGATCAGGTAGTGAGGAGTTAACTACTATAGAGTGGGAGAGATTTTCCCCTTCTGAAACACCACTGACCATTTATCCAGAAGCTTTAATATTATAATTACAGTCCTTGTCAATGTCGTGGTGCTTATTCATCAACTGTGCTTGATGAATGGTTAAAATGATGTTCTAGCACCAGAATAGCATGATACACCAAAGTAACTGTGAATAAATTTCAGATTACTAGTATTGGAAACATTTTTCAGACAATGGTTGGTTTGGCTGCATTCATGTGCTCAGAGGTTAAACTTATTGTGAGAGTTGTGGTCAGGAAGAATTTCTCACTGCATCAGATTTTATGAGACTGGTGAGGGGTTCTCCTATAGCAGGGAATTGAGGGAGAGAGGGCTTGTTTTCTTTGGAGTATGAACCAGGATCCACCTCTAGAATCACGTATATATATTTTTTCCAAAATATTTCCCAATATTTCCCTTCAACTTCTCCTGTAACCTCAACATCTCCTGTTCTGTATAAGATCAAAATAAAGTAACTTCATGCAAGATAGTGGGAGAATCAGTCCTGGTGAGGCCACATCCAGTGTTCTGTGTCCAGTTCTGGGCTTGCCTGTACAAGAAGGACATGGTGCTACCAGAGAGAGTCCAGGGTAGGGCTATGGAGATGATTAGGGGACTGGAACATCTCTCATATGAGGAGAGGCTGAGAGAGCTGAGCCTGCTTATGCTAAAGGAAAGAAGGCTGAAAGGGGATCTTATCAGTGTATGCAAATACCCTAAGAGAGAGTGTCAAGAAGATGGGGCCAGAAGATAGGGCTATTTTCAGTGGTGGTGGAGATTGGACAAGAGGCAACGGTCACAAACTGAAACACAGGAAATTGCATTGGAATTTGAGGAAAAACTTCTTGACCATGAGAGTGACAGCCCACTGGAACAGGCTGCCCAGAGAGTCTCTGGAGATCTTCAAAACCCACCTGTACATGGTCCTGTGCAATGTGCTCAAGGTGAGACTGCTGGTGCAGGGAAGTTGGACTAAATGATCTCCAAAAGTTCTTTCCAACCTCAATCATTGTGTGATTCTGTAATTTTCTGGGTATGTGACTATGGAGGTAAGAAGAGCAAAACAGGTGTTTTGTGGAAATCTGTTATATGAGTATGTTTTATTGCAGGCAACTGAATTTGATGAGTCATTAGTCCAGTTTTCCTTTATAATCTCTTTAAGTGCTTTCACTAGAGAACTATTAGTACTATTTTTCTACCTTCCTGCCTAAGCTCTTACTGGGCCTAACCTCTAGTAATTACACAGCCAACATCACAATAACAAGCAAACAGATGGGACATATAATATTCATAAATTATTGAATGAAACTCCCTCATCCTTCACAACAAGCTCTTCAGGACAGGGACAGACAGTGTCTTATAAGTACCTAGAATATAACAAGGACATAAGTAACAGCCAACATGACTTGTCGAACCAGTCTGATATTCTTCTATGCCAGAATAGCAAACCTTATGCCTACATATGCCTTGACTTTATTAAGGCTTTTGTCAGGGTAATCTAATAAACAAACTAGAGATGCATGAACAGATGAAGCTATTGCAAGGTGGATGCCAAGTTGGTGCAAAAGCTGTATTCAGGAGTTAGCAACAGTTTGCTGTCTATTTGTGAAGGTGTAAAGAGGGATTTACAGGGGGCCAGTCCTCTGTCCAATACTCCAATTGCAAGAGGAATAATGAATTACACTCATAAATTATACAAATCTGGGAGGAAGTAAACAAGTATGGATATAAGATTAAAATTAAAAAAAAGAGATGAAACAATGTGGAAAAATAAAATATCACATAGTAAGGAACAGAGCAAGATTTTTAATCTTGGTAGAAATAATAAGCCCACAAACTGGGTAGAAAGATCAGAAACAGTAGAACAGGAAGTAGAAACATTGCTTAGGCAATAATTTTGGAAAGGATTTGTAACAATGAGCAGACTCACAAACTGTAATTGAATGTACAAGGAGAGTATATGTGAAAGACAGAGATAACCCTCTGCTTCAGTGCTGTGTTTGATTTTGTTCAAAGAGCAGGAAAAAAAAAAAAGTCCAGAGGAGAGCAAGAGAGGTCCAGAAAACAAAGACTTGAAGGACTGGGGTTGTTCAGTCTGGAGAGCAGGAGAGACATAACGACAATCTTTAAATGTATAAAAGCCTGATACAAAAAATAAAAAAGATGATAATCTTTTCTCCAAGGCTGTCATGGGTATGACAAAAAGTAATGAGCTGAGTTCTACAAAGGAGATTTAAGTTAATATCTATTAGACTTTAGGAAAACTTTTATAATAGAGATAGTGAAGCACTGGAAGAAAGCTAGTGAGACTGTCGAATCTCCGTTATTAGGGACTCTTCGAGAACTGCACAGAAAACATCTGCCTAGTATTGTGTAGATAAATTTGATCTTACCTTGGGGCTGAGCACATAGCTTCTCAAAGCCCCTTCCAGACCTGTCTTTCTGTGATTCTGGAGTTAAGGTGTCTGTGCAGAACTTGGTTGTTGGCAGCATCCTCTGGGTGCTGTCCTTATCTACGATGATGGTGATTATACTCTCTTTTGCTTGCCTTTGCTGCATAGCTTCCATCCAGCAGATCCCCTCTCGCTCAGTTTTTTTTCCTCCACTAATAGAGCTATGGATGTATCTTCAAACAGGATGTATTAAAGAAGGAAAGGTCTGTGGTGTCTAGAGACAGAGATTGCAAAGAACAAAGGAATACTCACAGCAACGGTGCAACTCTGAAGCGATCTGCACTGCATGCTATGTCCATCTTCCTAGAAAGCATTGCAAATAAGTCTGTTTCCACTTATTTCAGGGTATATCACATTTTCCTGTCCTTGGAGCCAGCCAAGTTAATAAAAGCAGTGTAAGCCAAGTTGGAACTGGGCTCAGTCTGTCTCAAAAAGGCAGAAAGACTCTTTGTGTGCTCTTCTCCCATGTTTTGCTGCCTTGTATTGATCACCAAAGAAACAGCGCTATAGTTGCCATTGTCCAAATACAGTTTAATCAAATATTTGATAAAAGTGTGGCTTAGAAACTATGCTAATAGTGTATATTTCACATATGTTTCTAAGCAAAAGTATCTTTGCTTTGCTCAAGTTCAGAAGTTTTACTGAGCCTGATTCTTTATATGAAAGTGCAAAGACTGATACTTTGTTGTGTAGCAAAGTAATAAACATGTGCACAAAACTAGTGTGCATGTGTATGCATGTATATATTGGGAAGATGGAGAAAAAAAAAAGACACCTATTCAATTATATGTTCCGAATTAGTTGTGTTAATTTGTTTTTGAGAAAGGTATTTCATGTTGTCTGTTTGATTGTAAAATGTTAAAGAGATCATTCGAAAGGTTAATGGAAGAATTGCCATCCTGTGTGTTCAAGATACTCCTTTTTATATGGAGCTATTACTTTTTTAATGGCTGTAAGCATGCACCTGTTGGTTTAAATGAAAGACTGAAAAAGATGACTTAGTATTGCAACGTATGAAAAAAACAGATCCCTGAAATAGTATGCAGCAGTATTTTAGCACTGTTCTTTATTCTTTTTATATGGTCTTGCAATTAGCTCTGTATATTCTATGGATATACACAATGAAATTGTATGACATCTGAATTAGCTGACAAAGTATTGATGATATAGATAAATGTGTATATACATATATATATATGTATATATAGTATTGAAGTTGTTTATATAGATTTTTAAAATATGACTTAAAGGAGTCTCAGAAAATGTGCTAAATTAAATGTGTCAACATATGCCTAATACAGATTTTAAATGTAAAGCATTCCCCTTACGATATGCTGTTTTCATGAGATGGCAACTCAATAATTCCAAGGGATTTTCTAAGGGATTTTGTTTCCAGTCAGAATATTACATTTAACAAATATTAGCAGACTTCTGTTTTGGAATCAGGGAAAGATAGCAAATAATTAAATAAGTATATTTTGGTATACCTAAGGATGTCATATATTTTGATTTTTTTCTTTTAGCTTGTAAGCAGTATAAAAGGAACTTATTCATTTTAATGCATCCTTCTTGTTGGCTTAAAGCTGAAATATAGTTGCTTGAAAATTAATTTACCTCTCATGAATGACTGGTTGGATTATCTTTGTAGCATTAAATGTCAACCTTGAGCTTAGAGCACATTGTGTCTACGGTAAAAAGTTGTCCCTGAGCACTTAATGTTGTGTTAAATGATGATGTGTCCTTTGAAAATGTATTATTAGTGTCAAGCTGTTCCGTCTCTCAAGATTGAAAAATGGTCAGTGATTTGAGCTGCCATTAAACCTGAATTAAAAAAAAAAGAGAGGCTGTGGGGGGCTTTCATGGTTTTTCTGAGTACAGACATACTCTTGAGTGCGTACAAGACATATCAAAATGTTTCTGTTAACCTAAGACTCCAGAAACATTTGTAATCACAGCAATTAAAAATAAGAAAATCTCTCTTCTGTGTCTCTGGAAAAAGAATGATCATCGTATATATTTGTGTGATGTTAAGAGCACAAAAATAGTAGTAGATTCTTGAGGGCTTGATCTTGTTTTTGTAGAAGAGAACTAGAATTATGGCACTGATCCTCAAAAGTGGACAATAATTTCCTAAGCACTAATATATATATGTGACACTGTCTGATTTTATATGAGATTAGGCCTGAATTTCTTTTGGAATGTTGTTTTTCTGAAAATTCTCTAATATCCTAAATAAATAGGTTTTTTTTCAATTTTAGAGTTGAAATGCTAAGGATGATACATGCGTGTTTAAAATGCAAATGTAAAGAGAGTAGAATATCACAGAGGTTCACTGGGGATTCAAATTCTGTTATTTAGTTAATACAGTGAAAATAATAACTGATTTAAGATCTCTCGTGAAGATATTTAGACATGTACTTCTGTTCAAGCACCTTGGAAGCAAGGTGCATAGGAACCTTTGTGGGTCCAGGTCATGTTACAAAGTGCTTGAAGATACCTAATTACTGGCACTAGCAAAAGCCCTTAAAGGAAAAAATCTGCTAGTGTGTATCTAGAAAAACTCTTTTCTATGAGGGTTGGAAATTCTCTCTGTTCCAATATGAGATGGAGCTCAGACTTGAGGAGATCCACAGCATATAGAAAAAGAAATATCTATAACCTCTAGTATTAAAAAATGAACTACTGTAAAATTAAATGAAAATTACAGAACTGCTGAAAGAACAAAACCTTTGAACATTTGTGTCAATTGACTTGCTGGTTATAGACCCTATTGAATTCCTCTGGTGCACTTTAATTACATGAGAAGGTACAGGGGAAACCTTATTGCTGTCTACAAATATTTAATGAGATGCTGTATGGAAGGTGAAGCCTAACTCTTCTTAAAGGTGGAACAAGAGGCAACATGCACAAGTTAAACATGGGAAATACCAATTATATAAGAGACAAAAAAATCAGCAGAAGGATATTGAAAGAGTTTGTTCGGAGAGGTTGTGCCATCTCCATGTTTGCAGATGTTCAAAATTCCACTATGCAAAGCCCTGAGCGACCCGATGTAGCTTTCAAGTTGGATCCAGTTTGGAAGTTGTCTCTGTTGTGAATGGGGTTGGATCAGATGACCTCCACAGGTCTCTTCTAAACTAAGTTTTCCTATCAGTCTCTAAAGCTCCAGGGAATGTAGCAGGTACACAGGAAGGGTTTGGAAGAGGCACAGTGTTAATGTTTACAAGACAGTGGTACTGTGTAAAGTAAAGACATAGCATGACCTCTGGCTCGAGAATTGCAATGGCGTAACAGAAACCATGCAATTCCCCCTGAGCTGTCACGCCAGCTGGGATTTTAGGTGCATAGTTCTGTAATGTTCTCTTTATAGTGTTAGGAATACCTAAGCTAATTATTTCAAAGATAGTTGTGTCATGTGGTCTGGGATTCTGGAGAAAAGCATGTTCTAAACTCATTCTCCACTGCTCCTTTATGTGTAGTTTCTTTGGCTCAGATTCATTCCACCTAGATTTAGAGATTAAACTAACCCACCTGATGTGGGTGCTGAACAGCTTCAGCAGCACTCCGCTATTCCTCACCCTTTGGAAAATGCTCCCTGTGGGAAGTAGAGGGAGAGCTAGAGCAAGCAAGGGCCTGAATCCCTGAAGGTTGGTGCAATGAACAGGATCTTCTTTGACTTCTGAACAGAGGACAGTGGGGAATCAAGTGAAGGAACCTTCTTCCATTTACCCGTCTATCCCTATCTGCCAGCTGGATCTAATATGTCTCCTACCTATGTTGTGGCAGGGAAATAAGAGCAGATCCTTGAAATTGGCCCATGGAAGCCCTAAAAGAACTAGAGGGGCCTCATCTTGCTCTGTGCTTGTACAGTAGGATTTTCTGGGAGAGGTCCCAAAAGCTTTGCTAATTCAGATCAATAGGAACTATAAGACCATTGATTTCAGTTTAACTAGGTGTGTGATTAAACACTTCCAGCCTGACAGTAAAGCTTACTGCAGGTCATCTCCAGGTTTTAGTTAACTGTGTATGCAGTTTAATCTTGGATTCAGCATCAGTTGTATTTATGTACTTTAGTCAAACTACTAAAACTAATTAGAATTTATTCAGTAGTTGTGATTTTATTACACTTTCGACAATAATTTAACATTTGAAATGGACTCTTTTCCATTGTGTAGAAAAAGTATTGTTACTGTTCTGTTTATAACTGTAATACCAGCACAGAAAGATTCAGGAAAACATTTTACTGCTTGTTACAAATTGTACTGAAAGTTTTGAAAGGAATTTTAAATCTGGAATGTTGATTAGCAAATTTTACTGTCAGGTTTTTTGGCATGCTGTAAATAACTCATCTTCAAATAGTTTGTCTGAGTAATTAAATTTAGATTGCACATTTCTCATTTCAAATATTTTGACTCTTATCTATTTGCTTTTCCATTGTGGCTTAATTGGTGTGGTCTATATAAACGGACAATAAATTTATATACCTTTGTTATAAAGATCAGTCAGTGAATAGAACTTGGTATTCATCCCAGACAGAATTATGATTGAATGTATTTGCAAGATTAAAGCACCGAATTTACTTTTTTTTTTTTCTAATTAAAGGCAATTAAAGATTTGCAGACACAAATAAAAGACAATGAATTGAGGAATAAGTGTAGGAGCAAGTCCATTTGCAGGTGAAAAGAAGTGCCTTTGAAGCAGAACCAGCTGTATTTTCATTGAAAGAATAACAGTTTAGGAAGCTTTTCTGCATGTGCTTGCTTGATAGCATAATGTACTCATAAGCAGCTTACGCAGTACAGTATTCAGAAAATAGCAGTGCATTAATTTTTAAAGTAGCAAATGCAGGCGAAGAGCAGTGCTGCCACATGATGATAATGAAGGTGGATATTGTAAAGTCTACTGAGAGAAAAGAAGCAGGGAGCTCCTGAAATGTGAACATTTATAAAACAATAACTAGATATTCATATGATAATAAGCTTGGACAGCAGTATCAACAGAGGCCAAAGATGCAGTCCTGTTTCTGCTTAAGCCTGATGAATTGAAAAGCAGAGAGGCAGTCTTTAATCTGTTATTCAATCCTGGTAATGAGCTATTGTCAGAACGAAGGAGTAAATATATAGAAGAGGTAGGGAATCTCTTTTTTTTTTTCCTTCTGAATTTATTCTGTAGAATAAGAGAGTTAAAATATATTCTGATCCATCTGTGTCCTAAATGGCTGCATCTTTAAAATCACAATCTGATATATACCCAATTTTCTTAAAATATAGTGTTCAGCATGTCGCATACTCAGTTACATGCATTGCAGATATATATGCAAAAGGGACGTATGCAGAACTAGTGATATTGATACTCGCATGGTCATGTCACAATATTTCTTCAGACTAAATAAGAAATGGTCACCTAGAACTTAATCAACTTATCTGTTTCATATTTATTGTTTAGTTTTAGTTTTGCATTAATCATGGTAGGTTTAGTTAAAAAAGAGTACTGACAATCCCAGGTCAGATCATCTCTTATCTGTTATTATTGAATGGAAGATGTATGAGATAATATTGCAAATAGAGGTAAATCACAATAATCTGGGGGAAATCCAGAGAATTCTAATTGTAATTACATGAGGAGAAGCAAACTAATGTTGCATATTTGATGAACAGTTCACTTGTGCTCTGAGGGAGGAACTTTGGCATTTTTCACAGTGTTTTCATCTGTGTTGTAGATGAAAAAGTGCCTGTCTTTCACCCTTGTCTTCACCCTTTGCTAATTCTACAACTTATAACTTCTACTGATAGAGAGTTTTCAAAGAGGAATTTGTAATTGGATGTAAGTCAGTTCAGCAGCTACAGAGATCACTCTGCCAACAAAGGAATAGGAAAAAAAAAAAAAAGACAATGTGTAGACAAGGGTGGAAAAAAAAAGGATGAGCTGAAGGGCAAGCTCTGGAGAACTTTTGAAGGGCAAAGAAAAATTCAGACACTGAAATGGGAAGTGGATGATCTGTGCATGTGCTGTTTGGAGTGACTGGCAAGAGGCAAGACCTAAGCAGGGAGGACATGGCTGTAAGTCATTAAGGGAAGTTGCGTTGTCATGGGCTAGTGCTTTGGCCCTCAAAGTGGAAAAAAGTGATGGATTTGGGAAAAGCTGAAAAGAAAGAAATGAGAAATTTGTCAAAAATCCGAAAATCGGGGTAGTTGAAAAAAAATAGAAAAGCCAGAGAGGGAGTTTGAGAGAAGAAATGAAGGATTGATGATAATGGGAATAAGAAGAAGTAAAAGAGGAAAGGAATTTGTTTAAGTAATAAAGAAAGTACGATTTGGTCTGGAAACATTCCAGTTCTATCCTTTGGCTTCTTCTTCTTGCCTTCCTATGTTCCCTCAGGAAAGTGCAGTGTCTGTCTTGCCTAGACGTTGGGTAAGGCAGACAAATGAGGCTTTGTCTGATGAGCCCATCCCGACTGGCTTTGACGGTCACTTCCTGGGAATAAGAAACAGCACAGGCTGATGACTCCGACAGATAAATGTACAAGAAAGCTTGCGGGATAAGTGAGATAAAACTAGATGAAACTGGGAGTGTGCAGATACATGTTCCAACATGTTGCAGGCCCAAAAGAACATAGGGATATGGTATTATTTATTTCTGCTTGCTCTCCAGGTGGTAATGATCAGTGTTCATGTGGTAGGGGCTTTATATTTCATAGTTCTTTATAGTCCTGTAGTGCAGATGTCTTTCCTAAGGCCTTAGAAAGTTCAGATGTTTTAAGAGTCTTTTAGTGCAATTGCTGAATCTGGTTTTCATTTTGAAAGACTCCACAGATGCCCTTTTTAAACTTTTGCACTTTGTGGACTCAGACTGCTTCCCAAACATGTAGATGTATATGTATATTTTTTTTTCTTTTGGCTATCATATTTAGCAAAGAGAGTGGTAAATTAATGACAGGTGCATAGATTTGGAGAACTACCAGCTCCAGAGTCATTATTAAAATAGCCTATTTGTTATAGGGAGGTTTAGTTGTTCATATCAACTTTAATATAAATCTGGAAGTATTTCTGAGTAAGTACAATCCAGTCTTAGCCATAACCACAATATTGGAATAAATACTACCAGAGTGCTTGAAACTGCTGCAAAGAACACTAATAAACTCTCCTTTCTAGGAAAAGACTTGGCCCTCCTGATAGATTGTGTTTAGAGAATATGTGTCTCCTGTGTGATATTTACCCTGGTTCTACCCGGTTTATCCTTGGAGAGAAAGAGGAAGAAAGGGGAATGTTAGGAAAGGGGTTGGGGTTCTATAGCTTACTTAAGTTGTACCTCACTCCTAATGGGCCTCATGAAGTTTTCCCGTTATTATTAACCAACTCCATTGCACTGCTGGAAGGAAAATCTTTTTGAGTGTAGGTCATGATGCTGATCAGCCCGCTTTATTTGCCCCACACAAGAGGACAGCACATCTGAGCTCCAGGAACTGAAACTGAACCCAGTCCTTGTCACTTTTCTGCTTCTAAGCTAAAGATATTTTTAGTGCTTAAAAAATCTCAGATGAATAAATTTCTGTATTTTGTTCACAAGTAAGTTAGAACAGCTGCATCGGTTTATTGAAAATTGGCTCCAAACAAACAAACAAAAAAAGTCAAAGCTGGGATAGTTCTATGCCAAATTTCACCCTGGAGTGAATCTTTATAACTTATAAAACTCCTGCTCTATATAATGGAAATTCTGACAGATCCTTAACTATTTCATATCAAACTGTACTACCGCAATACTTTAGGGGGAACAAATACTTTCTATTTAGAGCTGCCCTCATCTCATGCATTTGCTTTTTGGTTGTTCTTGCAGATTTTTCCCTAATTGTTCAATAAAATTACTGTACTCCACTCACTGATGCATGCTATTATTAGATATCTTTGACTTCTGAAGAATAATGCTGCAGTGGTCCTGTACTGTATTTTAGATACCCTGACTGGATTAATATATTGGAACATCAGACATAAATAGTCATGCTGTCATCTCTTCTTCATTCCGTCCCCTAAGAAGGTTGCTTGGGTATACATTTTTGTTCAAAAGATAAGGTTTCATTACTTTTCCTTGTGCCATTGAGTACTTTAAAAATTATTTCAGGACTTTTATGAATGGTATTTGATCAAAAGTTAATACAAAGATCTTCACAGTATATAATTCCTTAGGCTGAGGAGTGATTATACAGTGAAAGAAAATTCATAGAATGAGTTCGGCATCCATAATATACTACACAGAGAGGATCTCTGCATTGAATATGAGCAGGGTGATGAAGGAGAAAGAGCTTCTCTAATAGATAAGGTAGAGGAAATATGTATCTCTGTGAATCAAATGCATCACCAGAGAAGATTTTTATTTTCTAATTCACGTTTCAGAATTTCACCACTGCACTGTACTATCTAAATTTTTAAGAAAATCATAAGATGAGAAAATTGCCCTATTGTTTGTGGATATGTTTGCATATGTTTGAGCAAATGGGAGTTCCACTGGGCACAGATTTAGAGGACAGATTAAGTTATTCACATGTATCATTGATGATATTTACATGTAAAACTGGATACAATTAATGGTAAAAAATAAAACCCAAAAAAGATTTCTTCTTTAAGCATTGGAGTTCATCTTGGGAAATTGCAAAAATGGCATAAACATGTTTTAGGGGAAAAAATGGAAAGGACTTTTGTGAAAAGCCAAAGCAGTTGTGCTGAGGTGCTGCCCCTCCGAGCAGAACTGCGTGGATTTTTCTCCTTTCTCTCTCCTTCTGTGATTGTATCAGGACTTCTGCTGCCTTGGAGCTGCTATGGTTAATAGTACATATGGTTACATATGTTTAATAGTACTGCGATAATAAGGCTTTTAGACAGGAGAAAAAAAAAAAAAAAAAAGAGAGATGTCTAAGTATTTTAAGCTTTATTTTTAAGTTGAGATAAATGATTTAGGCCAGTTTTAAGTACTTTCATGTCCTCCTCTAACTTCAATTCATATGAATGCACAGCAATCATGCACTTGGCTGTGCTGTTCGGTGGCACCAAGTGATAGTCCCCATAACTTTTTAGAAGTCCTTCTAAGCCAATTCTAGGAGATTCTGTGCAATACAGTCATACAGGCAGCTGGTGTGGTTTTGTTAGTACTCACTTGGAGTGGCCTGCATGACTGAATTGTACTATTTGTGAAAAATATTCCATTTTGAAATGATGGAACCTCTACACTCACGCTAATGTCATGTATGTCACTTATTGTATGTGTTGGAGTTGACCAACCCACAAAAAATATAATGAAAATTTTGTTCTGATTGAAACATGAGTGAAAAATGTCGTCTTCCTTTAATCCACTTATTTACCACCAGATACTTACTGGAAAATATAATTTAGTAAATATTGTACTATTGGAAGGCTATCAGTATTGGTATTTTGATATGTCTCTGGAGGAATAGGTTCTGCAATGATTTACTGCCTCTTGCTTGTTGCTGTCACTGTCTGTTTGACTGTTGTTCCCCTGCTCAGTCCCCTGTGTCACAGAGGAGCTCCTTTGTGTAACTGCTCAACTACAGGGTACTTTCAAAACGTTAGATCTGCCATTGAAACTAAAATAATAGTTAATGTTCCTTACCTTTTTTGCCTCATTTCCAATATTTTTTTCCCCATTCTAGGAAAGCAAGATTATAAGAAAACCAGGCCAATGTTAAGAGCAACGAGATTAAAAGCAGAGGCCAAGAAAACTGCGCTAGGCGTAAAGGTAGAAAACCATTTGATAGCTTATACTACCTTTCTGTATATGTTGTTTCTTTTCCCCATAGAGGTACTGTGTGAATATTGATTTCTGAGAGTTATTGTTTATGACACTTCAAAATCTAAGTGGAATGCTATCATCTAAAATATTTATGATGGATTACTTTTACTTAACCCTAAAATAACTAGAATAGCTGAAACATTAAACATTAAAAGATTTTATGCAGTCCTTGTCCTTGTTTTCGTGCATACTTACATTAATGTCAAGAAAATATTGTATGCTTAGGAAATGGATATTTTTCACTACACACTACACCACTGCATGCACACACAGACACACAAAACAGTCTTCATGATTTTATACAGTTATAAAAATGACAATACATATCTTTCTCCTTTCTCTTCCTATCTTATGCCTGGGAGTAATTTAAAGCCAGGTTAGAGACTGGTAAGTTCTCAGCACTGTTATCTCAGCTGACAGCCTTCTGTGGCATGAAAAAATGGTTGGCTTAACCAAAAACAAAACACTTAGAAAGGTACTGAACTTTGTTTTGGAATTGTCCCTTCTTCAGGTGGGTGTAAAGTATAATAATGACTAATTAATCGTGGCAGTGAATGGGAACAAGGAGGACAAGTATGAATATTTTCTACTATCTCTCTTACCCAGCATGTCATGAATATACTTGGCTGAACATACACTGTTAATATTTAAGTTGCATCCAATATTTTTTCCCTCAAACTTATTTTTAATCAAGCTAATACAGAATTAACTTGGCAACCAGAGTTAAAAATATGCAAAATAATATTTTTTTAAAAAAAAGTGAATCAAATACCTGGCTGTCCTAGTGAAAGAAACTTCAGTAATGTTAAAAGGAGAGCATGTTCTTCTTCTGGCAGATGAGAAATCATTTTTTTCAAGTTATAGCTTATAGCAAATGCCAAGGTATTACTACCAAGCTGTAACAGCTGTTGAGCTGCCAGATGATGTATTTGGTTGTCTTCCAGAATTTGCTATTATAATCACGAAACAGTGCTTTCTTTTTGCTCCTGATTGCTGATCTCGATCAAGCATTACCGTGCGATGCAGTATGTTTTCACAACATAATCTCCTCAGTTAGTGCTGTGTGTCAGATTTTAATGAGAAAAAGTAGATTGCCTTTTTTGTTTAAAGGATAGATTATTAACCTTTTGAGTTCAATGTTTTTCCTTCCTTCCTTATTAAATTTTACTTTTTCTTTCCATTTTACTTTCAATGACATGACCTTTTAAAAATGATGTTCTGCTTGGAGTCTCTTACTGTACAGCTTAGCTCTGTTAAAAATGTGATTTTTTTCTGCATATCTTTTACAAGGGAGAAAAATAAGAGCCTTGATCCTTCAAAATGTATTTTGTTTCTTTTTTTTTTTTCCTGTATCTAATTCTTTCTTTAAAAAGACAGAGATCAGGTAAGCTTACATATGATTGTATGTATAATGAAAAATTGAATGTTAATGAGTAAGAAAAACAACAACAACTTATTTTGCACAAATGTTCCTGCATACTATAGCAGAATGTCTGCTCTGTTCTAGTTAAGAATGATTTTGCTATCAAGGTGCGCTCATGTTCATGTGATCACAGCATATCCTGTTCTCTGGAGTTCAGTTAGTTCCAATGTCTACATTTGCAATTCTGCCTCTGCCCTCTATAAAAGGGGAGAAAAAACCTTTAAGATGTTATCTTCTGACTATAACGTTTTCTTCCACACCTGAGCCTTCAAATATGATTGTGATTATCCTCAAATTGATTACAGGCATTTGCTTTGCTTCCTAAAAGCTGGGGAAAGCTGTCAGAGCTGAAGCAAAAGGGAAGGTGAGTTGGGCGCCTTTCCCTGCAGGGAGATGCTTGCAGAGGAAGAAGAGCAGAGCCTTATGCTTCCCTCCTGCTGCATTTAATACAAACAACTCCAGACTTACTAAATGTTAAAATACTTTCCCCAGAATATTGAGAATCCCTGGAGAATAAAGAATAGAGAATATAGCAAACTGAATGTCTCGGGGTGAATTTGCAGCTCGTCTCACCTCACAGCGCCAGCTCTTCCAGCCCGCCCAGGGCAGCGAGACCTTGCACAGTGCACAGCGGGCACCCTGCGGATACATCTCCGCATCCCGGGAAAGGCTACTTCAAAACACAACCTCTGTGTCCCTGTTGCCAAACACAGTAACTTCTCACCTGCTCTCAGGCAGGGTTTATTTTGCTCAGACCATCATTTAGCACCTCCTTCTGTCCGAGAGTAAAATTCTTATGACTGATGCACTCAACACCTATCCCAGATACTTCTGGTTTATCTTCCGGATAAATTCAGAAATAAGAATTTGCTGAACCCTCCTATTTCTTTGTGCATTTACTGTATATCGTTTTTTTTGCTTATGCAGATTTGTATTCATGATGCAGTATACACCCTTTCAAAATACATTAGTATGTCCATATAACAAGAAACTGAACTCCAGATAAAAATATTGTTGGGAAAATGCAACCTTGCCACACATGTGGAAATACAAGCTCTGGAAAAGAGGTCTATATTTCCAATTCTGTGAAATATGTAACACAATAAGTTACAATATTGTGACTTAATATTTTCAATGTCCATTCATATCTCTATAGTTGTTTTTCATGAGTGTCCTAAAGGATTATAATTATGGTGAAAAGACCATTGGCTATAAATTAAGTTGTATTTAGGTAAAAGAGAAGAGTATTAGAGAACTTTATAGTGGTGTTAGTCATCAATATCTATGAGGATAATGAAATTCCACTGTTGTGTATTTCACCATAAGAGCTGACAATATATGCTTAAAAAAAAGGCCCTGTAAATGACATAAAACTTTTCAGAACCAATCCCCAGGAGATCCTTCACATTTCATTGCTGGCATACCAATTAGCTTGTCTTGTCAAACTTTGATTGCCTTGTCATTTTAATGCAGGGTTTAAAGTAACAAAGTTTCTTTCAGTCACTGCCATTTAGTACTTTTTAATTTCCCCAATGAGGGATTTTTTCTATGTTGATAATGTCAAAGAAGCAACTAAACACTAATAACTAAAGTAGTTCAGGCAGGGTGACCATTCCAGCATTCGTGGTGTAGTATTTGTTTTTTAAATATATTTTAAAATCAAATATCATAAGAGAATTACTGTGCTGTGTCTGTACATGTGGCACTAATGCAGACAGCATCAAAATAGATGACATTTCTTGAAGAAGTAAAAGAGACCTGTCTTGAGAAACAAGTCAGAGAGAAAGCTCTGTGTGTCCCAGTGTTTGGATAGAGCCAAATTCTTTGTACTAAGACCGGAAATGGAGTCTCTGAATCTTCCTTGTGCAGTTGCTTTGCTGTCCCATGGAGCTGGCGTCATCATTCCAAGAGCTTCAGCTGGTTGTCCATGCCCTAGCAGCAAGGAGTCTGCGTGGTCAGCGGCAACTTCTCTCTCAGTGGATAACGGAAGGGATATCACGGGTGACAAGCAGAAAATAATTGGAGGAAAGTGAAAATTCAGCCCCATGCAGCTGGGGGGTTGTGTGCCCTCATCGTTCAGAGAAGCCAAAAGCAATAGGAGTTTTGGGGGATATTTCTTTAACAAGACTGCAAGAATGCATCAGTGATCTATGTAGGAGATGATCAAGTTTTGTCTTTTATTGAGAGGCAGACACAAATCTGAACAGTAGTATTTTAAACTCACTTGCAAACACATAAATGACTACAGAATATCAGCCAATAGAGAATCATTGATTTAGCTAATGGAAAAATGTTTTCTAAAAAAAATGGGAACTTGCTGACTTGTCATAGTTTTGCATATCTACTTAATCCATTATTTAGATAACTAGTTCACTATGAAGAGTCTATTTCATCTGGAACAAGTTATGCATGAATAGATAACAAAACATTCCTAGTGTATTTTGGCAAAGAGTTTTCTCTGATTTCATGCTGTTCTTAATCTGCTAAGTTAGTGAACTACATTTGCCAAGATGTGTTGGGAATATAGTTTAATAGCTTTGTAGAAATTAAGGCCTCAAGAGACTATTAAATCATTATATCTGGCCTCCTGTATGTCACAGGTCATAAAATTTCATCCAGATACCTTCTGGGAAGTCCAAATACTTCAGTAGGGCCAACGTATTTGGGCCTTCAAACCAATCCACATGCCCACATAAAGAACAGAGTGGTTTAATGTACAAAACTAAGTGTGATATTCCCAGTGATGCCAGGAATCAGACTATGTTCCCTGACATTGAGATGGACAGGAAAAGAAAAACAAAGCCAAAAACAAATCAGATTGCTCCCACCTGACATGGCCTGACCTGTATACATAAGTACAGTTATCAGATGCTTTGAGCATAAATAATCACATGCTTTAAGCATGTGAACAAGATGCAGCATGTGGAAGCTTAGGAGGATTTTCTGTACCATCTCAGAGTACTAGCCCATCTTTCTCAGCCCTGGTGTCTAGTTGTGGCCAATCTCTAACACTTCAAAGGATAGCTGAGTGAAAACAACAACAACAACAACAAAGCCTCAGGTCTCCAAAACTGAATCAATACAGTTGTAGGGAATTGGAGAGAATTCTGTTTGGAAGAGAAGGAAACTCTTCTTCTGATCTGATACAGAAAAGTATGAAGCATGAGCTGTCGTTATTTTTAATAAGCTGGAATTTCAGAGCTTCACAGTATAATGCTGACAGTGCAAGTGACCCCATTCTGCCCATGGTCCAGAAGGAGAGGAGCAGTCTGGAGGGCTGAGCTCACAGCCTCCCAGGCCAGCAGCCAGGACCTCCTTTTCACACATGCTGACGCTGAAGTATTCTTCCCAAAAGTTAAATCAAAGCATACTTTTTTTGAGAGGTCCTGCTTTGAAAGACTACAGCCGTGGTAAGTCCATAATTTCCCCAAAAAGTAATTCAAATATTCCATCATCCTTCCTCCTGGGAAATTACATTTTATTTCAGGTTGAGCTTATTTCAAGGTGTGTCTGGAGGGTTCCTTTTAAACGAGATCAGACTTTCTTGAAAAGACAAGACTAACTGACAAGATAATTTTTTCTTAAATTCAAGTATATAGTAATATACCGCTATAGTAATACACCGTAATCAAACTACTTCTAATTCTTCTGCATTATGAACAAAATGCATTGAGCTCTGTAGCTTGACCATGTCAGTTTTTTTTTTTCCAATCTCTGATCTATTTTAGTGACCTCTTTTCAAACTTGATCTTGAGGAATGATTTCTAGCACTTGACCGTGATCTAGTGATGCTCTTACGAAAACCAATCATTTCCCTACTGGAAATCCCATTTGCTTGTTCAGAGACCATGATGCTGAGGTAGTGCTTATCCCTTAAATCCAAAGATCATTTTAGAGTCACAGTTGTTTAAGGCAGGCCCCTCTTTTGTAAGTTTTGTCTACATTTTTGATTTTATTGTGCATTTAGCTAGGACGTTCAGGTTCCCAGGGTGGAAATGATGTATGTTTTTTAAACCTATATAGTAGTAGATGGTGAAATCTTCTATCTTTGGTAACTTCTTTACGTATAGAATGTACTGTGTTAAGGAAGTAAGCAGAAGTAAGCATCAATTTTTAAATATTATTTTACTGAAACTCTAAAAATTGGACATTAGAAATTATACATGAGAAAAAGGCTTATTATGAATTTCATGTATATCTTTTTTTCTTTCCCCTAAAAAGACAACTATCCTTGTTCAGTGTCAATTGCTTCTTTTCATGTCTTCAGAAATGGCTACGGATAGTGCAGCATTTCAGAGACAGAAATTGTAGTGCTCTTTCATCTAGTTTTAGAAAGATGTAATATAGAAAAAGTACATTGCTTTTTGGGAGACAATAAAAATAAATTAATGTGTGAAAAAAGTCTGAGCATTTTATGAGAATATGGTATTTTTCTGTATATGTATTATACAATATTGTTTTATTCAGTGTCCAATTTCATAGACTCATGATAGAATCATTAAGGTTGGAAGGGACCTCTAGAGATCATCTAGTCCAAGCCCCTGCACACACAGGGTCACCTAGAGCACGTGGCACAGGACTGCGTCCAAGTGGGTTTTGAAGATCTCCAGAGAAGGAGACTCCACAACCTCTCTTGGCAATCTGTTTTAGCCAATATTTTTTCACATCTAGTCCCCCATTTTTCATCTCCTGATTAATCTCATTTAGGCTTCTGCACCTTGCTCCATCAAGGTGAATCTGAGAAAATTAGCTGAAAATTTCAGCTTGAGAAACATAAAAATAATGAAAATGAAACGAGAATTAAATCTACTTTATGCCATAATGACATGTATTTTCTTTATGGAAAAGTTTCTGACAAATTTAACAATGATAAAGTCAGTATGGTTTTACAGAAATGACCATAAATATAAGAAAATAAAATAGAAAATTAGGTTCCTTCTAAAGGCTTGTTTGACCATTTTTTGGAATTTGAGAGCAAGCATATGATTTTTTAACATTCTAAACCATGTTATAAAAGAAAGAAAAAGGAGAAAAAGAAGCCCTGTGATCATTTTAAGTTTATTTCTATAGGACTTTTTATATATGAGTTAATTATTCATGGTGAAATCCTTTGAGTAAATGGATGTTGCAAAGGGATGATAGAGATGATCCATAAAGTGCAAAAGAAAGGGAGCTATATAAGCAGAGTGGGGAATATTTTAACATTTCATTTCTATGCATGGCTTAAAATACAGATAGCAAAGCCTGAGAAGTATAAAACAAATTAAAATGACAATATGTACTGTTGTTGGAAAAACAGTTCAGTGGTGTAGTGTTTCATTTGCTACTTACGTTGCAAAATTTATGTTTATAAAAGTTCATAAACTGAATGTAATTCTTAAGACACTGCAGAGCCTTGTCTGAGAGCCAGGTGTCCTTCCTTACATTTTCGCTGCTCTGCCTTTGTAAATAACTCAATATTAAGGTTGTTGCATAATTCTCAAACCTGGAATTTCAATATGCTTGCATCTATAAGCCCTTACATAGATATTGGGCCATCCATGCATATTTTCTAATACCAATGTAAGGAAAGTAGTGATGTTATTTCAATGTTAAGCTTAGACAGAGAGGAATTAAAGAGCAACTTCAGTCAGAGCAGTTATTGGGAATTCTGAGAATAAAATCAAAATTTTCCCAGTTCTACTTTGCAGGGAACAAATCTTCAGTGTAAACATTTCCCCCAGTTTTGCTCCTTTTGCCATGACTTTTGCAAGGGAGAGTGGGGAGAAGGGAGAAGAAAGGGGAACTAATGGTAAAGGAAAAAGCTTGGCAAGCATAGCACCCAAACAAGGGGAAAAAAACCTCAGTAATACTGGAATGAATTTGCTCTCTGTGTCAAGTGTGAACGGTGCCTGCATTGTACGGTTTTGTTGTCCACTCTGCGGAGCAGATGGAGCTTGCAGTTGTATGTCACTTGTTTATTACATCCTCTTAAGATTAGTAGCTGTGTGGCCAGATGGGTCTGGGAGCACAGCTGTGGATACAAGGAAATAAATGAAACCTGTCTGATGCTGCCATGCCCTTTTGTGAGATGCTGACGTGTTGCAACTGCAACAAAGCAAAAATCACTTTCCTTTAATATGTCTGTGAATTAAATGTAATTTCTTTTTCCTTTTAATCAAATCACATAAAATCAAGAGAATAAGGTTCAAAGAGTGATATAATTCTAAGAGGAAAACGTATTTAAAATCTCCAGTAAGCAGCCTCAGCAAATTTACAGGAACAACTTTAAAGTGTTAAAATAAATTTAAAATACATATCAATTAATCATCCTTGTAAAATGTAAAGCAAAGGCTTCTATAGAACAAAGACTCATATAGCACACGCCAACTAGGCAGGAGTATTTCAAAGTTTATTAGATGGCATATGTTGAATTATTGATCCAACATTCTGATAAAGTATGTAATGCATTAATGTAAATGCAAATGAAATGCTGTTCTATAGAAGAATGCCAGATTATGGGCTAGACTAAGAAGTAAAGTGAACACAGTTTTAACTCCTTCATGTCAGTGTACACAGAAAGTCACAGAACTATCATGAATCCGGAGATGCAGGATGAAGTTCATCCTGCAGTGAAGATGTCTACACCAGGCAGACACTCATCTACACTCCCTTTATCGTTAAAGAGGAGAAATAGACATTTTTAGGGAGTATTCACCTGACCTTCCTTAGATATCTGCTTTAGAACACGAGTAATGCAAAAGGGGGCCAGATTCTCTCCTTTGATGGTAAAGATGTCTAAGTGTCTAGGTCACGTATAGACAACTCCAGTCCCACTAACAGAATTGATTTGACGTAGCATGTTCTGTAGCAATTCACATTATTTACTGCGTCCTCAACTCTTTCTGTTGTCTACTTTGAAGTGTCTGTGTTTGTTTTGAGGCAAATGTTGTTTAACATGAAGCTGAGATTTTGGGGAAGTTTTGTTGCTTTGTTCTGTGGAAGGAAGGTGGTTGAGGAAGACTGGTGCTCCCCTGCATGATTTTAAGAATACATTATGATGATAGATAATGAAGCAATGCATGTTGTTAGGTGTGGAAGTGGCAGTTTCTGTGAACTGAAGGAGCATATGGCCATTTCTCAAATTTACGTTTCTTCTTTCATTGTCTAACAAAACGAGAATTGATGCTGCAGGAATTGTGCTGTGCTTTCCAGGAAAATGAAATCTTAAAAATCAGAAACACTTTAACTTTGAAAGAAGTGATCTTGTAAAGAGGGTATCATAGATATCATGCTATGATTCATTATATCTGAGGTCTAAAGTCGATCTTAACTTAGGCCAGCCTTAAGACAGAATATCATGATAGGCAGTCACATAAGGAATATGGCGTTTAGTACAAAAACATTTTCCTGCTTATGAAAGATGCTATAAATCATGTACACTTTGGAAGACTTTTATGTTAATTAAGGAAGATGTAAGAGGCAAGTGCAAGTGCAAATTGTGGGTGTTTTTTCACTTTATTGCAGTGAGAAGGCAGGAAAAGTTTCACTCCATTCTGAGGGTTTTATAGGCCTGTATTAGAGCATGCCAGGAGACGGGGAGGTAGAGCTACCGATTTTCATTGACTTCCACCATACTGTGTTTGCTTCATTAAAAAATTACCAATTTGTTGACAAAAAATAACATATTACTAGAAAACATCAAAATTCACGAAATAAAATCATCATTTGAATCTGTATTCAAAACTATGGTTTCCCGAATTCTGTGCTTTCTTTTTTTTAAAAAAAAAAGTGAACATAAGAGCTGCTATTTCTGGGCCATATCAAAAATCTTTACAGTCAAATATCCTATTTCTGGGAGTATATCAGAATATCACCTAAATCTTTCTTATGTGAATGGGTTTGATAACATTATAAAATGGTGAAGAAAGAAAGAAGAAAAAATCATTAAAATAGCAATGCATTATGTGAAGTCCACATGTCTGAAGAGGCGTTGCATAGATGTGTGTTATACAAGAGAAATAACATTTGTTCATTATTTATCTGAAATGATGATACCATTTCTAACATTTTGTGTTTTATTTTTTTCTCTCATTCCTACAGGAAGTTGCCCTTGTCCTTGTAGCTATATTGATATTTTTGTTGGCTTTCTATGCTTTCTTTTATCTTAACATTTCCAATGAAGTTGACCTTGATCTGGATCCAGATGAAAACTAGCAGATGCAATGAATCCATCATCAAGATTCCTTCGGCTGGAACAAGACTACATAGGAACACATAGTCCCTTCACTGTGAGACAACAAAACGATGCCATTTCTTGCGGTCCAGATTCATAAGAAAAGTCTGCAATATGTCAGTCACTCTCACATTCCAGTTCTTCAAAATGTGGGAAGAACGTTTGCACCTCGCAAGCACATTTGGTTAACACTGAAGCCAGGAGCTGCGGTATGATACATGAAGTTTAGTGTTTACATTATTTTTTCCTCAGACAGAGAAACTTTGGCGTCAAAAGACAGGTGCTATTGCGATAATGGGTATTGATGCGGACTTCACAGGGGAAGAGGCTGCCTTGAGTAGATTGAGAAATCAAAGCTTCCTAATAGCCAAATTAGGTTCCTTTTCCTTTCCCAAAGAAAGCCGAAATAACAAATGAAATGCCTTTTCTTCATTTGTATTGAAAATATATCAAAAACCACTTGTTCTCTCTCTCCCTTTTTATCTTTCTTGTACATGTGCGCACACATGTGCGCATGCACAAAGATAGAAGAAAATGTAGGAAAAAAAATATCCTTTTAGAGGCAGTCTGTCACCTCCTATATGGACTTAATTTTATGTCATCCCAGATTCTGTGTGCCCATATATCTACAGTAATCTTTTTCATTCTTTTGCCAACTGTTCAGCACACATGTGTTCTGTCAGAAATGGCACCTGGATGACAGAAGCTCTAACATTCGCATATGCCTTGGAAACACAGTTCTTTGCCTCCTGTGCTGTCTGAACTAGTGTAAATAGAAAGTTCAGTCACTGTTGATTTTAATTAGTGTATTGCTCTATTATTAATCTAAAGTTGAAGTTGTATTTTAATTATGCTCTTCCTGCTAGTCATGGTATCAACTTGCTCTACCTGTTAAGGGCATGTTGTAAAAAATTTGCTTTCCCGTTATACAGTCATTTTTATCATCAAACTAATGTGAGAAGCTGTAACTACTGAGAAGCCTTTTTCTATGAATACTTCTAATGACTGGAAGCACATTAGCTCAATGACGACTTTTAGTTCTTGCAAAGTACCTTTCAGATTATGCAGTACAGAGAACATTTCTGATCCCTCTGCTAGAGAACCACAAGCAACTTGAAAAAGGAAATATGTTAAAGCAGCTGCAGAGAGCTCTAAAATTCAGTCTATGTTCCCTTCTGCTCTGGCTTTGTCATGTTTCTGGACCTGTGATGGTAAAGGCTCTGTTTTGTTCATTTTAGAAACATGGTCAGGCTTTCTCTAGTTATGATTTCTCTTATCTTGATTGAGTCATTTGTGCTGAGACTGCCCCAGATATTCTTCAAAAAAAAATCTGAAATTCTATTAGCAAATGAGCCTTAAGGCATCTTTAGTATCATTTTCAGGTGAGATAGATTGAAGCTGAAGATTATACTTAGTTGCAGCAAAATCCTTTACTGAAAACTGTTCCAGAAATGCAGGATTTCTTACTTAGATTTCATACAGTGATTTTGGAGACAAAGGGATACCAAAACATAGCAAAGATTTTAATGTAAAAAAAAAATTATTTAAAATTGACACAGTCTCATTATCACCATTTAAGGAACTTAGATCTATGCAGTTATTTTTTAAATCATATAATGATCATAAACTTATCCATGATGAGTCTCTGGGTATGCAGTTCTTATCTGTCATAAGCCTCATTCAGCTTATATAATGCAAAACAACTTCTCTAGAAATTTGGAGTGCAACAGTCTTCCAAGAAAATGATGAAGGAGAAATATATACATATATATGCATATATTTCTCATTTTTTAAAATTATGACTATTACAGGCACAAAATCCTAACATTTATACAGTTGTATGACTTATAGTCCTCTAATACTCATATGCACGACCAAATGCTTAGCAACATATTGCATTTATAGTGAAGCATTTCCTGACACGTGGTCTGCCTTTCAGTGGAGAGAAAAGCATATCGCAAGCTGTCTTTCTGGATGTGACATGCCTTTCATTTCACCAGTGCCACACCACATGTCACAGAAGCTACAGACCTCTCCTTTTACTTTGCATGAGCAATTACCTTTTTCCATAAAATGCTGGAAGAATTGCCTTGGTAATGTGTGCATGTTGCACTGTGGGTGAAATGCAGTATGAGAAGGATCTGCTGTTACCCCTGGCTGCAGGTTCTCTAATAACCTGCATTCTGATTCTCTTTCATTAGAAATTCTTAGTTCTTAGTTGTTCTTAGTATCAAATGAGGACATGAAGTTACTAGTACATGCACGTATCATTTTCCAAATATTATGACTCACAGACAAAATCCAAAATGTGTATATAAGTGAATGCAGTATCTTCACTGGTTTGTGGCTCATCAGTGCACATTGTGCTTGAGTGCTACCATTTGCAATTTTCTCTTGGCTTCATTTAGGTTACGCTTTTTATTTATATGAAAGATTTTCTTATGTAACCAGAAACCTTTCTTTTGCTTAGCTAAACTGGGCAGACTTCTGTTCTGTGTACACAGTAATACATGGTAAATCTTGCAGTGAATACGCACTTTCTCTTGTTAGTATGCTATTTTAATGGGACTGTGTCAATAGTCTTGTAATGATAAAACTCGACACATTTCATCAAACTACATCCTTGTTTTTCTAAAAGGCATAAGTACAACAGTGTTAGCAACAGGATTAGATTCTGAGTTTACTCACATTTATCTTACTCCGATTCCACTGCATTCAATGAGATTACTCCTGATTTACTCTAAGGGGAAATCAGAATCCAGTATGCAGTTATTGCTGCTTTCTGGAGGACTGCAATGTCTATGCTTGCCATTTGAAAGTGGAGCCTGGTTTTAATCTTGCAAGCCCTTATTTTGCCCTTATTTATATCTGAAATTGAAATATGCCTCTTGACTTTTAGAACATTTTTATCTATGTGAGTTGCTCAGTATCTGTTTTAATAATAAATGGATTTCTACTATTTTTGTGCTTTTATTAATATGGAATGTGTCACAGTGAATTATATGTTCATTTGGAAGACCATTAAAACAATCCAGACAGCATGATAATCAAGTTTAGCAGTGATACTTACTTACATTTTTAGACTATTTGGACTAATCTAGACAATTCTAAGCCCTAGGCTCATATTAAAACTGAATGTAGTCTATGAATACTTTAAAGACGCTAAAGAGAACTTCCCTTGGAATCCTATCCAATACCAATACAGAGGTTCTGCTCTGAAGCGAAGGTTGTTCCCTGTAGCTCCCATCAACTTCAGAATGATTGGCTTTCAAGGAAGGATTGCTGATCAAGTCATTTATGCACCAGCCTTGACTTAACTAGGCAGGTTTTTTCAAGGACATTCACCTTTACCCCTGGGGAGGAATAACCCCAGGCACCAGTGCAGATTAGGGGTTGACCTGCTGGAAAGCAGCTCTGTGGACAGGGATTTGGGAGTCCTGGTTGACACCAAGTTAACCATGAGGCAGCAATGTGCCCTTGGGGCCAAGAAGGCCAATGGGATCGTGGCCTGCATGAGGAGGAGCTTTGCCAGCAGGTCGAGGGAGGGGATCCTGCCCCTCTCCTCAGCTCTGGTGAGGCCGCCCCTGGAGTATTGGGGGCAGTTCTGGGCTCCCCAGTACAAGAGGGATGTGGAGCTTCTAGAGCGGGCCAGTGTAGAGCAATAAGGATGATTAAGGGACTGGAGCATCTGTCGTATAAGGAAAGACCAAGCGAGCTGGGCCTGTTTGGCCTAGGCAAGAGGAGACTGAGAGGAGATCTGATGAATATGTATAAGTACCTGAGGGGAGAATGTAGGGAGGAGGGAGTCAAATTCTTCTCAAGGGTGGGCAGTGACAGGACAAGGGATAATGGGTACAAGTTGAAACACAGGAAGTTCCACCTCCATATGAGGAAGAACTTCCTTACTGTGAGGGTGACAGAGCCCTGGAACAGGCTGCCCAGAGAGGTTGCGGAGTCTCCTCTAGAGATCTTCAAACTCTGCCTGGATGCTGCTCTGTGCCGTGTGCTCTAGGTGTCCCTGCTAGAGCAGAGGGGTTGGACTGGATGATCTCTAGAGGTCTTTTCCAACCTCAACCATCCTGTCATTCTCTGGGGACAGAGTAGACTTCAATGCTGTTCCCACCCTCCACCTCTGGAGTAAAGTGAATTCCTTCCTGGCAGAGATTGCCTAAGAGGTGCCTGTACCAGATCCTCTCGCTACAGGCAGAGCAAATGCCTCTAGTTCCTCTGTTGCTCCCCACCAGCCCCTCTGGAAAGGAAGGAACAGTAGTCATCCTACAGCGATTTTGTTCAGTACATCTTTCTTCAGTATTTTTTCTTTTGATAATACAGAAACAGACCCACTATATCCACCATCTCAGGACAGAAATCTCAATGCTTTTATTAGTACTGCTGGTAAACATTGCTAAGGAAAGGCTTTAACTATTTCCAATAGCCTGTCAATATATTTTAACTGAAGTTTAGCAGTCATGTTAAGTGTTTCCTTGATAGACTCTAGAAATATATTTAAAGTTTTGTTGAAGAATGCTTTAAGTAAGTTCACTGTTGCATATCATGTAGACATCATGTGATTTGGGTTTTGTCAAAGCTCCTTGCATTCATCTAATCAATGGGAGCAGCGGCAACAAGCACAGTGCAAGATTAAGCAGCACCATGTAACTGAGAACATATGCAACATGAGAAAACTTCTCTGTTTGCTTAGGTTTTTAATATAATCTAGAATACTTGACCTAACAAGTTGTGTTTGAAAAAAAAACAGCTTTTAAACAACCCTTTTCAATGAGGGCAGAGTGGAAGCCCTACAAAAAGGCCAATCCTATCTCCATGAAAATTGCTCCCATGGAAGAGGCATATCTGCTGACATAGCGCCAACTTTTGAAGGCTTTCACAGAGGAAAACGTTACTAGCAGCTCCCAGCAGAGCAATGATTCCTTTTGCTCTGCTATAGGATTGTACCTATAGGGCACAACTGAGCACTTGTTGGCCACAGAATCACAGGATGGTTAAGGTTGGAAGGACCTCTAGAGATCACCTAGTCCAACCCCCCTGCTCCAGCAGGGACACTTAAGAGCATGTGACACAGGGTGGCATCCAGGCAGATTTGGAAGATCTCCAGAGAAGGAGACTCCACAGCCTCTCTGGGCAGCCTGTTCCAGGTCAGATGGTCAGATGCATTTAGGACGATTCTCAGTGAAGGACTGTATTTGAAACACAGACTATGCAATTTAGAGTGCCAACAAACAGGATACTATGAATCTTGATCACGTTTCAAGTTTTACTTGCAGTAGCATAATCATTAGTGGTGCTTATGACTAAGAAAATAACAATTTGGCACATTAATAAGACAGCAGAAATTGATGTTGGAACGCTTCTTAAAAGACTTTGTAGTGGAATATGCCTGCACTTTGGAAAATGAAGCCATGAGATGAATAAACTGGCAAAGATCATCTGTGATCTTATGCTTACAGTATTCTTCCCTGAAAGAGCCAGTGGAGATTCTTTGCAGCAGTTTTCCCCATCATCCTCCTAGTTTTCCATAATACATTCTTCTGTACACGAATTTCTACACATTTCCAAGAGTGGAAGATATTTTTCATAGTTTATCAGTGCATTTAGTTGACAGAATACTATACCCTTCCTTCCTGTCCCTTCCCTCCCCACCCCCCCAGCCCTTCCCCTTGAACATAACAAAACTGGTGGGGAGACAGCCAAAATGTTAGGTACTAGTGTCTCTCAAGCAGATGTCACACCACTATTTTTTAGTCCATTTAAATGAATAAACATGTTAAACTGTGAAGCATTACATTTTAGATTTTTTCATTAAAAAAAAGGGACAATCTGTTTACTGTCCTTAATTGAGACAACAATCCTGATGGTTGCCAGTTTTGGCAGTTGTAATGATGAACTATAAATATTGGGACAAATCAGCTAACTGGTGATTGTGAAAGATAGTTCAAGTAGGAGCCTCATTTTGCATGAATACTTTTTTTTCAGTGCTATATTTTTTCTACTTTCTATAATTGTTATACTGTTTTTGCATGTTAAATTCGCCAATAAATACATGACTAGTCAAAAAATGGGCTTGATTCTGCTTTCTTCTGTTGTCTTAAAAGCAGATAAAAGTATGTGACAACCATGTGCCATAGATGTGTAGCACAATTCATGCCTTATCCAAATTCTCCCCAAAGCATGTTTGTTCAGGTCCACTACAGGTGTGCACATTACGAGATATGAAGAGGTTCATTTTGCTGAAAAGCTAAGCAGAGCACAGATCTTTGGGAGTTTGCCATTTCACAGATAGACTGCAGGAATTTTCAAGAGCAGAGCCACAGGAGGTGAGTATAGAGTCTGTAGAGTATGGTGACAAACTGATGTCATTCTCCTATCACAGTCTCTCTGGAAAAGAGAGTGGGAGAAAATAGAACTAAAATGGGAAACCTTTCAAGAAGAAAGGCACCTCGCAGTTCACCATGTTACTCAAGAAGAAGAGCTGCCTCAACTTCTCATTTTTCACAGGAGAAATTTCCATATTTTCATAGCAGAGAGGAAGGACAGGGCGAAACGATGTGGGAGCCTTTTGCTGATTCGGCATTCCCAGTGCATCCTCCTGCGTTCAAGGGGTGAAGCTGGTGTTTAGAGTTGGGCTGCTCTCCTGCATTGCTTTGGAAAAGCTACAAAAAAAAAGAACAGAGCGGAGCTTAACCCATGGGCCGAGTCTCCTACCATCTCTGGTGTGTGATTTGTTACCACAAACAAATAGAAGCTGAGATGTTGAGGCTTTTTACTTTTATTTATTAGATTCCCAGGGAGATGGCAGAAAAGCTGTTTTTGTTTTCCCTTTGAAAGTTGTTTCTCCATAGCTGTTCCACATACTTGCATGCCTGCTGTCCAGACAAGATGCCCGGCTCATGCCTACTGCTTTCAGCAGGAAAGCTGTGGATATTATCCTTTGCAAGGAGGGGCTGTCCATCTCCCCTCTCCCAGCTGGGATAATAAGTGTAAGTATGCTAAGACTTGCTCTGTTTTGGTAAGAACAGCAAATTCTGGAAAGCTCTGTTTAGCCTTTCTTGCCCGAGGAGTCTCCTGCTGGTCTACGTAGTGAAATACAGTTTTTATTTGCTTATTTGCTTGCTTGTATTTTGATGTTTTCCTTTAACTTCCATTTTCAAAGATGACGTAAGATGCTATGGCTTCCTACTTAAAGCAAGGCTGTTTTAACAACATAGCAAGAGTTCTCACAGGCCCGAGGAGCTCCTAACTGTTCATTTCTAAAAGGTCATCATATTTGTGTTCCTCTGTTCATTAATTATAGACAAATGATTCTCAAGCTGCTCTTCTCAAGCTGTACGTTACCTTTGTGCTGCTGCATCTCCCCTTCAAATAATAGCGGGATGTGAAAAACAAAGGAGAGCAGAGTGGCTTCTTCAGATCGTTATCAAGGCTGCAAATGCATTCGAAGCTGGGCAATAAATCGGGGAAAACTTCCCAGTGAGCTCTACATATTTTTATTTTGAAGAGCAGCCCTTTAAACCTGCTGTGCTCTTGCGAATGCCTATTTGCCATTCTTTGCCCTTACACATGAAGACTTGAATTCATGTTAAAATAAGACATAAAAATACGGTTGTATTATTCATAAGAATACTTCAGAAATTTGATCTCAGAAAGCAGTTGCCTGCTTTTAATTAACGGGAGGAAGAACAGTGTAGGTGATACAGTTCGGTCAAACCTGCCGTGTCGTTCAAATTGTTTTGTATTAAGAAATCATCAAGCTGATATTATGGAGGAGTGTGTAATGTTTAAAGGACAAAATAAAGAATTATCTGGATTTAAAAACTCTGGATTATAGAATTAAGAATAAAATAAATGCTCAAGCATCTCTTCACACACATTGTTTCACTTCCCATATATAGATGTGACTGGACTACATGAATATTGTTTGAAGAATCTACCTTATTTGTGATTGCTGTACCTTCAAACTAATCACATAATCACAGAATGGTTGAGGTTGGAAGAGACCCCTAAAGCTAATCTAGTCCAACCCCCTGCACACGCAGGGTCACCTAGAGCACGTGGCACAGGGTGGCAGCCAGGCAGGTTTGGAAGATCTCCAGAGAAGGAGACTCCACAACCTCTCTGGGCAGCCTGTTCCAGGGCTCTGTCACCGTCACAGGAAATAAGTTCTTCCTTACATGGAGATGGAACTGTCTTTGTTTTAATTTATACCCATTGTCCTTGTCCTGTCCCTGGCCACCATCAAGAAGAGTTTGGTGCCACCATCTTTAAACCCTCAGGTGTGCATATTTATCAGATGCCCTCTCAGTCTTCTCTTCTCCAGGCTAAACAGGCCCAGCTTACTTAGTCTTTCCTCATAAGATAGACGCTCCAGTCCCTTAATCATCTTCGTGGCTCTACGCTGGCCCTCTCCAGCAGCTCCATGTCCCTCTTGTATTGGGGAGCCCAGAACTGCACCCAATACTCCAGGTGCGGCCTCAACAGAGCTGAGGAGAGGAGCAGGATCCCCTCCCTCCACCTGCTGGCAACGCTCCTCCTCATGCAGGCCAGGATCCCATTGACCTTCTTGGCCATGAGGGCACATTGCTGACTCATGGTTAACTTGTCAACCAGGACTCCCAAATCCCTCTCAGTGGAGCTGCTTTCCAGCGGGTTAACTGGTGGAACTTATGGTGGCAAGTGTTTCTACTACACCGTATTATACACAGAAGAAATGTCTGTCACTAAATAAATACCTACCTACAGGAGAAGATAACTTTTGTAGATCTTAATATTAAAAAAAACGGATAGGCAGAAAGAAAAATACTCCCTTGGGCATATGAAAGTGAGAATCAGTCTAAATCAGTCTAAGAGGGACAATAATGTAAAACAAGAAGTGATGTGGAATAACAACACCACCAAAAGACTTTCAGCTGAGGAGCTACCTATCAGAGAACAAGCCTTGAGGTCCCTTCTGCACTAGTGTTTCCCTGAGAACCACTTTTCAGAGAACTGCTAGCCGGTTGAAAAAAAAAAGGAAAAAAGACCACATTGCAACACCACTTATATTTGGTGTAGCAATGAGATCAACAGAAGATAAAGACACTTAAAAAGCTACTCAGCCTCTGTTGGAGCAAGAAGAGGAAGTGTTTGCTCAGATTGCCTGTCAGAAGGGTACCAGATGTGTCAAACTGTGTGCAAAGGGAAGAGCGAGCCAGGGAAGGCAGAGCTCAGGACATCAACAGGGACTCGATACAGATGTACTGCCAGATGCCACTTCTTCTGCACTCCCTCCTGCAATGGCATAAACCCAAGAAAATTTATGAGAGGACCCCAGTGAAATGTTGCTCTTCAGTAAGATTTGAGATCATGAGAAATATCTCTTTTGCTAAGGAGGATGAAAAGTTACCTTTTGGTAACAGTTAAGTGTTCTAGGACTTGCAGTTGCTGAAATGAACCTTCTTTGACCTAACAGTGGGAATTCATTTGTGAATGAAGCCTGCAAAAATCTGGGCATCTTACAGATAACCTGACATTTTAATACTTGTAAGAGGGAATCTATGCAGCTGAATATGGCGGAAAAAAACAGTGAGAAATATTATACTTATTCCAAAGGAATTACAGAGGCCCAAGCTCTGTAGAGTGGAGGCTGAGGAAGAAATCATGTATACTAATGATGTCTGCCTCCTTTCATCATTTGCCAACAACAGGGCAACACATCTCTCCACACAGCCAACAAGAGTACTTTAATTAAAGTAAAACAGAATTACAAAACACCAGGCTTCCTAACTGCTCCAGTTTAGAGAGCTGCAGAAGTAAAGCTCTCAGTTAATTAAATTATAGCTTATAGAGATACCCCACTAATACATGCCTGACAGCCAAATATCAAACCCAGATCCACTAGCAACATTTTCATGCACCGTCAAGTTCTTCTGTATCTGAAAACTCTTGAGAGTTACAGAGACTGTCACACATGTGAGAGTCTTTTTTTTACATTGCTTCTCTCACAAGGTCCCTGACCTTAGCATAGGCTGAGAAACATCTTCCATATGCTATTCTTAATCATTTAGTGGCAGATAAAACAACTTTCCTTGGAGGTGGGACTGGGATAAAGCACTGTGGGAAAGATGCTATTGCACATCATGCTTCCACAGCACAGTGCAAAAAGCTTTGCTCTGGTTCAAGGAAGCACCTTCTCCTTCTCCTTCCAAAGCCCAAGTCTTGGCTTGCTCTTCTGCCTGGTAGCTGGAGGAGATCAAATCTTGCATGACCTCTCCATAGCAGTTATACAGGTTGTCCCTCCAAGAATGAAAATTTGCTCACACAGAAGAAAAGAATGTGAAAGGATTTGCGTCACCACGAGGCACTGTTTTTGAATTATATCACTGGCTTTCATCCCTATGAAAAAAAAAAAAAAAAAAAGACAATTTGACAAATTCTGTAATGTTCCTAATTACTTATTTTTTGGATAAATGGCAACTGCATGCAAAAAAAAAAAAAATAAAATAAAGGCCATGCAGATGGTGGCTTGATTCACTTCTGCTGGCAGAGATTGCTCCTGGAGGTGCGTACAGCACATCCAGCAGGGCAGCTTATGCTGGAGGAGGCAAGACTTTGTACACCACTCGTCACCTGCCCCATGCTCTTCCCAGGCACTACTGCCCTCTCTGGAGAGAGTCCCTGGTCCCCATGGGGCCAAGGTGGCTGAGGCTGCTTTGTGCTGCTGCACCAGCTCTCTGAGCCACCGTGAGCATCGACAAGGGCTTATCTATGAAGCAGGCCTGAGCAAGGAGTTGCCCTGGAGGCAAAAACAAGACAGCAATGTATGTGGGAAGACAAAATAAAGTCCCTAGGGGACACAGAAATTCTATATGCTAAATTGCCAAGAGAACAGTGTTTTAAATCAGGCTCCGGTCAGAAATTAAGGGAGATTTAGAAGTTGGGCTGATGTAGGGTTGATTCAAGGATGATCCTGAGCAGTTCAGGGTTGCAAACTGTCAACAGGCCTTCAAGGCTTTTTCTCTTCTGGCTACAGAAGGGTATTATAGATAGTTTTTGCAACCTGTCTGGTGACTGATCCACTTCACACCATGCCACTATTGAATTTTGTTCTGGGTTTGCTCAGGTAAGAGAGTCCCATGATCTACAAAAGGCTGTCCTAGCTGTTCATAGGATATTCCACGTTTGTGGTCTGTATGGAGTCTTGAATATGCAGTAATAAGTGTGGTTTGGAGAAAGACTCTCTAGGTATATTCGGACTAATTCAACCTTGAGTGCAAAGATTCTGGATTTGCTATGGCAAAGTTTAGTCCTTTTTATCTGCAGTTTAACAAGATTCCAGATTTATTATAAACCCTAATATGTCCCTTATAGTGGCTGTCTGGAGAACTAGTCTAGTAGTACATGATCTGGCCATCTTCTCTTCCCAAGTGAAAGAAGTTCCCCTGTGAATACATTTTCTGCAGATCTAAGATTGAGACATCTGTGCACCAGCAACAGTAATGATTTTGCCTTTGAAAACCCCGCTTTTTAAAAGTGTCCAGGAAGGGACTATGAAAAGTCATTAAGGCGTTTTGGATAAAGCAGAAACGAAAGACTTTTCCCATGGGGAAGGTTTATAAGGGCCTCCAAGCTGAGGGAGGTTAGTGGGACTGCTAGATCCAGCCAAAGTTCTCACAACGCCCGTGTCAGCTTCACCCAGCACAGTGACAGCAGGTGCCTGGTCTGCTGGCAAAGGGCCTTCTGAAGCCAGCAAGGACCCTGGGGAAACCTCCAGTCCAGAATACAAGCCCTAAAGCAGGAGGCAAGCGACTTTTATCTAAGGAATATGCCTGCCTATGATGGTGCACCAAAAGTACGACAGAACTTTTCTTGAATATGGAATAAATGGAGCAGGAATTTCTAGGGAAAAAAAATGAAGTTTCATAAGACAGAATCAAGGATAAAAATGCTGAGTCCCCCAACATTTGCAAAAATGTGCATCTGCTGTGGAAGTTTTAGAGAATGCTGATGACTTGGGTTTTTATAAATATTTTTCACACTGCTTTATCGCTAACCATCACTGAGATCTTAGCAGAACTTCAGCAAGGCTATATATCACTTTCTGACTCCCACAGACTTGTATATTTTCTTGAGCTTCATCAAAGAAGATAGTTTGCATTCTCTGTACTTTGCAGGAAGCTGGTGTATTTCCAAATTGAAAGAATAGATGAAAAAATCCTAGACTCTCATTTTCAAAAAAGTAAAATGAATAGTTGCATACATTATTCAGTCATGAATTTAAATACTTATTTCTAGTTATTAAACCATTAATAATTAAAATATTTTAAAGCATTTTAATTAAACTCATGACACAATAATACTAAGATTCATACTAAGATTCATACTAAAATAAACACAAATGGTCGGGATATAATAAAAGCACCTTAAAAGATAGTTTACTTTTGTCCATTATATGGTGCAGGCAAGGTTTATCCTGAGACTTGCTCAGAATACATTTCATAAACACTAAGAAATTTGCAGTGCAATGCGGTGCCCCACCATGGGCAGTTGGGCTAGATGGTGTTACGGTTGGACCGAATGATCTCAAAGGTCCTTTGCAACCATAATGGTTCTATGATTCTTTTCTTCTTCAGCCTCTCCTCCAGCATGCTGTCAGGTGCACTGTACACAGGCAGATTTTGTCTCAAAAGCTTAATAATTACTAAACACCCTTTAGAACTTTTATCCAAAGCTATATGTTTTTCCCCGTGGTTTTCCTATGAACCTCACGTCAAAATAATTTCTCTTTTATTATTTCTTAGTTGCAATACTCTCTGTCCTTGATCCTAATTTATCAAACAACATCATTGATATTATCATTGATATTATCTGATAGCATCTGCAGATGCTATGATTCACTCCAGAGGTGGCTGCACTTTGTAACTGGGGTAAAGTGGTCCCACAGCATCATTTTGCTAAGCTTGTAGAATGATTTGAGAGGAAGTATTCTATTTAAATGTAAATTACTTCACAATTATTATTATTATTACTATTATCATCATCTTCAACTAGTAGTAGGACTGGTTAATAAGGTTTTTTTTTTTTAATCTTTGGAGTAGAAGGAATCACACAGAGCAATACATGAAAGGTATTTGTCTACCTATTGCTTTATGTGAATGTATTCCTAGTTTATTACCAGAGTAGTGTTTTTTTGCCTCAGCTTAGCCAGCACTAAATATGAAAAGAATTTGAAGAGATTTGTCTGAATTCGATAAACAGTTATAAATGGTTTAAAACATGAATTTCACATTACAGCTTCATTTTCTTGGCAGGTTTTTTCATTCGAATCTAGGTCATCATTAACTGTCTGCGTGAAGCACTCAGAAGAAAAAGTTTACCTGTGTATCATCTCACTTGTTGCTCACTGTGACACAGGGTTAACCTGTCACTATGCTCTAATCTGGCAGTTTTTCAGTGCCTAATCCTGGATGGGACTCCTGAGGCTCCATGAGCAGCGAACTGGAGAATAACAGGTACATGTGATGAGATCCAGAAAGAAAAAAAAAATTGCTTAAATCAGATGATAACAAGTTGTGGAGCTATAGGAGCCTGTCTAAAATGCCCTTCCCCTCTACACCTTTTGAATTTTGGTGCTATCATGAAGACTTGTCCCTTTCACCTCCTCTGAAATCTTTCTTGATAGCTGGTACCCAGACCATCTCTTTCAAAGGCATAGCAGCTGTTACATTCCTAAATCACAGTCCTGATGGGAATTTCCCCTCCTTTTCAGTAAGAAAGGATGGGAAAATCTCACACTGACTTCCAGAGAGCCAAAGTCTTCTGACTAGAGTGCATCACAAGAGGAAGGAGCTCTGATCAGGCACAGGGAAACAGTGAACTCTGTCTTTCATATCCTGTTCAAATGCTGCAATACCTCAGAAAAGGACAGGATCCCAGCAGCCATGTTTCAAAAGAAATTGCTAGCTACCATTGTGTCATTATGTAAAATTCAATTTCAGTAGAATTTTCAGAGCACACAAACTGGCCCTGAGGGACGATAAACAAAGGAACATATTTTATGAGTCCCCCTTAAGCTGGTGCATGAACTGGATGTTGGACAATTTGACCTCATTAACACTGAAGAATGTTGGGGGTATGACCAAAATTCTGGGTGTTTGGGGAACTGCAGAACTGGCTGAAGTGCAACAGGAGTAGAAAACTTCCTGTATCAAACAGCAGGGGAATGAGTTTTCCAGGATTTTAGTTTTGGATGCAGGTACATAAACTCCAACTACACCCAATTTTAAGTGCCTAAATCTTTTCCTGACTACTACGAACCTGTGATAGACATATGGTCAACCCTTAGTCACAAATCCCAGTGGTATTTTCTTTCTTACTGAGCAACTCAGAAAGCTTTTTTATCCTAACTTCGGTGCATATTGAAAAACATGTTATCCCAACTTTTCCTTTCACTTTTCTTGCTAAACTGGCATGCAATGAGCATGAAAACTGAGAGGCTTTTGTAACAACAAAGTGAAATAGCAAATACCTCAAAGCATCTCTGCAGTCTCCAAGTAACGTAAACGTTTTTTGCCTTTAATTACTATTCCCATTTCTGACCAGCTTCAGAATAATACAGCTGCAAAAGTAATTAATTAATACAGGAATGGAGCTTAATAAGAGCACAAGGGCTCTGTGCTCACCCACTGGTTACTTGCGCTAGCTAGCATGCTGATAACAGGTTGCTGCCACTGTTGCCACCTCATTAGAAAATTAGCACTTAATTAACTTAGGAAGATATAGAACAATTTTGATATGAGAAATATTTGTACACATTGCCTATTGGAATTAAAAGCTCCCATCCAGCAAAAATGTTCAGCAGCCTCTACAGCTGGTGGCTGTTGGCCCACAGTGACTGAAGAGACTCGCCGTCCTGTGCAGCTGCATCGCTGCCGTTGCTTTGGAGGGAAGAGGGAAGCTGACAGGCACAGTCTTATTCCAGGCACTGCATGAAGGGAGGGATCCAGCAGTGGCAGCAGCTCCCTCTGTGCATGCAGGATTGCAATCGAGTGCGTAGAGAGGCCGTGCCTGCATGGCCAGTGCCTGTGTATTGAGCAAAGGTTTTGGGGAGAAGGTGCCAGGCCTGATTCACCATCCCCTGAAGGCAGCAGGAATCTTTCCATTGACATGCCACACTAGGGCAGCTCGCTGGGCTTTCCTGGCTGGACAGCTCAGTCCAGGGAACTTGAGGCAGGAGACGCTGCCAAGGAGGGAAGGTGCTGCTCATGTAAAGGTGATGTGATATTCTTACTGTTGCCTTCTTCTTCTTCTGAGGAAAGACTAAGCGAGCTGGGCCTGTTTAGCCTGGAGAAGGGAAGACTGAAAGAGTATCTTATCGACATGTACAAATACTTGGGGGGAGAAAGTTAAGAAGATGGGGCCAAACTCTTTTCAGTGGTGGTCAGCGAGAGAACAAGGGGTAATGGGCACAAGTTGAAACACAGGAAGTTCCACCTCCATGTGAGGAAGAACTTCTTTACTGTGAGGGTGACAGAGCACTGGAACAGGCTGCCCAGAGAGGTTGTGGAGTCTCCTTCTCTGGAGATCTTCAAACCCTGCCTGGATGCCACCCTGTGCCACGTGCTCTGGGTGTCCCTGCTGGAGCAGGGGGTTGGACTAGATGATCTGTAGAGGTCCCTTCCAAGCTCAACCAATCTGTGGTTCTGTGGTGCTTACTGTGTTGACACTGGCTTAACAGTGTAAGGTTTGATTTAGATGATCCTGTGGCTCAAAGGATCCTCTTTAAATCACACTGTTGCAAAAAAAAAAAAAAAAAAAAAAAGCCCTAAATCTCCTGCTAGCAAATACAAAACAGAAAAATCCCTGATTCCCGTGGTGAGGTGTTATTCTGGCTGGATACTTCTACTTATGTTGATGTAAAATCAGCGAAATAGACAGCGCTGGGCCTGGCTCCTGCTGGCTGAGGAATTCGCACCTCTGTGTGCCAGCACAGCCATGTGCGCACACAGGGGACTCCTCTAAGTGGGGGTAAATGCCGGTGTCACCTCTGCCTTCCCTTGGGCTTGGGAGCAGACACCGTGACCCCTGCGCATGTGTTCTGGGTTGCGCACGTGGAGCCACGCCAGCATCCCACATGCTTCTCCCGCTGACATCCCTGCAGCTGCAGCTACGACAGCGGGATCTGCCATAACCCTGGGCTGAACCAGCCCTCTGCTCCAGCCGCTCTTTCTCAGCTGCACTCGCAGCTCCGCTGAAGTGTCTCCAGGTACTTTCTGAAAGAGATGTCGTAGGCCTTGCCAGGAGAAACAGAATTTCCAGCTCTTTGCTCGCCCATGGAGCAGCTTGCTGCTCGCTAGGAGTCTGCAGCAGGATACTAGCCTCACTGAGGCATGGGTGGGCTGTGCTGTACAGGAGGAGAGCTCACTCCCATCAGTGCCATGAGGAACCGACAGTGCCCATCGGTCACACCTCTCACAGCCTGAAATGCTGCCATTGCTCTTGCTGTGCTGTCAGGGAGGTGGAAGTCCTCGGTGATAGGGCTTCTCCCGTGGGGGTGCCCCAAACCTTATGCATCTCCCAAGCAACTGCCCCTGCTCTTCCCAGCAGTGTGGCGTGAGCAAGCAGAGGAGCCGGAGGGATGTGGAATTACTATGTTGGGACCAGTGTGAATGCCACAACCACACACTATGTGGTAGGGAGTAAGGCAGGGAGACAAAATAAAGCGTTATTCCTTTAATATGCCACTTCTAAGGGAGGCCAGACTCAGCACTGTAGGGGATGAGGTGCATATGCTGGTGTGCTGCATGCTTTTAATTGGTAGCAGCAATTAAAGCCAGTTTATGTGTGAAACAAGTGATGGGGGTGAACATAAGCACTGAGACTTTGCTGAAGCTTGAGAGGGAAAATGCTCTTTTCTTGCTACTCCAGTAGGATTATTTTGCTCAGAAACTGTTCGGTGCACGCAGAGTAAGATTATTTCAGAAGACCAAAGGTCAAGGTAAATGTAGCCCAAACTTGTTTCAATATCCAGTGTCAGCAGGTACATATCTGAATGGAGGGACGAATAAATTGGGATGCAAAGCAAAAACAAGCAAGCAAAGCAATCAAGCAAACAAAACCTCTCGTCACGCAATATCACCATTCAAATCATTCTTATGTTTTCCACCAACCAGTTCAGAAACACTCATGGCTTCCAGCCTCCAAATAAGCCCAAAACCTGCTTTAAAGAGCACACTTTGGCCCACATCATTTACAAATGACTCTTGCTGTGTTTGCTGTTCGTGGAGACAGTTAAGGACAAGTATATACCTGACCATGCAGGCACATCTGTTCAAAGCAGCTGAATCCATATAGTCTGTACAGTCTGTGCATAGCAAGAACTACACTGTTGAATGCTGATGAAATTTCAGGGGAAACACTAAGTGCTAAGTCCTTCCCCCTCTGTGCTACCTACATTCTGGCATTTCTCTAATTTGAATCGCCAATCTACTTAAAATGTAAATTGCTGATCTATTTAAAAGGCTACAGCAGGAGCACAGTTTCCATGAAGATCCAGCTGGGCTGGAGGGTCAACATTCAAGTTTGGTGTTTTCTTTCTAAATAACTTGGCTGCTAGAACAGCACCTTGAGGATTTGAATTTAGTAGATCGATTTTTTTGCTCCGTACATCCCCACTGACACCATTTAGGTCAATGGCCAGCTTGTGATCTCAGTTAAATGAGCATGTATTGGGAGTACCATTGCTGAGATCATTGGAACAATTTAAAGGTTATTTTGGTGCAAATAAGGCCAGAATCTGGTCCAATATACTTGTGGAGATAAAACGAAAAATAAAACTTTCATTTCATTCCTCAATTTAAACCAAATATACTATGCTAAAAACTTTGTTAAAACTTCCAAAGTCTGTGTGTAGCAATGACAACAAAAAAAAAGGATTCTCTAAAAGAATAAGAGACTAAAATTTATCTGCTCTCTGACACCAAAACTTGTAAATTCTGACACTAGTCATGGGTAGGTGCAAAATCAGTCCTCTCGGATAAGCTAAATTAAGTCAAGTTATGAGTCAGAAATTATTGTTAAAATGTTCTAGTTTAACACAATATTTTCAGCTGAGAATTCAGAGTCCCAGCCTGGCAAAGATTGAAATATCTGACTCTCAGAACTTGTACTCTCAAACACCTGCCAATTCCTATCTTTTGGCACTTTACCTTCTCAGTGGTTTGCCTCCTTTTTCAGATAGTATTGCAGAAAGCAAACAAATTTTTCCTTTATTTTTCCTTATATGACTGCAAAAAAAATCTGAATAGTTTATAGTTGAAATAAGAATGATTATAAAAGCCAGGAAAGCTTGGTTCAAGTTCTTCTGTAATGGTTCTTGTGATAGAAAGGAATGGCAAAATACCCTTTCTGGTTTGTTGGAAGGATGAATTCTTCCTGCTTGGCTGATGAAAAGGGATAACTAACATTCTGATAGCCAAACTCCCAATGTTAATACATGTGTGATGCAGCTGTAGAGACTAGCAGGATATTTAGCTCATGTCTATAAATACAGAAACAGAAGTACGAACTGGACAGCAACCAGAGCAGTTCTAGCTCCTCCAGCATTAGCAAAACCTCACAGGTTTCTGTGCCAGAACTAACACTGGCATCTGTAACTCAGAACCCCTGCCCATGGGCTGGGAGGGAACTGAAACCTAATTGCTTTTCCTCCAAGCTGGCTCCTTTCTCCAGCTGGGCAGAAAGATTGTCTGCAAGTGTGAGGGAAACACAACAGGTAAGATCCTTAACAAGCTGGAAGTAGAAAGAGGTATAACACATGTATATATAAGTTATTCTGTCCCTTTACTTTCCAATTAAATGAGATATAAAAATAAAATGAAAAAATAAAATTAAATTAAGTGGTAATGCATGGGCTAGCAAAAAGATAAAGTTTTAATTCCTCAGAGATATGCCTACAAGAAGATGCCTCCAGTCACCCTGCTCTGGGAGTCCTGTTTCCCAGGGTGGATTTTTTTCTATTTTTCTTTCTTTTTTTTTTTTTCCTTTTCTTTTTTTTTTTTTTTTCCTTTCCGTATTTCTTTCTTCCTCCAGCCCCTTCCCCCTGCGCTTTTTTTTTCTTTTATTGTTACATCTATAAGGACTGGTATTCAATATGGAAGAATATATGTGCAAACTATTGTAGCTTTGTGAGAATCAGTGGAGCTATACAGATTTGTGAGAACCCCATTTTCATGCCTACTACTTAAAGCAAAATAGCAAACTACTGGTAACATAATTTGTGTTTATATATGTAAGGCTTATATTTCTGTTTTTAATGACCAAGGGAATATATATATATGCATATATATATATATACACACACATATACATTTGCTAGTATCTGTAACAGGAATCTGATCTGCAAGCATCATAGTATGAGATTGTGAATAAAATTAACTAGCTGTGTTTGTTAGCAGATCTGGCTGAAACTGTGCATGATGATATTCTGTGTGTATATTTGTTTTCAGTCATATTTACAGGGGTGCCTCTATCCTGATGCTTCGGTTAACTGTTACTTTGAGGAAATAAACAGAGGTGAGGGTCCAGTCACCTTCAGCTGTTGGAAGCTAATAAGGTGTTAATGAAACATTGGCAAATAGCAGCAGTTTAGCACTCCGTTGACACTTGATTTTTAAAAGAGACAGAGTGTAAATAAGCTGTGTTTGCAGTGAAAATTAAAAAAGCGAGAGGTGGGGGCACAAATAACACTCACTCAGCTTATTGGTTTTAAGAAGGCAGCACTTGGTCAGGCTTCACCAGGGAGACTAATTCGCATACCATAGTCCTTGCTTGCAAAGTGATGTAGGGTGGCAAAAGGATCTGTTTTCGTGCCTGCCTCTTCTAAATTTAAGAACACCTGATGCAGGCTCCCAGTGTAGCAGGATGCTTGGCTCCCCTGCCTCCTAACCCTGGTTGATAGTCTCTATGTGAAGATGTCGCCCATTGACACACCACAAACCTCATTACAGACCCTTGCGGTTGTTGGTGAGGGATGTGCAAGCCCTTTGCGCACCTAAAGGTGCCGACAAACAAGAGCTCTGCTGTTTCTTCTGCATCCAGGGGAACAAGTTATGCCCTAAGAAACAGTAGTGCTGTGAAGTTTAACTAATTTCTGTGATCTGTAGCAGGGCTCTAGAGGTGATCTCTGGCAGGCAGGCAGCAAGCAGTTTAGTTGTGCATCAGGCAGCTCTACATACATTAATGCGTCATCAATCTGAATCTTTCTAAATCAATCTCAATCTAAATCTATTGTGTGTGTGCTTCACCATGCACAATATAGATGTGGGTTCTAGGGGTGACAGCCATGCTACCATGATACTGGTATGGGTTTTATTTGGGTCTGTAAAGTGGGATATTGCACTCCCGTTGCCCTCCAATGGCTAAACTAGCTGCTAGCTCTGGAAGCAGTTTTTTTATGGGCACCCCTGGAGTCTGGCGCGTGTTTCTGTGTCACACAGAGGTACCTGGCCAGGTTTCAGGGAGGCTGTGCAAACCACCATACTGCTCCTTCACTTCCACTGCATGGAAGGAGGAAGAGAAGTGTGATAGTGGAGCAGGGACTTTACTGGTGAGGTTGTGGGATAATGGCCAAAAACCTTTTTAAAGAAAGGTAGCATAGAAGGCTAGAACTTCAGAGAGATCTGGGAAGAGCATTAAGAGCTTCGTTTCAGAGTGTTTCCTTGGGATAGAAAGCTTGGACATCAACACTTAGGCTAGATCTAGGCTCAGGAGGAAGGCACACATTTTATGCCCTGATGCTCCAAGGATTTTCCATAATGTGATATATCCAAAAAGTTTCCTTGGTAAAATGTCCTACGAGAGAAGACCTAATACCAAGGCAGGAAAAAGAGGACGCCCTGGGGGCACCATGTTCCCGTAGAATTGCAAATAAAATGTTTGTGTTGCAGGTGAGTAGTGTACGGGTGGCATTTGCTTGCCAGTTTGGAGGTCAGTAGGTCCTAGCACATTATCATCCACTGCTGTTATAGTTAGTATTCTGAATTACTTTATTTGTTTTTTTTCTCCTGTTCTCATGTGTCATATTCATTCACAGGAGCCCGTGCTGTAGTGTACCTTACTAGCATAAGGCAGCTCCTTTGGCACAAACACTGTATAATAATCTCTTAGAGTACATTACAATTACAAATTAGAGTTAACTTTAATTTAAAATGTAAAAATTTCACTTTCCTGAGGTAAGCATTGTCAGAGGAATAAACCTGTGGGTGTAATTTTCCCATGGGTATTGATAATTCTGAAGTGCTGAATAAATGAAAGACACAAAGCCTTTATTTTTGTGTAGGGTAAGTAATGCCACACATAAATATTGAAGTATTGAACATAAAACATCCTATGAAAAATATAGACTTGGTTTGCTTGATTCTCCCCAGTGTATCAGAGAAGCTTTAACCCAAGGAGAGTGTAAGTGCAGTCTTTAAAATGAATTCAAGTGTTGTATGTTGTCTATAAATTTCTTTATTTTCAGTTTGAGGCAATACATTGTTTTGTTTATGGAGACAACAGCGTAGTGCGTGTCTTTCTGTGTCAACACACTGCAAGATAAACATCTTGCAATGTGTTTGCTAAGAATCTGAAAATTCACACCTCCCAAATGAGGCAGAATCCCACATTCTCAAATGTGTTTCTCCACCGCGTTGCACTGGGGATTGGCCACAGCAGGGATGGGGATGCTGGGCAGGGTACCCGTAGTGCCTCCTCTCCTGCAACGCAGCTTGGCACCTGGCTGTCCGCACAGGCAGGGCTTGGGGTCAGGATTCCCCTGGTCAGGCTGGCAGAGAACATTGAGAGCCTTTTTTCTGCCTTTCTATATAGTCCATTTCCTAGGATAATCCATTTTTTTCACTAGCTGCTATTACGAGGACATAAGACACCAGGAGGTGCACTTTGACCTTTCCTGTTTTCTTCTGTCATACACAGACTATTTGAAGCTCTTGGCCTTTTGTACTAAAGGTCCAGTTTTGTTGTAGGATGTCAAGGCTCTTTTTGTAAGGGGCACAGAGCATAATTCCTATGATGCTTTTGTCACAACAGTGTATTTGTTTTAATGACAACTAAGCCACCTTTAGCAAAAGCAATTGACCCTTGGTGATGGACTGACTTGCTTGCCATCAGAGCATGGAACATTTGTTTTGACATTAATGCGGTAATACTGGTACTGCTTTTTCCTCTAAGTGTTGTGCTTTGACTTTCAGTCCTATGTAGTCACAATTACTGAAGATAAATAGTATGTGTTCAGTAATTCTGAATATAGAAATCAGAGTGAGAAATCTCATGAAAATAGAATTTTCATCTTTTTTTCTCCTTGCTTAGTATTTAAAATGATTTTTTTTTTCAGATCTAAGACAGAGGTATTGTAGCAGAAGATTACATGTAATCACGCATAAAAGGAGTCATCTGATGCTATGAAATGAAGAGAGAGAGAGAGAGAGATGAAACAAAAATATTTTGAGTGTTGCAGAAAGCAAAAAGAGGGGACTGAGGATGAAGGAAACAGCATTAATAATGTTGGGATACTTTAAATGAAAAAAAGAGGGAAGGGAGGGAGGAAGGAAGGGAGAGAGGGAGGAAGGAAGGGAGAGAGGGAGGAAGGAAGGGAGAGAGGGAGGAAGGAAGGGAGAGAGGGAGGGAGGGAGGAAGGGAGAGAGGGAGGGAGGAAGGGAGAGAGGGAGGGAGGAAGGGAGAGAGGGAGGGAGGGAGGAAGGGAGAGAGGGAGGGAGGGAGGGAGGATGGAAGGAAGGGAGGGAGGGAGGGAGGATGGAAGGGAGAGAGGGAGGGAGGAAGGAAGGAAGGGAGAGAGGGAGGGAGGATGGAAGGGAGAGAGGGAGGGAGGAAGGAAGGAAGGGAGAGAGGGAGGGAGGAAGGAAGGGAGAGAGGGAGGGAGGAAGGAAGGGAGAAGGGGAGGAAGGGAGAAGGGGAGGAAGGGAGGAAGGGAGAGAGGGAGGGAGGAAGGAAGGGAGAGAGGGAGGGAGGAAGGAAGGAAGGGAGAAAGGGAGGGAGGATGGGAGGGAGGATGGGAGGGAAGGAGGATGGGAGGGAGAGAGGGAGGGAGGGAGGAAGGAAGGGAGAAAGGGAGGGAGGGAGGAAGGGAGAAAGGGAGGGAGGGAGGAAGGAAGGAAGGAAGGGAGAAAGGGAGAAAATTACAAGTGACCAGTTTGGATTATTTAGGAGCTAAAAAAAACTTACTACACAGACTTCTGTTTGATTGCAGATCTTGAGGAAGACTCTTCCTGGTGTGGCTTTTCATTTGTCTTCCTAGGCTGGGCTAGGAGTTCAGAACGGGATTCATCTTGAGATTAAGACACGCACATTTGGGTGCCTGAAGTGTAAGTGTCTTAATCTAAAACAAGTCTGACACTCCATGGCTATTCCAGACTAATGTCTAAATTTCATTTACAGTCATTGAACAGGAACAGTCATCTCTAGAGGGGATGTCATCCCAGCCCACGATCAGGACTGTAAACTAAGTGGGATAAGCCTTCGGTATATGCCCAGAAGACTGATTTAGACTAGACATCTAATTAAATCTAATTAAGATGAATTCCACCTCTAGCCTTTAAACTTTCCTTTTAGCTATTATAGACTCCCAGTAGTCCTTGGAGGGCATCTTTGAAAAGCAGCTTCTCCTCTGTTGGTATACAAATTTCTCATACCACAAAGGCATTTGATGGGCACTCTTCTGGTGTGTGCTCTCCTGGGGACTGATTTTAGCTGGTGCCGAATTTTAATAACAGTACATTGGACATGTCATAGTCAAAATTTCTGATCTGGGCAGCTCTGGATAAGCTTCTGGCCTCACCTTGCTGAAACTGTTTTTCTTTGTACAGTAGAGAGTGGTTGATTTCCATGCTCCTAGGTGGGATTTTCTTAGACATTTTTTAGAGGCAGTATCTAGAATACACTTATTCTGCTGCCCTTCTCTACTTGCTCCAAAATTAGCTTTTGAACAGTCTTGGTGAAAGGTTCTTGTACATTAGGGCTTCTGTTAGCTGTGACATGTGAATTGCAAATATAGTTCACCTAGAGCTTGCAAAGTGTCAAAGATTCATTATAGGCTCTTAAAGCCTCTTTGGGAGGCTTGTATTGGGCTTATGAATGTCTTGCAGAGGTTCAGCAAGCCCATGCACGACCCATTCTTACAAAGGAGAAAAGAAGGAAGACTGGCCTGGTTAAGTAGGCCAGGTTTCTGAACTGGCAGTGAAGCAAAGGATGCTGAAACCTTTCTCCCATGTGCAAAAATACCTTGTGTTTTCTTTCACTGTGGCCAGATCAAGGTTTTCACAGGTGATTTCCCATTAGATAGCTGCTAGGGTGTTCTGATCCCAAGCAGCTGGATCACTAATGCTGGAAACTCTCTGCTCTACTTACTCAGCGCTCTTCCTGTGCAGATCAATAGTCATTCTGTTGTGAAGCAACCAGCATGACCAAGGCACAAAGGATCGAATCTTTTTAAATTAGGTCTTCACATGATGATTATTTTCCTGACACACAAAAAAAGGAAAATTAACCTGAGACTAGTTTGCCTCCAAGCACTTTTGAAGAGTTCCATTTAATTTCTCAGTAATATGGAGAGAGAAGAGTAATTTCTTAGTTGATATTTATCCGGAGAGAAGAAGGTGGTAAATAGTTACCCAGGCCTGTGAAGTGCAGGTGTTCATTAACTGTATCCTGACATAAATCTCGTCCTTTTCTTTCGTCTGTTCTGTTTGTTTGCTCTCTCCTGTTTTATTCAGGAGCAGCCGAGTGTTACCCAGCAGGGACATCCACCTGTGGTCACTAGGGTAGATATGCCATAAGTGTTCCTGGAAACTCATTAAAAATAAATCCCAGTTTTAAGCAACTTTTGTTTGCTTTTGCGCACTCTCGTAAGAACTCTGCAGCCAACATTTTATTACATCAAGGTATGATTTTTTTTTTTTCATGGATTCATTTTTAGTATCACTTTAAAAAGATCTAGTTGCATTCTTCTTTAGAAGTCACAGTTAGAATTTCACCTATAATTCCCACAAGCCCGTACTTCCTCAGTAGGCTGCAATTCAAGCCTTAGAAGAAAACAAAACATTAGAAAGCTTGAAACATTTCTCTGTAGGTTACATTGCTAACCTATTGGTATTTCAAAATACTGGTCACATAAAATACTTGTTTTGCTCTTTCGCTTTTCTTTCTCAAACAATCTGGTCATCTGGTTGTATTGTGCTGAGACAAATTTGAGCATGTATATACCTTAAATAACAGGCAAAGTTATAGGGGGAACACATTCAAGACCAAAAAGAAAGTTTTGGTTAAGAAGTCAAACTCCAAAAATGGCTTCATGTAGCCCTTCTGACCCATTTCTGGACACTGGTTCCAAAGCTTCCTCCTCTTCACTTCACAAATCCACATTTCACAAGTCTTCATTATGGTCATATGTATGTACGGTGAGCTCTAGCACACACAAATGCCCCTTCTTTGGTGCTTTCTCCATAAAAGGCAGTTTTATTATGGCAATGATTATCTGTTGTCTTCCATGAAGATTAGGATCAAGACATTGATCACATGTAGTTAGATTGGGACTTAGGCAGGAGTCTGGCACACACTATATATAGAGATATGTATAGATATAGCACCTCTCAGCCTCCCATCACCTTTAATAAAGTTAAAATTCCTGTATTTTCTAGACAACCCAGGATTCCCAATAGATATGTGGTGATTTACCAGAAAGGATTAGATTTATAAAAAATCAAAGATATTGTGTAATAAAGAGCTGTTTCCTTATATCATCAAGCTTGTTGTCACTTGCAATACAGCAACAAAACGTAAGCAATTCAAACTGAAGGCTGGAATAATTCTTTCTTTGCCATATTCAAATCTGTAGAAAGGTGTTATTCAGGGACTGAATGCCATTAATTTTAAAGCCTATTGGCATTTGTTCGGAAGAGAATAATCATGTTGCTATTTAAAAATAGATGCTTGTGTCTATATTTCATTGGAAAAATATTGCCAGACAGAAGAATAGAAGCAGTAGACATTAAAACCCAAGGCACAGCTGTGTCCAAATCTTGAGAGAAAGTCACTCAAGGCAGCTCTTACAGATAAGCAAAGAATGCCATGGAGACCTAGAGGGTGGCAGCAGCTAAGGTCTGAGGATGATGGACTTTATCAAACACTTATTTTGGAGACATGATACTGTAGAGCTTGGAGCCCTAATGAGGTCCAGTGATGAACATTGCCCTTCTATCTGAATAATCATAGGCAGTGATGTTAAACAGACTCAAGCATCGATGCAAGTGTATAGGGTTACTATACATAAGCCATGACATGGTATGCAACACATGTAGTGCAGGTCTGGCAGTACGATCAGTCCATATCATAAATTAGTCTTTGCCTGTGTTATGCAATTGCTCTTTTCTTCTTATACTAGGCCATTTCCTTACCCATACTTAATTCATAGTGGAAAGTTTGGTCAGTAAATAGATATTAGAAAAGAATAATTATCATTTAGATATTCAAAAAATTATTTTTCAACATATGTTACATTCCATGGGGGAATAACATGCTGATGTGTTTGGGGATAAATGCATAAACCATTCAAGAACTGTTTGAAAATAATTAAGGAAATAAGATGCCTACTGTATATAAAGTGGGCCTTAATTATAATAGAAAAGAAATTCTTCAGAAATCATTTGTAAGATAACTTAATTCTCAAGTGTATTTTGGCGAGATTTCAAATAATGTATCAGGTAATGATTGCATATTGTGTGACAGGGTTAAAACTAACCAACACATTATTCAGGCCCAGTCACTGCAGCTGAGTTCCCACCAAAAAACCAGGAGGTTCTGAAAAGATACTGCAAGCAGGGAATCTGCATTCAGAGAACTTAGTATGCAAGACAATGTGATAGTTCATCAGAGGTGGAGGAGTGTACAGTTACACTACAGAATTAGCAAAATCTGGTCAAAGTGGATTAATAGGATGGCGTCCCCTGAGCATGTGAGAAGCACTTACTTCAGGACATGGTAGTGGCTTTTACCACTTGTGCAGTTAACAATTAACAATTGTTAATTTAATCTGCACCAAGTATGGGTGCAAGAGCATTTTCATTGAATTAGCTAAAGCATGCAATACATGATTTAGACTTTATGCTTCTGTATTGACATTACACTTCCTTTGACAGGACAAAGAATATGGCATAAAAATTGTCAGATTTTTTAATCTGAGTTTCTAAATGAATTTGAACTGGAAGAAAGAGACAAACTATCAGCTGTATTAGCTCTCTATACCATCTGATTATGGCAGCTTGAGCCCCATTGGGATTTACAGTTCATCCACTTTTTGCTCAGCCAGGTCAGATCTGGTGTAAAGAAGATCATACTATCACCAATGTTCATGTCTGCAGGAAAAGCTGCTGCTACTTTTTTCTTTACCCAGGTTTTCAGCAACTGGAGCAGTACCCCAGAGGACAAAAGACTTGGGTTAACTTCCTCCTTACTCTCCTGAGGTAATGCTAAACTCTATCAGCAGACTTTCAGGAGAATGCCATAGGCACCAGGCTATAACAGATTGGAGATGAGATGCTGCCCATTACTGGGCCAAAAAAAAAAAAAAAAAAAGGCTTAGCTGGGAGCATACTAACAAAGGAAGAATCACAAGATTTCCTGAGTTCTGATTCTTCTTACAGTGTATATTTTATGTGATGCTGTAATTATAGCAAAGGCTAGCTTTTCTGTGTCTGGTCTTTCTGTTGAGCATAGTAAACCCATGCTCTGTATTTATGTTCTCTTGCCATGAATATTCATTAACTCTTGCAAAGAGGACAGGAAGAATTCCAAAGATGACACCTTAGATTACAAACTGCTGGTTAAAGTGTTTTCTGGGGAGGGTGAAGGTGAAAGGGGAGAGGCATTGGATTTGGCATATGTCTAGTCACAAGAAAGAAGGTGCATGAAGCTACTTGTATCTCCTAACTGCTAAACCCATGTCTAAACAATCACTGAATCATCGAGGGTGGAAGGACCTTTGGAGATACAATCCAAACCCTCAGCAGCAACTGGAGGGTATTTTACAAAGCAGGGAGTCAGTTCCCCTCAACATAATGATGTTATACTTGTGAGACCTGAAGTCTATGAAGCTCCTGACTGTTCTGCTGCCTTTGAATATAGCAAATTAAAAGTGACTCTTGATTTAACTTTTCTCTTGAATATTTAGCCTTGAAATTTAACTCTTGAAATACATACTTTTTAAAAAATTATTATCTCCTCTCTAGCTCAGAAAACTAATCCAGTTTTGGGGGGGTTCTGTAGACTGTCCTTTGTAAACAGCTTATTTTCTTCAATTGTGAATACTAAGCCAAGGATGTAGCCCACAGTTTGCACTGAGGCATTTGATTAGGTGGTAATAACATTAATTGACACCCAGAATCAGTTGCCTGTAGGTGATCTGAAGTGATAATGCACTAGAGATTCTAATGCTGTGTTTTAAGTCAAAATACTTCAGGAAAGGTGCAGGTGTTTAGTATAAAAGACTGTTTTATAAATGAAGGGCCTGAACACTGTGAATCCTCTTAATTTACTCTTCTGCAGTTGTTTAATGCAAAATGATAGCACTATTGCCACCTTTCTTCTGTATTTTGTAAGTATTAGCGAATTAAACAATAAACTTTAAAGACAGGAATGTGATTTTTTTTGGAGAAAAAAATAATTTCAAATTAAAATGGAAGAAGGATACAAAATGACTCTGGAACAATTTAGAAACATTCTCGATTCAGGCCTTTCCTGAAAGATTGTATTCAACAATGCCAATTGCAGGGATTTTTGCACTCTTAAAATTTTACACCTCTAGGGAAAGGGAAAGATATCAGTTAAAAACAAAACTAACAAACATGGAAACAAACAAACAAGCAAACAAACAAACAAAAGCCCCCACAATGCAAGCCTCTAAGTTGCTGTAGACCACAGATAGAAACAGGAACATATGTGAAAATACAGCTTGACTATATTGTCAAGTTACAGCTTTGCATTTTCTGTCCTATCACCTTCTCTGAAACACCCTTCTCTATATTTCTAGGTAAAGGATCACAAGGCAGTGGGAAAGGGGACTCCTACCAGGGCATGGGCAGTAACAGAGAATAACAGGGCAGCACTGGCTTGACTTGGATTCTGGGAAGGTCTTTTGCAACCAAAGACCACAGAATTTTGTTGTTACCCCAGGAACCTGTTGTTTGGCTTCAGGCAGAGTATGGTGTAAGGTTGTAAAGCAGATAAAATGTCTGTAGATCATCCAACAAGCTTGGGCAGAAGTGTATGGTTTGCAGCTTGTGTTGCAAAAGGGACAATGCTCCAGTTACGACACTGAGGCAATTTTTTTTTTTTTTTTTTTTGAGAATAAGTACATTCTTCATATCTTCTAAACATATGCACCACACCTGGCTATGGTTAAAATGACTGTTTCTTTTGGATATTTCTGAGCAAGTCCTTAGTTCTATCCAAGAACTCAAAAATGATTTTCTTCATTTTTTAAAAGACAAGAAAAAGCAAACAAATAATTAATGAAGACCTTTATAATGGGAAAATTTGTGTACTAAATAAAGCGGTATTTAACCATATACACTGACATTTCTTAAATTATGCCATTGGAATATCCATGCAGTTTCTATGGGCAAATCATTTGTATAAAACACTGAAGAGAAATAAGTAGTATAAACACAACAAAGATTCAATTCTTTTCTTAAAGGCTATTACACAGTTTACATAGTTTCCCCAAACAAAGAAGCTTTTTGTCAAATAGGGAACAATGTGGATTGCTGCAGGCATGAGAAAGGAGAATTGCATTTGGAAAGTACTGCGATTATATTGGGAGTAGATTACCAAGCAGATAATTAATGGTAAGGATACAGGATCTTCCCCTCCCACTGGGATTCATTCTCACTCTGTTGGTGTAACTTGTAGCCCTGAGGAAGACCCTTTTTAGTTTCAAGGCTCTTCTTTCTAATCTCTTTTAGTGTTTTATTGCATTGGTCTTGAAGGTTCATGGAGGTCACTCCAAAAGATATCTTCTCCGAAGGATTAAATTGAATTAGAGGAACAAAGTAATTTGGAAGATTTTTTTTTTGCAGAAGCCTTCTTCCACCTTAATCTATAAAAAATCCTCTCTTGTCTTCTTCTAAGACCATTTCCGATGAGCTTCACTCTTCTGACATATCATTCTTCCTTTCAGGAATAGGTGAAAATAGATCAAAAGATGTTATTCAATCTAATGATTAAAAAGATATAGCTGAGTAATGAAAACAGCGTATTAAAAAGTGAATGTCCTTGGAAAACAATTCTTAATGTTAAAATCATTTTTTTATTACTACTGATTAATAAAATTCTGTTATCTCTTTTCAATTAAACTAAGTAGAATAATTTTATTATCTATTTGCCTTTTGATATATAAAATAAAATTTCAGATAAAGATAGGTGATTTACAAAGGATTAAGCTTTCATTAAATTATTTTAGAAAAAGATAGATCAGAGGTTTGACGTGAGTTTTATTCCTGAAATGTTTTGACAGTTTACTGAGCAAAGTAGTTGACAAAGATATCACTAAGTTGACTAGTCAAGTATAGAAAGGATAAACAAACAACATACGTTAGTATACCCTTTAGATTGTCCGATATAGGATGCTGTTCATTTAGTTTCAGGACTGGAAATAGAAATCCTCCAATTCATATGCTAAGCACGCCTATACGAACAAGGGAGGGCTTGTAAGTGGAAAACAGTCTCACCTTGAAATGCTTCAAAGTTATCCAGAGTCATCAAAACAGTAACTCAAAGTACCATCAAAGCAGTAAGCATCATAGCCTCCATATAGCAATGTGTAAATAATTAGAGGAGAGCCATCTGTAATGCATTATGAACAAGCGTGTTCTGGGTATTGATCTATTAAGACACACACACATATATTAATATATTTAATGTGTTGAAATATGACATGCCGTATATACTGCAAAAGTAAAGGAAAACTATTTTTAAACAAGAACGTGAGCATAAATATGGACCTGGAACAGGTAAAAGAAAAAAGTTTTTTTTTTTTTCTACTCTCTAGTAACTCCATCCCTTCTAGTCTGACATAGATATTATCAATTAAAGTATTTCAGTTCAGAATAAAAATTTTGGGGAAAATCTGTAATTGTTCTGGTTTCTGGAAGAAAGTGGATATATATTTGTAAAGAAGGCCATTAATTTGATGTTTTGCATAATATAAGCTCTAGAGATCACCAAAAGATAAGCTTGCTTCAAAAAAATCCTGGCTACAATGTTTAGCAGAAAAATAAAAAGTATGCATTTTTGCTCTTATGGTAAAACTGCATGTGCAGACTTAGTTCCTATCTGTTTCTATTTATTCTACAGAATCTTTTTGCAGTTTGGTATTACTGAAAACGTAATATTTAGGTAGGGGGAAACTTAGAAATGTGGTATGGGAAAAATGAGTACTATTAACATATATGATTAATATCTTAACGTGCTACCATTTGTGTTTTAGGATTAGCAGATGATGAGCTATAGTTCCTTACCTAGGTTTTGTTCTCCAGTAATTCTAATAGACTTTTTGAAACAATATCATTGTCAAATTTGGCATTTCTGTTTTCTCTAACACATCATTATTTTCCATTTTTCTTTTCCATTCATTTTCATTATTTTCCATTATCTTATGATGATATACGAAGGTCCAATTAAAAATAAGTGCCGATCAGATTATTTATAGAAAATCTAGTAAATGCTAAATTCTGTGCTGTCTTGACAAATCTGATTGCTGTAAAGAAGCAGTTCACAGCATTGTAACTTCTACTTTCAGTTCGAATCAGCACTTAGGGGTTGGGGCACTTAGTGAATGAAAGTACTAACCCACTGCGTTAGGAATCAGAAGTTACCCTCCAGAACTGCCTTAAATATTCTGTGAAACTTGGCAAGTTACTCAAACTTCCTCTTCAATTACTGCACATGGAGAACTAAAAATCCTGTTTTCCCAAGAAAATGCCACATTGAACTTACAGTATTATATTCTAAGATTTCTAAGTAATTTCAAAAGCTATTTTTTCCCCGTTCAGTTTTAGATCACTTTGTTAACCAACACTGAAAGGTAGGCTCTCTTTAGTTTTAAGATTATTTTAATTTTATTATTCCTTTTCTTGAGAACCGAGTCCTACACAAATCTCAGAGGACATTCCTATTTCAGGATCTTTTGGTATGATGGGATTTCACTGGGCATAACAAAAAAACCCTCAGAAAAGGTCATTCTGAGCATTCCAAAAGGGTAAAAAGCTTCCTACAAAACTCAAGCCCCAGTTAATTTCAGATGTGCTACCTTTTATGCTTCAGATTTGAAAGTTTGAAATTTTAAATATATTATGCTAAAGAAAGGGGGCTTCTGAAATGCTTCTGCCCATGCTTTTGTGTGCAGGCATCCATTTGACTTTCCTAAAACACATTACATGGTGCAATGTGTGCAATTTCGGTTGGTTTCCATGGTCAGCTGGATGGTCAGTGCTCACTTCCACTGCCTCCTATGGGTTTTTAAGAAAATCCAGTCCTTCTGAACTAATTTCTTCCATGCAAGTAGTAATTTCACCTTTCTACAAGCTAATATATAGAGTTATTTTTGAACATATATTAGCTAAGGAACTAATGAATTCAAACCAAATGAAATTAAATAATATAATAATATACCCAATAATAATGTACAGTATTAGGAAATGTATAGTATTAATCCTAGGAAAGAAATCTTGGACTGATTCTAAGTTTCATTTAGCAGTACTGAGGAGATACAGGGGAAAGACTGTTGCACAGTCCCATCACAGCTGGACTGCGTCTTTGGTTGTGTTCTTTGAAGAGAGTGGGTTTAATTGCTTCCAATGGGAAAGGTAAACTAGAGTTTGGAATAACTGCTTTGTGTAACAGCACTACCACTACGGTCGCTATAAGTGAAACTGAGTTTTGATAAGCAATGAGAAATCTTAGGAAAAACATTATTGTGTAGAAAACATATTGTGGTCTGTCCTTAAGGCTGGTATGAGGTCATCTCAAAGATGAGATGAGATTTTGTCTGCTTCACTAGAAAACCTTCCTGTCGATGAAAAGGGGAGCTTCAGTCTGTCTTCAGAGAATATAGCTCCACTGAGAGTTCCCCTCACTGCCATGCACATTGAAAAGCACAGACTTGCAAATACAAGGCCAGAAGCTACATGTTGCTGCCCTAATATTAGAGCAGAAGTATTCCTTGGTTTATGAGTAAACCATTCTTTTATCAAATATTTTGCTGTCTCCTGTCAAAGTCTCACTTCCACTCAAATAGTCCTCATTCCATCAGTTACACTGATGTTATTATATTTACTTTGAATGAGTTCATTATTCCTCTGCTTTACTTCATTATTGCCTTTCAGGAATTTATTCTTTGACTAACAATCTAAAGGGGATGCTACCTGCAGCTGTGAATGACACTTAAAATATCCTTTGTTTGTTTCCCATTAACCTTCTTACTGTCTAAATGAGTTTTCCTGTTATTCTCCCCAATTTTTATTGGACTCCCAGGAAATGGAGCTGCAAAAGTGATATTTATAAAAGTCAATCAGGAGTGGTGCAGTTCTGGGCAAGGACTTCCTTCTAAATATTAGAATATCCCATTATATTTTCTTTGGACAGAGAAGTCCTACCAGAAGTTAGTTAATCCCTGCCCTTGAGGGAAACCAGTGTTTGCTACCAGGTTTAGACAGCTCGGGCCTTGCTTCAGTGCTCTTATTTAAAGGGCCTGCGCTACTGGCTGCTCTTCCTCACAAGGACTCTTCTAGGAACCACTGCCACTGAAAAGTGTTTCTTTTCAGAGCTTTTGCCCCATTTAGTTGAGTAAAGGGGATTTGGAGTGTTTTCATTGGTCTCTGGCTACTGAGAAGTTGTTTTTCTATTTATTTTGACAATCACAGAGCCAGGAAAACCCTAGTAGCACAGAAATGCTGTGTAATGGACATTTGGGGGGAGGGAAATAAATCTCAGCTCCTGTTCCAATGCTTTTTCTCCACATAGACAAGATAGATGAAGATGAGTAAAGAGGACAGAGGGACAAGAAGAAAAGTGAGTATCCATGTATTCATGCCATAAATGGGAAAATGTCATGGAAGAGAAACTGTATAGAAAGTTTTTCAGTGAGTTCAGTGAGTCTTTGACAAAACCAAGAAGCAAATCATGTGCCTAGCCCTAAGTGCTGTTACAGGATCTTAATCACAAGTCTAGTCTTATTTCTCAATCCTAAATTTATACTAGCATTCTGAAATTATAATTTCACTCAACTTTGCTTCCCGTTGTGCTGACTGGTGTTTTTCAGTGTATCTGGTACCTTACTTTTTATTTTTCATTAATTACTTGGCATTTGATTAGCCTCCAGTGTGCTGAACAACAGGGAATTTTGTCTTTGAGCAAGCTGAGGTGAGAATTGAGTCCAATAGAAGTCAATTGTGCGCAGCTGAGCCGGAGAGTCAAGGTGTTAAGTACTTACTGCGGACCCTTCTTATAAATCAGGTCATTATGTGCATATACAACTGCATGTAATATAAATTAATACATCTATACATGTTTTGAGTATATATTTTTAAAGGAGCTGCACAAAGAAGGTACAGTAAGGGACTCAAAGACTCAGTGACGCTATAATGCAAATAAGACAAAAATATCTGCATATTACTTACAGTTAGTCAGATTGCTTGCTTTCTTCACATTCATCTACCCAGAGTAGGAAAAGGGAGAAGTGAGCAAATGCAGGATGCTTGGTTTACTACTGTGCTCTCACTTTTCTTCTGCAGCTAAGATCATTTCTCTCCATCTCTCTCACAGTCAAAATAGAGTTGAGTATAAGAAGTTCTACAAATGCCTGCTCTGCTCCCTAAGGAAATATTTTTAGAATTTTTCTTTCTTTATAAATAGTAGAGCAAAGTGCTCCAGCTCAATTGTGGCTAATGTCGAAAAGAGTTTCTTACAGTCTGTCTCTTTTTATGTTCTGCACTCTCTGCATTGCCCTTTTACCACCCCAAAATTTACTGCATAGCAGAAGAACACAGACTCTGTAAATGAGAAACACAGAGATTGCAACATTTTGGAATCAAAATAATTTAATACAAAAGCTTCCTGTTTTTCTAGTATTATAGGAATGAAAGGGGTCCATAAATTTGTAAAGCAACTCATTAGCTTAAATGTCCTATGTGCTGTATACTTGTCATGCAAATTTAAAACCTGATTTACAGTCTTAAAATGTTATCAATTGAACTAGCATACTATGTCATGCCCAATATAACTGTTCACCTTGCATTAGTCAGAGCATGTGTTTATTAAATAAAAATAAATTGTGCACAAGTTTTTGTGTATGTGTGTGTGTGTGTGAAATTCATAAAGAGAAGCAAACCCACAACTAATCAGCTCTAACTGCTAAAAATGATTTGTAACTATAAATGGAAAAGGAGGAAAGAAATAAAAGGAGAGAGTGAGAGAGAAACATTGTACTGAGCAGGCTGCTTGTGCTTTATTCTGGAGCAAACCTGCCCAAATAAATTACAAATGTGGTATTTGAATATTAAAAGGGGAGCAGGAAGGTACAAGCAATAAAATTAGTTGAATGCATAGAGCACTCTTTTAGTGAAGTGAGTGGCATAATGCGGTAATAGAAATCTGTTACCTATACACCACATTTTAATGAGGATTGCTTCACTATAGTGCTGTGCTGAACATTTCTTATTTTCAAGAAGATGAGGTTTTTTTGTGTATGTTACTCTGAGAGAAAAAAAAATGTACTCATTAAACTGCAGAGTTGTCAGCATGCCATTCTTGATATATACATACACACACATATATACATGTATATAAAGTATGAAATGATTAGCATATTCCTGAACCTGTGTATACAATTTCTTTTTAGCAATATTCATTTCATTCTGCTGCAGAGAAATGCTGTTTAATTTGAATGTAATTGTGAATTTTACAAAATGAGTAGGTAATAGCATTTTACTTAAACTTATGGCATCTCTATTCTTATTGTATGGTTCGGGAACAGTTTCTTCATAATTAAAGTGTAAGAAAGCACATTTGTTACAAGAATGATGAAATTCATTTAGAATGATTTACTGGAGAGTAATAACTTTATTTTTTCCTCCTTCAAATAGAATTATTTAGGGCTCTCCCATCAGTTGTCCAGAATCATCCTATTTACTTCTCTTGTTATCTTTGGAAATAAAGTTTTCTCTTAAGGCTTTTATTTTATTCCCATGTGGTCTGCACATTACATATGTTTATGGTCAGGTATTGAAAACTACTCCACAATGTTTTGTACGAATGGTCAGTTTATCAGTAAAAGTTTTCAACAGCTTAGCTTCACTGAGTGGACAAGAGCATGTGAAGCTTCACACCTCTACTCTGATTATGTAAGGCATAATCAGTGGAAGTCCAAATTTGACTGTAACCTGGGCTCTTAACAGCCTCCAAGTTGAGAAATCTGAATTTGTCAGCATGTAGAACTCGACTTCATAATATTCAGTTTATTAGTGCCCTGTTGATCATGGTTAGCCTGGAGCCTCTGGCCTTCAGAAGAGCATGATGTGCATGCGCGTGCTGCTGAATCAGGGCCAGCAGAGCGTAATGTAGGGCATATGGTAGGTAAAAGAGGAAATGCTGATCACACTGGCTCCGTTATTTTTCTTTCTGGAGAAAATCTGAAATAAATCGGAATTATTTGCGTACAGAACCAAGGTCAAGAAATAAGGTGGACCAAAACATCCTATCTGCAACTAATCTGAGGTTGTGCAATTAGAACAATAGTGTTTATTTTGTCAGATGTAAAAAGAGTTGCTTGATCTTCATTACTATTTTTTGAATTACTCACTGGGGTCCTATGTAATAAGAGAGGGATTCACTGCACCTAAATGTAGCTGGCTGAAAAAAATGTCTAGTATGAGTTTCTCTATGTAGGAAGAACCAGGCTCTTTCCATGAGCTGATTTATTCCATCTTAGAGCAGATGAATTGTCCCCAGAGATGTCATTGTGTAAAGGGAGACCAGGCAACTCTGATCAAACAAGAGAAGTTTGGGGACATGAAGCTGATACTATCTGACTAAGTATAATAAATGTTTTTACATGGGCCTTGTCTTGATTCTGTGGGCTAAAAGAAACATCATGAAATGAAGGCAAGAAGTGAAGTGACATTTATGATTTACCCCCATGCTTGTGTTAACTAGGTGCCTGAATGCTGGCCAAACAGTTTTTAGATCCAGCTTCCTTCCTGGTGAATGATTGTCAGAAATGAGGTATTAGTGTTCTTCACATTGATCTAGTTTTTAGTTACCTAGAAACTCTATGTTAATGTAGCTGGGGATTTCTCTGCTGTTTGGTCCATTTGGGATTTTTCCTTTTTGTTTACCATTGTCCTCTGTTTTCACCAGGCACCTAATCCTGCAAAGTGCTGAGTCCCATCTGGGAGACAGGGACTATTCTCTTTTCTCAGCTAGCAGGAGTCAGGCTGCCCCGTTTCTCACAAGATTAGATTGGATAAGAGACAGGTAACCATAAACAGCATTGTAGCTGGTTTTAGGATTGTACCCTAGCAAAGGTCAGGCATAATGGTGTAGTGAAAATAAAGCATTTTGAGTCATTTATTCCTTTACAAAGGTTTGTATCATCCATGCAGCTGCAAAGCCATAATGCTTTCATTAAAAGTCACATCTGTGCTGAATTAAAACAGAAGCCTTTTCCAGCCAAGGAGTATTTGTCAGGTTGAAAGTTTTTCTCTTAGCTCCCGAAGATTTTTTTTTTCCAAAATCCAAGGGCTAAGACAGAGAGCAGACCTTGTCACGAGCTGGTACTGAGGTTTAAGTACATTCCTGCTATGTTATTCACCGTCTGGCTCCAATTTGGAGGTACATCTCCCTTGTGTTCACTTTATTAACCTACATATGACTGGCTCTTTTGTTTAAAGTGGAAATGAAAAAAAATAGATGCTGGGCTCAAAAAGAGCAGTCTGAAGACATCTTTTTATTCCAGGTTTTATGCTCTATGTGGCATATTAACCAGTTGCATAGAAAATTTGGTGGATAAAATATATTTTAAAAGCTGATTTTGATAGTAAGCATTTTTAGCTTTATATATAAAGGCTTAAGCAATCATGAAGTTTTAGTCCTGCTCCTGCCTCCGCCTATTTGAGCCCATTGACCAATTTCTACCAACATTGCCTTCCAAAATAGGGAGGTACCAAACCCATGCACCCGTGCAAATAATGTAGAAAAGGATAGCCAAAATTTATGCTTCTACCAAGTGCCTGGAGGGTAAGTTCCACATATGGGTACTGTAGAGCTGATAAGGCAAATAAGATGTATATTGGTCATCTAATAATTATATGTTTACTTAACAAAAAGTCACCACTTATGCTATCTCTGATTCATCTTTTTGGTAAATGAGGGGACTGGTAATAACTGGGAGGACATGAATAACGACCTGGAGGTACTTTTGGATGTTTTGTAGGGGGTTATATGTGTGGACTGCAGGATATATGTAGGACAAAAGGCTTTACTAGCTCTGCTGCTTCCAGGCCAGCTCACTCAGAGAAATGTTTACTTCAGAAAGGATGGAAAGCATCAACATTTGTCTCTGTCATCTCTTTATTGTGTCCACTCCAGTTAGAAAAGGACAGTAAACAGCTGTCTGTATGACGCCCGTAAGTGGAGAGGCAAATGGAGTTGGGTTTCTAAAGTGCTGCAAATAGTCTTCAGGAGTTTAATGAAAACTTTGACTTAAATGAAAGAGCAACAGAGCATTAAGAATCAATGAGGAAGAAAAGGATGGAAAAGCTCTACCAACAAAGCAGAAAGGAGAAAAAAATAGGAAAAAAAAGTGAAGTGGGACAAGAAGAGTAAGCTCTAATTTATATGGCTGCACTGTCTGGGAGTCCCTAGTACTATTTGGGATTCCTCTGTGCTAAAAACTGTGTGACTGGAGAACAAAAGTCCCTGCCAGAGATCTGAGCCTAGTCTGCCTGAGTAAAATAAATAGTCTACAATTATTTAGCCTTTTACTGCACATATATATACAAATTTACATGCTCCTGGCACTTCTTTAGAAACATGCCAACAAAGATGAGAATTTATTCTAGAAACAATAGCATTTCAAACTAAGCGCTTCCTTTCCCTGCTCTGAAATACCACGTTGTTGATGTCAAGGTCTTTCCCCATCATATAACTTTACTTTCTTTTAATTTTTTTTCTTTTTTTTTTTTTTTTGCCAGTGAGAACCATCAACTCAGAGGGAAAGTTGTACCAGTGTTTTCTTCAGGTTTTTGTCTGAGAAGCTTCATGAGGGAAATATTTTGTTTGAAGAAGATGTCTGGATATATTACAAACCGTGCTAACAGCTTCCCTCCTCTGTGGAGGAGAAGGGGGAAACCCACCTCCTACTATGTCTGCCTTCATGAGAAGTGGCAGATTTTCAAAAGTGTTTAATGGTGCCTTGCTGGGTTTTATATCCCAGGGAGAAATTTTGGCTCTGTGGAAGCCCATAGCAAAACTCTTGCCAGTTCCAGTGAAGCTGAGCAAAGCCAGTGCTTGCTGGACGGGTCCTTTCTTCTTTGATGCTCTTGAGTGAGGTTTGTTGGGAATCTTTTCTGCAGGGTCTGCGTCATGCCAGGTGTCTGAGCTCATGCAAGCCTGCTCTGCCCTTCCTCTGTAGTTTGGGATGGAACTCTTTTGTCCATGATACATTTTTATGAAAATAAATTTAATCAAAGCTTCCCTTTGGGGGTAGGTGTTTCCTCAGGGTTGACTGGTTACCCTTCTCCTCCTTGGAGTTATTTAAGAGGAGAGATAAGTGTGAGGAAGGAGTGTTTTGTTTGCTTGCGTATTTGTTTTTCTTACTAAAACCAAGCAATTTATTTAAAAAAAAAAGTTGCTAAAAGGGAACTTTTAATACACTCGGTTATTTTCACTCATTTTCTTTTACCCTTTAATATTTCTCTGCTCTGTAGAGATCAAGAACAGAAGAAGAGATGTGCAGGTTTTGTCTGTGTTTCTGCAAATATTCTTGGGATAGAGATGAGGATGTAGTTGAAACACCTCAGTATTTCCAGGTTCCAGCTATTGCAAATTTGATTTTCACTGTTGGGTACAAACACTAAAAAATATTATTTCCTTTTTACCAAACTGTAATAATGTTCATAATCCACAGTCACTCTAGGATGATTTGACTCCCATTTCTGTTTCCTCACAAATTGAGGGAAAGGAGACAGTGGAAATGTTTCCCACTAGCTGGATTTTACAAGCTGAGAATAGGTATGTAGAAAATTAAAGAGAGTAAAAGTGCTTAAGTACATGGGGTAAACAGTCTGACTCATATCAACTGTTATCAGCGGAACTTTGTGTGCAGAAAAGATGTTAATTCAGTGTTTGTCTTATCTTAATGTTGATCAGTTTATTTTCAATATATTTAACCTTTTGAGACTCCTGACCCAGCAACAGAAGGTCATTATTTCTTTAACAAGAAAATTCTTTTGTTTATAGGAATCCTTCTCTTTGTAACTCTTATCACACAGAGGCTGTGTGCATCCCGCCCCCAGATACCTCATGTGTGATAAGGTTACAAAGAGAAAGATTGCCACGCACAAAGGAATTTTCCTGCTGAGGTGTCAGCATGACCCTTGCTTCTCTGAGAAGAAAATGAAGAACAACCTCCTGGGATTTCCGTAGGAGCTATTCAGTGTTGTCTTAACTTGTTGTCTTAACTCATTTCCCATTCAAAATAGAATAAAAATGGATCTTGACAGGTGACTCAGATACATGGAATAATCAAACCTGCCCAAGTATGTGCTGATAAAGACTTGTATGAACTTCCTCCTCCTCTGGTAAACCTACAGCGAGGGAAGGACTGGATAGAAAGCTCCATAGGGCTTACCTGGTAGGTGTTCAAGCAACAAGGAAATGCTTTTCTAATGCCTGTGGAGAGGACAGATCTCAGAAATTCCAGCACAAGCACATGAGATTAAATACAGAGATCTATGTGTGTTTTCAGGACTAAAAGTTTAGTGTCTAAAGAGTTGGAAAGATAGAACTCATGAATCCTGGCATATTTGAATTTGATCTTTGCAAAACCCTCAGATCCCATTCACAAGCCTTCGGCATTACCCTGCCTTTATCCCCTAAACACTTGGACTGAAATGGAGCCTGGAGCTGGGGATTGGGGAAGGTCGGGGAGGTGAGGAGGGTCAGGGAGAGCTGGAGGAGTCCTCAGGGCCCGTGGCAGTTTTTGGTTTGCTAGCCAGGTGAAACATCACAGGCAGCTTGCTCACAGTTTTCCTTTAGCTGAGGATCTCTTCCGATGTCTTTCCTATATCATGCTACCAATTTCTACGTGGATCTTCATGTATCTCAACTCACTGGTTGTTAGTCAAATGTGATTGAAATTGGTTCCATTGAAATGTATTTGGCATCAAGGATGGATGTGCACTGCTGAGATGGAGGTTTGATGCCCCTAGGTGCTGATAGCATCTGAGCAGGGTTTATGGAATTGATATTTTGAGCATAATGATCTAGACTTATGAAGTTGATCCCTCAGAAGCTAGTTTCTTCTTGATTCTGACTATAAAGGCCATTGATGTTCAAAAGTGTGCCTGTGATCTCTGCATCTCCAAATACTGATCCATAGGCATGGGTTCCCCGCCTCATACTGAAATGCAATGAGGTACTCGTTTTCTAGTTCTCCTTAGCTGTCATCTTCCAGAAATTGCTTTTACAATATGTGTGCATGCTGGACAACTGCGTGATCAGGCTTTAAATTTATAGGTAGCATTCAAGGCAGAAAGAGGTGATGCTCCCTCCTTGTTTTGCATGTATAGGCTGTACTTTACCACTAGCGCTCTCAAAATAAATGTTTTTGACATAATAAATGTATTTTCTTTAGTTTGAGTCTTTATCTCAAGTTACTGCAGGAAACAAAACTAAGAGATTCCAGCAACCTGCTTAAAAACAACAACAAAGTACCTGCAAAAATAAAAAAAGAACTGTTCTTCCTAGGTTGCAATCTCAAACCAATCCACTTTGACTGTAGCTGTAGCAAATTGCTGTCTGAGAATGACTGCCCTATTCATCTGTTAATGTTGTTAGGAAGAAAGCTACAACTGTACCTATCAGTATAACTAAATTAGAGTAGGTTCACATAAGGCAGACACACATAAAAATGTATTTATGAAACAGACATATCCCTCAACAGGAAAATGACAGCAATTCTGATAAAATGCTTTTATTATTTACTTTCAACAAGTATCCATACCTGCCGCTTGACTATTGTTGAATCATTTCAATAATCTTGTTAGGGGGCCAGCAATAAAAGGAAAAGCACTTCATTGGACTGAAATGGCCCAGCTCCTCACATGTTCAGTGGCATGCCAGAGATATGGTTATATATATATATATTTATATATATATAAACTGTCAAAACAACAAGAAGTGTAATGTATAAAGCCAGCAAGCGGCTTGGAAAATGAGCTCATGCTCTGCATGGAAGGTGGTGGCTCCTGGTAGGTGCTGCAGGCTGAAGAGTACAGGTGGCCACAGGACTCACTGTCCGTGCCCCAGGTCCTGTGGGCTATGATGACTGTGTCCTACAGGAGATAAACAAGGTGGCATGTTGGATTATGCCTGGGAATGAAAGAGCAGTTTGGACCTCATACTGAACATGCAGAGGTACCTCCAGAGTTCTGCTCCCGATCTGTCATGGTATTTGTGCTCCACTTGCAAGTTTCTCCAAAACTGGTGTGCAGAGAATATCCTGTTTAAAACCCAAGTCTTCTGGACACAGATGGTTGGAATTTTGGAAAGAGATGAAAATGGAAATAGATAGTTAAATTTTCTATATTCACTTCCTTCTCAGAACTTCATAGATTTTGGAAGAACTGTGAGATTAGATGTAAATTGAGGAAAAATATTGCAACCAGCCAGTATCTGAGTATTTTTGTTTCCTGGAGGAACACACACACACACAAAAATAGATGAAGTGTGGCTTGAATATAGTCATGTAGGATATTTGTGGCAGAGTAAGGAATATTATTAGACTATTCAATTTTCATGTGCTACCAAATTTCATTTATTCCACTTCAGAAATTTGGAAAAAGGAATTTATTTTTTTTCTCCTCAAACTTCCAGGAATATGCACAGCTGAGAGAAGGCTGAAGTGTGAAGCGTTTCAGAGTAGGAAATGAAAACTTCTAAAAATGATAAATAGTGGACAGTGTGTATGAAAAGCAATCTGAAATGCAAAATTTAACAACAATAACAAAAAAGAATTCCACTGATTCTTTGGTAATTGTTTCAGCTGAATGTAAGACGTTGTTTAGCAGAAAATATTAAATTACAAATTCTGGTAATAACAGAGAAATGGCTTCTATAGCAGCAGAATGTAACTCATATAACTCATGAATGTAACTGTAAGTTTCTGAATGTTTGATGTAAGAAAATAAACATTTTATTTGTTACCATATTTTGGGTACTTCAAAGTTGTCTTTTATGTTTGTAACTGTTTATTGTTTTAAATCTATTTCCTTTCATAGTTTATTTTAGCATCTATTAATTGAAAGACCAATAACTCCATTTGCAAAGTAATTCTGTATATAATATATAATTTTCTAGGTTTTTTCTCCTTTCCTCAGAAACAAATCATGATTTGATTCTGCTCAGAGGAATTCTGATAATTAGAAAAAGCACTCATTATTTTTCTCTCTCTCTCTCTTTTTTTAACACTCTGAGACACTGGAGAGTGAAAAAGAGCACCATATGATAAAAATATAAAATTTTAACTCGCATCATTCTGAAAAGCAAGATAAATTGTTGAATTTTGAAGAGCTGCCTTCCATGAAGACCACATACTTGGAGAGCTGGGGCAGAAGTTAGCAATCACAAACATCTCGGGCAGTTGACTAATCTCCTCCCAAGCATGCTTGATGAATATCTGCCAAAATATTTTTGTCAGCAAATGAAATTGTTTCCCCTTTGAGAGCTCCCATTGCCTGTTTGCCTTGCTCAGCCTTAGAGCCCCTAAGGGATGGCTTGACTGGGGGAGATTATAAATATCTCAACAGAACAGACATAGCACTTGCAGGGAAAAGACGGGGTAGAAGGAAGGAGGGAGACAGGAAATTGGGAAATTTTCAGGGAAAGATTTTTTCTTTCTTTCT